>NW_028322253.1:7196832-7501499 GCF_059928025.1 Delphinapterus leucas
CGGGTTAGGGTAAGGCTTCGGCTAAGGGTTAGGGTTAGGGGACGGGGACGGGGACGGGCACGGTTTAGGGTACAGTTTAGTATATGACAATGGTTTAGGGTGAGCGTACGTGCTAGGGTATGGGTTAGTGTTAGCGTACGGGTCAGGATTAGGGGACGGGTTAGGGCAAGGCTTCGGGTTAGGGTTAGGATTAGGGTTAGGGGACGGGGGCGGGGACAATTTAGGGTACAGGTTAGGGTACGAGAACGGTTTAGGGTGAGCATACGTGTTAGGGTACGGGTTAGTGTTAGCGTACGGTTTAGGATTAGGGGACGGGATAGGGTAAGGCTTCGGGTAAGGTTTAGGGTTAGGGTTAGGGTTAGGGGACGGGGATGGGGACGGTTTAGGGTACAGGTTAGAATACGACAACGGTTTAGTGTTAGCGTACGTGTTAGGTTACGTGTTAGTGTTAGCGTACGGGTTAGGATTAGGGGACGGGTTAGGGTATGGCTTCGTGTAAGGGTTAGTGTTAGGTTTAGGGTTAGGGGACGGGATTGGGGACCGTTTAGGGTACAGGTTAGTGTACTACAATGGTTTAGGGTGAGCGTATGTGTTAGGGTACACGTTAGTGTTAGCGTACGGGTTAGGATTAGGGGACGGTTTAGGGTAAGGCTTCAGGTAACGGTTAGGGTTAGGGTTAGTGTTAGGGTTAGGGTTAGGGGATGGGGACGGTTTAGGGTACAGGTTAGGGTACGACAACGGTTTAAGGAGAGAGTACGTGTTAGGGTACGGGTTAGTGTTAGTGTACGGGTTAGGATTAGGGGAAGGGTTAGGGTAAGGCTTCGGGTAAGGGTTAGGGTTAGGGTTAGGGTTAGAGGACGGGGACCGTTTAGGGTACAGGTTAGGCTATAACAACGGTTTAGGGTGAGCGTACGTGTTAGGGTACGGGTTAGTGTTAGCGTACGGGTTAGGATTAGGGGACGGGTTAGGGTAGGGCTTTGGGTAAGGGTTAGTGTTAGGGTTAGGGTTAGGGGATAGGGACGGGGACAGGGACGGTATATGGTACAGGTTAGGTTACGACAACGGTTTAGGGTGAGCGTACCTGTTAGGGTACATGTTAGTGTTAGCGTACGGGTTAGGTTTATGGGACGGTTTAGGGAAAGGCTTCGGGTAAGGGTTAGGGATAGGGTTAGGGTTAGGTTTAGGGGACGGGACGGGGACGGTTTAAGGTACAGGTTAGTGTACGACAACAGTTTAGGGTGAGCGTACATGTTAGGGTACATGTTAGTGTTAGCGTACGGGTTAGGATTAGTGGACGGCTTACGGTAAGGCTTCGGGTAAGGGTTAGGGTTAGGGTTAGGGTTAGGGGACGTGCACGGGGACGGGGACAGTTTAGGGTACTGGTTAATGTACGACAACTGTTTAGGGTAAGCATACGTGTTAGGGTACAGGTTAGTGTTAGCATACGTGTTAGGATTAGGGGATGGATTAGGGTAAGGCTTCGGGTAACGGTTAGGTTTAGGGTTAGTGTTAGGGTTAGGGTTGGGGACTGGGACGTTTTAGGGTACAGGTTAGGGTATGAGAACGGTTTAGGGAGAGCGTACGTGTTAGGGTACGGGTTAGTGTAAGCGTACGGGTTAGGATTAGGGGACGGGTTAGGGTAAGGCTTCGGGTAAGGGTTAGGGTTAGGGTTAGGGTTAGGGGATGTGGACAGTTGAGGGTACAGGTTAGGGTACGACAATGGTTTAGGGTGATCGCACATGTTAGGGTATGGGTTAGTGTTAGCGTACGGGTTAGGATTAGGGGACGGATTAGGGTAAGGCTTTGGGTAAGTGTTAGGTTTAGGGTTAGGGTTAGGGTTAGGGGATGGGGACAGGGACAGTTTAAGGTACAGGTAAGGGTACGACAATGGTTTAGGGTTAGCATATGTGTTAGGGTACGGGTTCGTGTTAGCGTACGGTTTAGGATTAGGGGACGGGTTAGGGTAAGGCTTCGGGTAAGGGTTAGGTTTAGGGATAGAGTTAGGGTTAAGGTTAGAGGACGGGGACGGTGTAGGGTACAGGTTAGGCTATGACAATGTTTTAGGGTGAGCCTACGTGTTAGGGTACGGGTTAGTGTTAGCGTACGGGTTAGGATTACAGGACGGGTTAGGGTAAGGCTTCGGGTAAGGGTTAGGGTTAGGGTTAGGGGACGTGGACGGGGACTTTTTAGAGTACAGGTTAGGATACAAAAACGGTTTAGGGTGAGCCTACGTGTTAGGGTACGTGTTAGTGTTAGCGTACGTGTTAGGATTTGGGGACGTGTTAGGGTAAGGCTTCGGGTAAGTTTTAGTGTTAGGGTTAGGGTTAGGGTTAGAAGACGGGGACGGTTTAGGGTACAGGTTAGGCTATGACAACGGTGTAGGGTGAGCGTACGTGTTAGCGTACGGGTTAGTGTTAGCGTACGAGTAAGGATTAGGGGACGGGTTAGGGTAATGCTTCGGGTAAGGGTTAGGGTTAGGGTTAGGGGACGGGGACGGGGACGGGGACGGTTTAGGGTACAGGTTAGGGTACGACAAAGGTTTACGGTGAGCGTACGTGTTAGGGTATGGTTTAGAGTTAGTGTACGGTTTAGGATTAGGGGATGTGATAGGGTAAGGCTTCGGGTAATGGTTAGGGTTAGGGTTATGGTTAGGGGACTGGGACAGTTTAGAGTACAAGTTAGCATACGACAACGTTTTAGGGAGAGCGTACGTGTTAGGATACTGGTTAGTGTTATCGTACGGGTTAGGATTAGGGGACGGGCTAGGGTAAGGCTTCGGGTAAGAGTTAGGGTTAGGGTTAGGGTTAGGGGACGGGGATGTTTTAGGGCACAGGTTAGTGTACAACAATGGTTTAGCATGAGCGTACGTGTTAGGGTACAGGTTAGTGTTAGTGTACGGGTTAGGATTAGGAGACGGGTTAGGGTAAGGCTTCGGGTAAAGGTTAGGGTTAGGGTTAGTGGTAGGGTTAGGGTTAGGGTACGGGGATGGTTTAAGGTACAGGTTAGTGTACCACAACGGTTTAGGGAGCGCGTACGTGTTAGGGTACATGTTAGTGTTAGCCTACGGGTTAGGATTAGGAGACGGGTTAGGGTAAGGCTTGGGATAAGGGTTAGGTTGAGGGTTAGGGTTAGGGTTAGGGGACGGGAACGGTTTAGGGTACAGGTTAGTGTACCACAATGGTTTAGGTTGAGCGTACATGTTAGGGTACAAGTTAGTGTTAGCATACGGGTTAGGATTAGGGGAAGTGTTCGGGTAAGGATGCGGGTAACGTTTAGGGTTAAGGTTAGTGTTAGGGTTAGGGTTAGGGCACGGGGACTGTTTAGGGTACAGGTTAGTGTACGACAATGGTTTAGGGAGAGCGTACGTGTTAGGGTACGGTTTAGTGTTAGCGTACGGGTTAGGATTACGGGACGGGTTAGGGTAAGGCTTCGTGTAAGGGTTAGGGTTAGGGTTAGGTTTAGGGTTAGAAGATGGGGACGATTTAGGGTACAGTTTAGGCTATGACAACGGTTTAGGGTGAGAGTACATATTAGGGTGTGGGTTAGTGTTAGCGTACGTGTTAGGATTAGGGTTCGGTTTAGGGTAAGTCTTCGGGTAAGGCTTAGGGTTATGGTTAGGGTTAGGGGACGGAGACGGGGACGGGGACGTTCTAGGGTACAGGTTAGTGTACGACAAAGTTTTAGGGTGAGCGTACGTGTTAGGGTACGGGTTAGTGTTAGCGTACAGGTTAGTATTAGGGGACGGGTTAGGGTAAGGCTTCGGATAAGGGTTAGGTTTTAGGGTTAGGGTTAGGGTTAGGGTTAGGGGACAGGGACGGGAACAGTTTAAGGTACAGGTTAGGGTACGACAATGGTTTAGGGTGAGCATATGTGTTAGGGTACGGGTTCGTGTTAGCGTACGGTTTAGGATTAGGGGACGGGTTAGGGTAAGGCTTCGGGTAAGGGTTAGGTTTTAGGGTTAGGGTTAGGGTTAGGGGACGGGGACAGGGACGGGGACGGTTTAGGGTACAGGTTAGGGTACAACAACGGTTTAGTGTGAACGTACATGTTAGGGTACGTGTCAGTGTTAGCGTACGTGTTAGGATTCAGGGACGGGTTAGGGTAAGGCTTTGCGGAAGGTTTAGGGTTAGGGTTAGGGCTAGGGTTAGGGGACGGGGACGGTTTAGGGTACAGGAAAGTGTACGCCAAAGGTTTAGGGTCAGCGTACAAGTTAGGATACAGTTTAGTGTTAGCGTATGGGTTAGGATTAGGGGACAGGTTAGGGTAAGGCTTCGGGTAAGGGTTAAGGTTAGGGTTAGTGTTAGGGTTAGAGTTAGGGGACGGGGACGGTTTAGGGTACAGGTTAGGGCACGACAACGGTTTAGGGTGAGCGTACGTGTTAGGGTATGTGTTAGTGTTAGCGTACGAGTTAGGATTAGGAGACGGGTTAGGGTAAGGCTTCGGCTAAGGGTTAGGGTTAGGGGACGGGGACGGGGACGGGCACGGTTTAGGGTACAGGTTAGTATATGACAATGGTTTAGGGTGAGCGTACGTGCTAGGGTATGGGTTAGTGTTAGCGTACGGGTCAGGATTAGGGGACGGGTTAGGGTAAGGCTTTGGGTAAGGGTTAGTGTTAGGGTTAGGGTTAGAGGACGAGGACGGTTTAGGGTACAGGTTAGGCTATGACTACAGTTTAGGGTGAGCGTACATGTTAGGGTACGTGTTAGTGTTAGCGTACAGGTTAGGATTAGGAGACGGGTTAGTGTAAGGCTTCGGGTAAGGGTTAGGGTTAGGGTTAGGGTTAGGGTTAGGGCACGGGGACGATTTAGGGTACACGTTAGTGTACGACAACGGTTTAGGGTGAGCGTTTGTGTTAGGGTACAGGTTAGTGTTAGCATACGGGGTAGGATTAAGGGACGGGTTAAGGTAAGGCTTAGGGTAAGTTTAGGATTAGGGTTAGTGTTAGTGTTAGGGTTAGGGGACGGGGACGTTTTAGGGTACAGGTTACTGTACGACAACGGTTTAGGGAGAGCATACGTGTTAGGGTACGGGTTAGTGTTAGCATACGTGTTAGCATTAGGGGACGGGTTACCGTAAGGCTTCGGGTAAGGCTTAGCTTTAGGGTTAGGGTTAGAGGACGGGGACGGTTTAGAGTACAGGTTAGGCTGTCACAACGTTTTAGGGTGAGCGTAAGTGTTAGGGTATGGGTTAGTGTTAGCGTACGGCTTAGGATTAGGGGATGGGTTAGGGTAAGGCTTCGGGTAAGGGTTAGGGTTAGGATTAGGGGATGGGGACGGGGACGGTTTAGGGTACAGGTTAGATTACGACAACGGTTTAGGGTGAGCGTACGTGTTAGGGTACGTGTTAGTGTTAGCGTACGGATTAGGATTAGGGGACGGGTTAGTGTAAGGCTTCGGGTAAGGGTTAGGGTTGGGGTTAGGGTTAGGGGACGGGGACGGTTTAGGGTACAGGTTAGGGTACGACAACGTTTTAGGGTGAGCGTACGTGTTAGGGTACATGTTAGTGTTAGATTACATGTTAGGATTAAGTGACGGGTTAGTGTAAAGCTTAGGGTAAGGGTTAGGGTTAGTGTTAGGGGACGGGGACGGTTTAGGGTACAGGTTAGTGTACGACAACGGTTTAGGGTGAGTGTACGTATTAGGGTACAGGTTAGTGTTAGCGTACGGGTTAGGATTAGGGGATGGGTTAGGGTAAGGCTTCGGGTAAGTGTTAGGGTTAGGGTTAGAGTTAGGGTTAGGGTTAGGGGACGGGGATGGTTTAGGGTACAGGTTAGGGTACGACAACGGTTTAGGGTGAGCGTACTTGTTAGGGTACTGATTCGTGTTAGCGTACGGTTTAGGATTATGAGACGGGTTAGGGTAAGGCTTCCGGTAAAGTTTAGGGCTAGGGTTAGGGTTAGGGCACGGGGACGGTTTAGGGTACAGGTTAGTGTACGTCAACGGTTTAGGGTGAGTGTTTGTGTTAGGGTATGGGTTAGAGTTAGCATACGGGTTAGGATTAGGGGACGGTTTAGGGTAAGGCTACAGGTAAGGGTTAGGCTTAGGTTTAGTGTTAGGTTTAGGGTTAGGGGACGGGGACGTTTTAGGGTACAGGTTAGGGTACGACAACGGTTTAGGGAGAGCGTACGTGTTAGGGTATGGGTTAGTGATAGCATACGTGTTAGGATTAGGGGACGGGTTAGGGCAAGGCTTCGGGTAAGGTTTAGGGTTAGGGTTAGGGTTAGAGGATGGGGACGGTTTAGGGTACAGGTTAAGCTATGACAACGGTTTAGGGTGAGCGTATGTGTTAGGGTACGGGTTAGTTTTAGCGTACGGCTTAAGATTAGGGGACGGGTTAGGGCAAGGCTTCGGGTAAGGGTTAGGATTAGGGTTAGGGGACGGGGGCGGGGACAATTTAGGGTACAGGTTAGGGTACGAGAACGGTTTAGGGTGAGCATACGTGTTAGGGTATGGGTTAGTGTTAGCGTACGGTTTAGGATTAGGGGACGGGATAGGGTAAGGCTTCGGGTAAGGTTTAGGGTTAGGGTTAGGGTTAGGGGACGGGGATGGGGACGGTTTAGGGTACAGGTTAGAATACAACAACGGTTTAGTGTTAGCGTACGTGTTAGGTTACGTGTTAGTGTTAGCGTACGGGTTAGGATTAGGGGACGGGTTAGGGTATGGCTTCGTGTAAGGGTTAGTGTTAGGTTTAGGGTTAGGGGACGGGATTGGGGACGGTTTAGGGTACAGGTTAGTGTACTACAACGGTTTAGGGTGAGCGTATGTGTTAGGGTACAGGTTAGTGTTAGCGTACGGGTTAGGATTAGGGGACGGTTTAGGGTAAGGCTTCAGGTAACGGTTAGGGTTAGGGTTAGTGTTAGGGTTAGGGTTAGGGGATGGGGACGGTTTAGGGTACAGGTTAGGGTACGACAACGGTTTAAGGAGAGAGTACGTGTTAGGGTACGGGTTAGTGTTAGTGTACGGGTTAGGATTAGGGGAAGGGTTAGGGTAAGGCTTCGGGTAAGGGTTAGGGTTAGAGGACGGGGACGGTTTAGGGTACAGGTTAGGCTATAACAACGGTTTAGGGTGAGCGTACGTGTTAGGGTACGGGTTAGTGTTAGCGTACGGGTTAGGATTAGGGGACGGGTTAGGGTAAGGCTTTGGGTAAGGGTTAGTGTTAGGGTTAGGGTTAGGGGATAGGGACGGGGACAGGGACGGTATATGGTACAGGTTAGTTTACGACAATGGTTTATGGTGAGCGTACCTGTTAGGGTACGTGTTAGTGTTAGCATACGGGTTAGGTTTATGGGACGGTTTAGGGTAAGGCTTCGGGTAAGGGTTAGGGATAGGGTTAGGGTTAGGGTTAGGGGACGGGACGGGGACGGTTTAAGGTACAGGTTGGTGTACGACAACAGTTTAGGGTGAGCGTACATGTTAGGGTACATGTTAGTGTTAGCGTACGGGTTAGGATTAGTGGACGGCTTACGGTAAGGCTTCGGGTAAGGGTTAGGGTTAGGGTTAGGGTTAGGGGACGTGCATGTTGACGGGGACAGTTTAGGGTACTGGTTAAGGTACGACAACTGTTTAGGGTAAGCATACGTGTTAGGGTACAGGTTAGTGTTAGCATACGTGTTAGGATTAGGGGATGGATTAGGGTAAGGCTTCGGGTAAGGGTTAGGTTTAGGGTTAGTGTTAGGGTTAGGGTTGGGGACTGGGACGTTTTAGGGTACAGGTTAGGGTATGAGAACGGTTTAGGGAGAGCGTACGTGTTAGGGTACGGGTTAGTGTAAGCGTACGGGTTAGGATTAGGGGACGGCTTAGGGTAAGGCTTCGGGTAAGGGTTAGGGTTAGGGTTAGGGTTAGGGGATGTGGACAGTTGAGGGTACAGGTTAGGGTACGACAATGGTTTAGGGTGATCGCACATGTTAGGGTATGGGTTAGTGTTAGCGTACGGGTTAGGATTAGGGGACGGGTTAGGGTAAGGCTTTGGGTAAGTGTTAGGTTTAGGGTTATGGTTAGGGTTAGGGGACGGGGACAGGGACAGTTTAAGGTACAGGTAAGGGTACGACAATGGTTTAGGGTCAGCATATGTGTTAGGGTATGGGTTCGTGTTAGCGTACGGTTTAGGATTAGGGGACGGGTTAGGGTAAGGCTTCGGGTAAGGGTTAGGTTTAGGGTTAGAGTTAGGGTTAGGGTTAGAGGACGGGGACGGTGTAGGGTACAGGTTAGTCTATGACAACGGTTTAGGTTGATCGTACATGTTAGGGTACGGGTTAGTGTTAGCGTACGGGTTAGGATTAGGGGACGGGTTAGGGTAAGGCTTCGGGTAAGGGTTAGTGTTAGGGTTAGTGTTAGGGTTAGAGGACGGGGACGGTTTAGAGTACAAGTTAGCATACGACAACGTTTTAGGGAGAGCGTACGTGTTAGGATACTGGTTAGTGTTAGCGTACGGGTTAGGATTAGGAGACGGGTTAGGGTAAGGCTTCGGGTAAAGGTTAGGGTTAGGGTTAGTGGTAGGGTTAGGGTTAGGGTACGGGGATGGTTTAAGGTACAGGTTAGGGTACCACAACGGTTTAGGGAGCGCGTACGTGTTAGGGTACGTGTTAGTGTTAGCCTACGGGTTAGGATTAGGAGACGGCTTAGGGTAAGGCTTGGGATAAGGGTTAGGTTGAGGGTTAGGGTTAGGGTTAGGGGACGGGAATGGTTTAGGGTACAGGTTAGTGTACCAAAATGGTTTAGGTTGAGCGTACATGTTAGGGTACAAGTTAGTGTTAGCATACGGGTTAGGATTAGGGGAAGTGTTCGGGTAAGGATTCGGGTAACCTTTAGGGTTAAGGTTAGTGTTAGGGTTAGGGCACGGGGACTCTTTAGGGTACAGGTTAGTGTACGACAATGGTTTAGGGAGAGCGTACGTGTTAGGGTACGGTTTAGTGTTAGCGTACGTGTTAGGATTACGGGACGGGTTAGGGTAAGGCTTCGTGTAAGGGTTAGGGTTAGGGTTAGGTTTAGGGTTAGAAGATGGGGACGATTTAGGGTACAGTTTAGGCTATGACAACGGTTTAGGGTGAGAGTACATATTAGGGTATGGGTTAGTGTTAGCGTACGTGTTAGGATTAGGGGACGGTTTAGGGTAAGGCTTCAGGTAAGGCTTAGGGTTATGGTTAGGGTTAGGGGACGGAGACGGGGACGGGGACGTTTTAGGGTACAGGTTAGTGTACGACAAGGTTTTAGAGTGAGCGTACGTGTTAGGGTACGGGTTAGTGTTAGCGTACAGGTTAGTATTAGGGGACGGGTTAGGGTAAGGCTTCGGATAAGGGTTAGGTTTTAGGGTTAGGGTTAGGGTTAGTGTTAGGGGACAGGGACAGGAACAGTTTAAGGTACAGGTTAGGGTACGATAATGGTTTAGGGTGAGCATATATGTTAGGGTACGGGTTCATGTTAGCGTACGGTTTAGGATTAGGGGACGGGTTAGGGTAAGGCTTCGGGTAAGGTTTAGGGTTAGGGTTAGGGGACGGGGACAGGGACGGGGACGGTTTAGGGTACAGGTTAGGGTACGACAACGGTTTAGGGTGAACGTACATGTTAGGGTACGTGTCAGTGTTAGCGTACGTGTTAGGATTCGGGGACGGGTTAGGGTAAGGCTTTGCGTAAGGTTTAGGGTTAGGGTTAGGGTTAGGGGACGGGGACGGGGACGGTTTAGGGTACAGGAAAGTGTACGCCAAAGGTTTAGGGTCAGCGTACAAGTTAGGATACAGTTTAGTGTTAGCGTATGGGTTAGGATTAGGGGACAGGTTAGGGTAAGGCTTCGGATAAGGGTTAGGGTTAGGGTTAGTGTTAGGGTTAGAGTTAGGGGACGGGGATGGCTTAGGGTACAGGTTAGGGCACGACAACGGTTTAGGGTGAGCGTACGTGTTAGGGTTTGTGTTAGTTTTAGCGTACGAGTTAGGATTAGGAGACGGTTTAGGGTAAGGCTTCGGCTAAGGGTTAGGGTTAGGGGACGGGGACGGGGACGGGCACGGTTTAGGGTACAGGTTAGTATATGACAATGGTTTAGGGTGAGCGTACGTGCTAAGTTTTGGGTTAGTGTTAGCGTACGGATCAGGATTAGGGGACGGGTTAGGGTAAGGCTTCGGGTAAGGGTTAGTTTTAGGGTTAGGCTTAGGGTTAGGGGACGGGGACGGGGACATTTCAGGGTACAGGTTAGGGTACGACAACGGTTTAGGGTGAACATATGTGTTAGGGTATGTGTTAGTGTTAGCGTACGGTTTAGGATTAGTGGACGTGTTAGGGTAAGGCTTCGGGTAAAGTTTAGGGTTAGGTTTAGGGTTACGGGACGGGGACGGTTTGAGGTACAGGTTAGGTTTCGACAACAGTTTAGGGTGAGCGTACATGTTAGGGTACGTTTTAGTGTTAACGTACGTGTTAGGAATAAGGGACGGGTTGGGTAAGGCTTCGGGTAAGGGTTAGGGTTAGGGTTTTGGTTAGGGTTAGGGGACGGGGACGGGGACGGGGACGTTTAAGGGTACAGGTTATGGTACGAAAACGGTTTAGGGTGAGCGTACGTGTTAGGGTACATGTTAGTGTTAGCGTACGGGTTAGGATTAGGAGACGGGTTAGTGTAAGACTTCGGGTAAGTGTTAGGGTTAGGGTTAGGGTTAGGGTTAGGGCACGGGGACGGTTTAGGGTACAGGTTAGTGTACGACAATGGTTTAGGGTGAGCGTACGTGTTAGGGTAGAGGTTAGTGTTACCGTACGGGTTAGGATTAGGGGATGTGTTAGGGTAAGGCTTCTGGTAAGGGTTAGGTTTAGGGTTAGTGTTAGGGTTAGGGTTAGGGGACGGGGACGGTTTAGGGTACAGGTTAAAGTACGACAACGATTGAGGGAGAGCATACGTGTTAGGGTACGGGTTAGTGTTAGCGTACTGGTTAGGATTAGGGGATGGGTTAGGGTAAGGCTTCGGGTAAGGGTTAGGGTTAGGGTTAGGGTTAGAGGACGGGGATGGTTTAGGATACAGGTTAGGTTATAAAAACGGTTTATGATGAGCGTACGTGTTAGGATACAGGTTAGTGTTAGCGTACGGGTTAGGATTAGGTGACGGTTTAGGGTAAGGCTTCGGGTAAGGGTTAGGTATAGGGTTAGTGTTAGGGTTAGTTGACGGCGATGGTTCAGGGTACAGGTTAGGGTACGACAACGGTTTAGGGAGAGCATACGTGTTAGGGTACGGGTTACTTTTAGGGTACGGGTTAGGATTAGGGGACGGGTTAGGGTAAGGCTTCGGGTAAGGGTTAGGGTTAGGGGACGGGGACGGGGACAGTTTAGGGTACAGGTTAGGGTACGACAACGGTATAGGGTGAGCATACGTGTTAGGGTACGGGTTAGTGTTAGCGTACGGTTTAGGATTAGGGGACGGGTTAGGGTAAGGCTTCGGATAAGTTTTAGGGTTAGGTTTAGGGTTAGGGTTAGGGTTAGGGGACGGGGACGGTTTAAGGTACAGGTTAGGGTACGACAACGGTTAGGGTGAGCGTACGTGTTAGGGTACGTGTTAGTGTTAGCGTACGGGTTAGGATTAGGGGACGGGTTATTGTAAGGCTTCGCGTAAGGGTTAGGGTTAGGGTTAGTGTTAGGCTTAGGGGACGGATACTGTGACATTTGTGGGTACAGCTTAGGGTACGACAACTGTTTAGGATGAGCGTACGTGTTAGGGTACGGATTCGTGTTAGCGTTCGGTTTAGGATTAGGGGAAGTGTTAGGGTAAGGCTTCGGGTAAGTGTTAGGGTTAGGGTTATGGTTAGAGGACGGGGAGGGTTTAGGATACAGGATAGGCTATGACACCGGTTTAGGGTGAGCGTACGAGTTAGGGTACGTGTTAGTTTTAGCGTACGTGTTAGGATTAAGTGACGGGTTTGTGTAAGGCTTAGGGTAAGGGTAAGGGTTACGGTTAGGGTTAGGGTTAGGGGACGGGGACGGTTTAGGGTACAGGTTAGTGTACGACAACTGTTTAGGGTGAGCGTACGTATTAGGGTACAGGTTAGTGTTAGCGTACGGGTTAGTATTAGGGGACGGGTTAGGGTAAGGCTTCGGATCAGGGTTAGGGTTAGCGTTAGGGTTAGGTTTAGGGTTATGGGACGGGGATGGTTGAGGGTACAGGTTAGGGTATGACAACGGTTTAGGGAGAGCATACGTGTTAGGGTACGGGTTAGTGTTAGCGAACGGATTAGGAATTAGGGGACGGGTTAGGGTAAGGCTTCGGGTAAGTGTTAGGGTTAGGGTTAGGGTTAGGGTTGGAGAACGAGGACGGTTTAGGGTACAGGTTAGGCTATGACAACGGTTTAGGATGAGCGTACATGTTAGGGTACGGGTAAGTGTTAGTGTACGGTTTAGGATTAGGGGACGTATTAGGGTAAGGCTTCGGCTAAGGGTTAGGGTTAGGGGACGGGGACGGGGACGGGGACGGTTTAGGGTACAGGTTAGGATACGACAACGGTTTAGGGTGAGCATACGTATTAGGGTATGGGTTAGTGTTAGCATACGTGTTAGGATTAGGGGACAGGTTACGTTAAGGCTTCGGGTAAGGGTTAGCGTTAGGGTTAGTGTTAGAGGACTGGGACAGATTTGGGTACAGGTTAGGCTATGACAATGATTTAGGGTGAGCGTACGTGTTAGCTTACAGGTTAGTGTTAGCGTACGGCTTAGGATTAGGGGACAGGTTAGGGTAGGGCTTCGGGTAAGGGTTAGGGTTAGGGTTAGGGGACGGGGATGGGGACAGTTTAGGGTACAGGTTAGGGTACGACAATGGTATAGGGTGAGCATACGTGTTAGGGTATGGGTTAGTGTTAGCATACGGTTTAGGATTACGTGACGGGTTATGGTAAGGCTTCGGGTAAGTGTTAGGGTTAGGGGACGGGGACGGTTTAGGGTACAGGTGAGTGTACGACAACGGTTTAGGGTGAGCGTATGTGTTAGGGTACAGGTTAGTGTTAGCGTAGGGGTTAGGATTAGGGGACGTGTTAGAGTAATGCTTCAGGTAAGGGTTAGGGTTAGGGTTAGAAGACGGGGACGGTTTAGGGTACACGTTATGCTATAACAACGGTTTAGGGTGAGCGTACGTGTTAGGGTATGGGTTAGTGTTAGCATATGGGTTAGGATTAGGGGACGGGTTAGTGTAAGGCTTCGGGTAAGGGTTAGGGTTAGGATTAGGTGACGGCGACGGTTTAGGGTACAGGTTAGGGTACGACAACGTTTTAGGGAGAGCGTACGTGTTAGGATACGGGTTATTGTTAGCGTACCGGTTAGGATTAGGGGACGGGTTAGGGTAAGGCTTTGGGTAAGGGTTAGGGTTAGGGTTAGGTTTAGGGTTAGGGTTAGGGGACAGGGACAGTTTAGGGTACAGGTTAGTGTACGACAAAGGTTTCGGGTGAGCGTATATGTTAGGGTACAGGTTAGTGTTAGCGTACGGGTAAGGATGAGGGGACGGGTTAGGGTAAGGCTTCGGGTAAGTGTTAGGGTTAGTGATAGGTTTAGGGTTAGGGTTAGGGGACGGGGTCTGTTTAGGGTACAGGTTCATGTACGGCATCGGTTTAGGGGGAGCGTACGTGTTAGGCTACAGGTTAGTGTTACCGTACGGGTTAGGATTAGGGGACGGGTTAGGGTAAGGCTTCGGGTAAGGTTTAGTGGTAGGGTTAGCGTTAGGGTTAGGGTTAGGGGACGGGGACAGTTTAGGGTACAGGTTAGTGTACGACAACGGTTTAGGTTGAGGGTACGTGTTACGGTACAGGTTAGTGTTAGCGTACGGGTTAGGTTTAGGGGACGGGTTAGGGTAAGGCTTCGGGTAAGGGTTAGGGTTAGGGTTAGGGGATTGGGACGGTTTAGGGTACAGGTTAGTGTAAGGCAACGGTTTAGGGAGAGCATACGTGTTAGCGTACAGGTTAGTGTGAGCGTACGGGTTAGGATTAGCGGACGGGTTAGGGTAAGTCTTCGGGTAAGGGTTAGGGTTAGGGTTAGGGTTAGGGTTAGGGTTAGGTGACGGCGACGGTTTAGGGTACAGGTTAGCATACGACAACGGTTTAGGGAGAGCGTACGTTTTAGGATACGGGTTAGTGTTAGCGTACGGGTTAGGATTAGGGAACGGGTTAGGGTAAGGCTTCAGGTAAGGTTTAGGGTTAGGGTTAGGGTTAGGGGATGCAGATGGGGACGGGGACGGGGACGGTTTAGGGTACAGGTTAGGGTACGACAACGGTTTAGGGTGAGCGAACGTGTAAGGGTACGGGTTAGTGTTAGCATAAGGGTTAGGATTAGGGGACGTTTTAGGGTAAGGCCTCGGGTAAGGGTTAGTGTTAGTGTTAGGCTTAGGGTTAGGGGACGGGGACAGTTTAGGGTACAGGTTAGTGTACGACAATGGTTTAGGGTGAGCTTATGTGTTAGGGTACGTTGTAGTGTTAGCGTACGGTTTAGGATTAGGGGACGTTTTACGGTAAGGCTTCGGGTAAGGGTTAGTTTTAGTTTTAAGGTTAGGGTTAGGGTTAGGGGAAAGGGACGGTTTAGGGTACAGGTTAGTGTACGACAACGGTTTAGGTGAGCGTACGTGTTAGGGTACGTGTTAGTGTTAGCATACGGGTTAGGATTATGGGACGGGTTATGGTAAGGCTTCGGGTAAGGATTAGGGTTAGGGTTAGGTTTAGGGTTAGAGATAGGGGACGGGGACAGTTTAGGGTACAGGTTAGTGTAGGACAACGGTTTAGGGTTAGCGTACGTCTTAGGGTACAAGTTAGTGTTAGCGTACGGGTTAGGATTATGTGACGGGTTAGGGTAAGGCTTCGGGTAAGGGTTAGGTTTAAGGTTAGTGTTAGGGTTAGGGTTAGGGGAAGGGGACGGTTTAGGGTACAGGTTAGGGTACGACAACTCTTTAGGTTGAGCATACGTGTTAGGGTACGGGTTAGTGTTAGCGTACGGGTTAGGGTTAGGGGACGTGTTAGGGTAAGGCTTCGGGTAATTACTAGGGTTAGGGTTAGGTTTAGGATTAGGGTTAGGGGACGGGGACGGTTTAGGGTAGAGGTTAGGGTACGACAACGGTTTAGGGTGAGCATACGTGTTAGGGTACGTGTTAGTGTTAGCGTACGGGTTAGGATTGGGGGACGGTTTACGGTAAGGCTTCGAGTAAGGGTTAGTGTTAGTGTTAGGGTTAGGGTTAGGGTTAGGGGACGGGGACGGTTTAGGGTACAGGTTAGTGTACGACAACGGTTTAGGGTGAGCGTACGTGTTAGGGTACGGGTTAGTGTTAGCGTACGGGTTGGGATTAGGGGACGGGTTAGGGTAAGGCTTCGGGTAAGTGTTAGGGTTAGGGTTAGTGGACGGGGATGGTTTAGGGTACAGGTTAAGGTACGACAACGGTTTAGGATGAGCATACGTGTTAGGGTACGGGTTCGTGTTAGCGTATGCTGTAGGATTAGGGGACGGGTAAGGGTAAGGGTTCGTGTAAGGGTTAGGGTTAGGGTTAGGGTTAGGGTTAGGGGACGGGGAAGGGGACGGTTTAGCGTACAGGTTAGGGTACGACAACAGTTTAGGGTGAGTGTACGTGTTAGGGTACGGGTTAGTGTTAGCGTACGGGTTATCATTAGGGGACCGGTTAGTGTAAGGCTTCGGGTAAGGGTTAGTGTTAGAGTTAGGGTTAGGGTTAGGGGACAGGGATGGTTTAGCTTACAGGTTAGAGTACGGCAATGGTTTAGGGTGAGCGTACGTGTTAGGGTACGGGTTAGTGTTAGAGTACGGGTTAGGATTAGGGGACGTGTTAGGGTAAAGCTCCGGGTAAGGCTTAGGTTTAGGGTTAGTGTTAGGGTTAGGGGACGAGGAAGGGGACGGTTTAGGGTACAGGTTAGGGTACAACAACAGTTTACGGTGAGTGTACGTGTTAGGGTATGGGTTAGTGTTAGCGTACGGGTTATCATTAGGGGACCGGTTAGTGTAAGGCTTCGGGTAAGGGTTAGTGTTAGGGTTAGGTTTAGGATTAGGGGACAGTGATGGTTTAGCTTACAGGTTAGGGCACGGCAACGGTTTAGGGTGAGCATACGTGTTAGGGTACGGGTTAGTGTTAGAGTATGGGTTAGGATTAGGGGACGTGTTAGGGTAAGGCTCCGGGTAAGGGTTAGGTTTAGGGTTTGGGTTAGGGGACGGAGACGGGGCCGGGAACGGTTTAGGGTACAGGTTAGGGTACGACAACGGTTTAGGGTGAGCATACGTGTTAGGGTACGGGTTAGTGTTAGCGTACGGTTTAGGATTGTGGACGGTTTAGGGTAAGGCTTCGGGTAAGGGTTAGGGTTAGGGTTAGGATTAGGGATAGGGAACGGAGACGGTTTAGTGTACAGGTTAGGGTACGACAACGGTTTTTGGTGATCGTACGTGTTAGCGTACGGTTTAGTGTTATCGTACGTGTTAGGATTAGGGAATGGGTTAGGGTAAGGCTTCGGGTAAGGGTTAGGTTTAGATTTAGGGTTAGGGTTAGTGTTAGGATTAGGGTTAGGGTACGGCGACGGTTTATGGTACAGGTAAGGGTACGACAACGGTTTAGAGTGAGCGTACACTTAGGGTACGGGTTAGTTTTAGCGTACGGGTTAGGATTAAGGGACGGGTTAGGGTAAGGCTTTGGGTAAGGGTTAGGGTTAGGGTTAGGGGACGGGGACGGGGACAGGGACGGTTTAGGGTAGAGGTTAAGGTACGACAACTGTTTAGGGTGAGCGTAAGTGTTAGGGTACGGGTTAGTGTTAGCGTACGGGTTAGGATTAGGGGACTGGTTAGGGTAAGGCTTCGGGTAAGTGTTAGGGTTAGGGTTAGGGTTAGGGGACGGGTATGGTTTAGGGTACAGGTTAAGGTACGACAACGGTTTAGGGTGAGCGTACGTGTTAGGGTACGGGTTAGTGTTAGCGTACGGGTTAGGATTAGGGGACGGGTTAGGGTAAGGCTTCGGGTATGGGTTAGGGTTAGGGTTAGGGTTAGGGTTAGGGGATGGGGACGGTTTAGGGTACAGGTTAGGTTACGACAATGGTTTAGGGTGAACGTACTTCTTAGGGTACGGCTTAGTGTTAGCGTACGGGTTAGGATTAGGGCACGGTTTATGGTAAGGCTTCGGGTAAGGGTTAGAGTTAGGGTTAGGGTTAGGGTTAGAGTTAGGGGAAGGGGACAGTTTAGGCTACAGGTTAGGGTTCGACAATGGTTTAGGGTGAGCATACGTGTTAGGGTACGGGTTAGTGTTAGCGTACGGGTTAGGATTAGGGGAAGGGTTAGGGTAAGGCTTCGGGTAAGGGTTAGGGTTACGGTTAGGGTTAGGGTTACGGGATGGGGACGGTTTAGGGTACAGGTTAGGTTACGACAATGGTTTAGGGTGAACGTACTTCTTAGGGTACGGCTTAGTGTTAGCGTACAGGTTAGGATTAGGGCACGGTTTATGGTAAGGCTTTGGGTAAGGGTTAGGGTTAGGTATGGGTTTGGGTTAGGGTTAGGGGACGGCGACGGTTTAGGGTACAGCTTAGGGTACGACAACGGTTTTGGGTGAGCTTACATGTTAGGGTATGGTTTAGTGTTAGCGTATGGGTTAGGATTATGGGACGGGTTAGGTTAAGGCTTTGGGTAAGGGTTAGGGTTAGGGTTAGGGGACGGGGACGGGGACGGTTTAGGGTACAGGTTAGGGTATGAAAATGGTGTAGGGTGAGCGTACGTGTTAGGGCACGGGTTAGTGTTAGCATACGGGTTAGGATTAGGGGACGGGTTAGGGTAAGACTTCAAGTAAGGTTTAGGGTTAGGGTTACGGTTAGGGTTAGGGTTTGGGGACGGGGACGATTTAGGGTACAGTTTAGTGTACGACAACGGTTTAGGTTGAGCGTACGTGTTAGGGTACGGCTTATTGTTAGCGTACGGGTTAGGATTAGGGGACGTGTTAGTGTAAGGCTTCGTGTAAGGGTTAGGGTTTGGGTTAGGATTAGGGTTAGGGGATGGGGAAGGTTTAGGGTACACGTTAGGGTACAACAACGGTTTGGGGTGAGCGTACGTGTTAGGGTACGTGTTAGTGTTAGCCTACGGATTAGGATTAGGGGACGTGTTAGTTTAAGGCTACGGGTAAGGGTTAGATTTAGGGTTAGGGTTAGGGTTAGGGGACGGGGATGGGGACGGTTTAGGGTACAGGTTAGGGTACGACAACGGTTTAGCGTGAACGTACGTGTTAGGGTATGGGCTAGCTTTAGCGTACGTGTTAGGATTAGGGGACAGTTTAGAGTAAGGCTTCGGGTAAGGGTTAGGGTTAGGGTTAGCGTTAGGGGACAGGGACGGTTTAGGGTACAGGTTAGGGTACGAAAACAGTTTATGGTGAGCGTACGTGTTAGGTTACGGGTTAGTGTTAGCGTACGGTTTAGGATTCGGGAACGGATTAGGGTACGGCTTCGGGTAAGGGTTAGGTTTAGAGTTAGGGTTAGGGTTAGGGGACAGGGACGGTTTAGGGTACATGTTAGGGTATGACAACGGTGTAGGGTGAGCGTACGTGTTAGCGTACGGTTTATTGTTAGCGTACGGGTTAGGATTAGGGGACGGGATAGGGTAAGGCTTCGGGTAAGGTTTAGGGTTAGGGTTAGTGTTAGGGGATGGGGACGGGTACGGGGACGGTTTAGTGTACAGGTTAGTGTACAACAAAGGTTTAGGGTGAGCGTACGTGTTAGGGTACAGCTTAGTGTTAGCGTACGGGTTAGCATTAGGGGACGGGTTAGGGTACGACTTCGGGTAAGGGTTAGGGTTAGGGTTAGGAGACGGGGACGGTTTAGGGTACAGGTTAGGGTACGACAAGGGTTTATGGTGAGCGTACATGTTAGAGTACGGGTTAGTGTTAGCGTACGGGTTAGGATTAGGGGACGGGTTAGTGTAAGGCTTCGGGTAAGTGTTATGGTTAGGGTTAGGGGAAAGGGACGGGGACGGTTTAGGGTACAGGTTAGGGTACGACAACGGTTTAGGGTGAGCGTACGTGTTAGCCTACGGGTTACTGTTAGCGTACGGGTTAGGATTAGGGAACGGGTTAGAGTAAGGCTTCGGGTAAGGGTTGGTGTTAGGGTTAGGGTTAGGGGACGGGGACGGTTTAGGGTACATGTTAGTGTACGACAACGGTTTAGGGTGAGCGTACGTGTTAGGGCACGGGTTAGTGTTAGTGTACGTGTTAGATTTAGGGGACGGGTTAGGGTAAGGCTTCGGGTAAGGGTTAGGGCTAGGGTTAGGGTTAGGGTTAGTGTTACGGGATGGGGACGTTTTAGGGTACAGGTTAAGGTACGACAACGGTTTAGGCTGAGTGTACGTGTTAGGGTACGGGTTAGTGTTAGCGTATGTGTGCGGATTATGGGACGGGTTAGGGTAATGCTTCGGGTAAGGGTTAGGGTTTGTGTTAGGGTTAGGGTTAGGGGACGGGGACGGTTTAGTGTACCAGTTAGGGTACGACAACGGTTTAGGGTGAGCGTACGAGTTAGGGCATGGGTTATTGTTAGCGTACAGGTTCAGATTAGGGGACGGGTTAGGGTAAGGCTTCGGGTAAGGATGAGGGTTAGTCTTAGGATTAGGGTGAGGGTTAGGGGGCGGGGACGGTTTAGGGAACAGGATAGTGTACGACAATGGTTTAGGGTGAGCGTACATCTTAGGGTACGGCTTAGTGTTAGCGTACGATTTAGGATTACGGGACGGGTTAGTGTAAGGTTTCGGGTAAGAGTTAGGGTTAGGGTTAGGGTTAGGGGATGGGGACGGGGATGGTTTAGGGTACAGGTTAGGGTACGACAACGGTTTAGTGTGAGCCTAGGTGTTAGGGTACGGGTTAGTGTTAGCGTACGGTTTAGGGTTAGGGGACGGGTTAGCGTAAGGCTTCTGGTAAGGTTTAGCGTTAGGGTTAGCGGACGGGGATGGGGACGGGAACGGTTTTGGGTACAGGTTAGGGTACGACAACGGTTTAGGGTGAGCGTACGTGTTAGGGCACGGGTTAGTGTTAGCGTACGGGTTAGGATTAGGGGACGGGATAGGGTAAGGCTTCGGTTAACGGTTAGGGTTAGGGTTAGGGTTAAGTTTAGGGGACAGGGATGGTTTAGGGTACAGTTTAGGGTACGAGAATGGTTTAGGGTGAGCGTACGTGTTACGGTACAGATTAGTGTTGGCATACGGGTTAGGATTAAGGGACGGGTTAGGGAAAGGCTTCGGGTAAGGTTTACGATTAGGGTTAGGGTTAGGGTTAGGGGACGAGGACGGTTTAGGGTACAGGTTAGGGTACGACAACCGTTTTGGGTGAGCATACGTGTTAGGGCACGGGTTAGTGTTACCGTACAGGTTAGGAGTAGGTGACGGGTTAAGTTTAGACTTCGGGTAAGGGTTAGGGTTAGGGTTAGGGTTAGGGTTAGGCTTAGGGTACATGTTAGGGTACTACAATGTTTTAGGGTGAGCGTACGTGTTAGGGCATGGGTTAGTGTTAGCGTACGGGTTAGCATTAGGGGACGGGATAGGCTAAGGCTTCGGGTAAGGGTTAGGGTTAGGGTTAGGGTTAAGGTTAGGGGACGGGGACGGTTTAGGGTACAGGTTAGGGTTCGACAATGGTTTAGGTTGAGCGTACGTGTTAGGGCACGGGTTAGTGATAGCGTACGGGTTGGGGTTAGGGGACGGGTTAGGTTAAGGATTCGGGTAAGGGTTAGGGTTAGGGTTAGGGTTAGAGTTAGGGGACGGGGAAGGTTTAGCGTACATGTTAGAATACGACAACGGTTTAGGGTGAGCGTACGTGTTAGGGTATGGGTGAGTGTTAGCGTACAGGTTAGGATTAGGGGACTCTTAGGGCAAGGATTCGGGTAACGCTTAGGGTTAGGGTTAGGGGACGGGGACGGTTTAGGGTACAGGTTAGTGTACGACAACGGTTTAGGATAACCGTACGTGTTAGGGTATGGGTTAGTGTTAGCGTACGGGTAAGGATTGGGGACAGGTTAGGGTAAGGCTTCGGTTAAGGGTTAGGGTTAGGGTTAGGGACGGGGACCGTGTAGGGTACAGGTTTGGGTACGACAACCGTATAGGGTGAGCGTACGTGTAAGGGTACGGGTTTGTGTTAGCGTACAGGTTAGGAATAGGGGACGGGTTAGGGTAAGGCTTCGGGTAAGGTTTAGGGTTAGGGTTAGGGTTAGGGTTAGGGGACGGGGACCGTTTAGGGTAAGGTTAGGGTACGACAACGGTTTAGGGTGAGCCTACATGTTAGGGTACGGGTTAGTGTTAGCCTACGTGTTAGGATTAGGGGACGGGTTAGGTTAAGACTTAGGGTAAGGGTTAGGGTTACGGTTACGGTTAGGGTTAGGGGACGAGGATGGTTTAGGGTACAGGTTAGGGTACAACAACTGTTTAGGGTGAGCGTACATGTTAGTGTATGGGTTAGTGTTAGCGTACGGTTTAGGATTAGGGGACGGGTTAGTTTAAGGCTTCGGGTAAGAGTTAGGTTTAGGGTTAGGGTTAGGGGACGTGGACGGGGACGGTTTAGGGTACAGGTTAGGGTACGACAACGGTTTAGGGTGAGCGTACGTGTTAAGGCACGAGTTAGTGTTAGCGTACGGGTTAGGGTTAGTGGACGTGTTAGGGTAAGGCTCGGGTTAGGGTTAGGTTTAGCGTTAGGGTTAGGGGACGGGGACGGGGACGGGGACGGTTTAGGGTACAGGTTAGGATACGACAACGGTTTAGGGTGAGCGTACGTGTTAGGGTATGGGTTAGTGTTAGCGTACGGGTTAGGATTAGGGGACGGGTTAGGGTAAGGCTTCGGGTATGTTTAGGGTTACGGTTAGGGTTAGGGTTAGGGGACGGGGACGG
Organism: Delphinapterus leucas; assembly: GCF_059928025.1. Lineage (NCBI taxonomy): Eukaryota > Metazoa > Chordata > Mammalia > Artiodactyla > Monodontidae > Delphinapterus > Delphinapterus leucas. The sequence goes on from NW_028322253.1 coordinate 7,218,645, forward strand.
TACAGGGTACAGGTTAGGGTACGATAAAAGTTTAGGGTGAGCGTACGTGTTAGGGTACGGGTTAGTGTTAGCGTACAGTTTACGATTAGGGGACGGTTAGGGCAAAGCTTCGGGTACGGCTTAGGGTTAGGGTTAGGGTTAGGGGACGGGGATGGTTTAGGGTACAGGTTAGGGGACAACAACGGTTAAGCGTGAGCATACGTGTTAGGGTACGGATTAGTGTTGGCGTACGGGTTAGGATTAGGGGACGGGTTAGTGTAAGGCTTCGGGTAAGGGTTAGGGTTAGGGTTAGGGTTAGGGGAGTGGGACGGTTTAGGGTACAGGTTAGCGTACAACAACGGTTTAGGGTGAGCGTACGTGTTAGGGCACGGGTTAGTGTTTCCGTAAGGGTTAGGATTAGGGGACGGGTTAAGTTTAGACTTCGGGTAAGGGTTAGGGTTAGGGTTACGGTTAGGGTTAGGGTTAGGGGACGGGGATGGTTTAGGGTACATGTTAGGGTACAACAAGGTTTTAGGGTGAGAGTACGTGTTAGGGTACGGATTAGTGTTGGCGTACGGGTTAGGATTAGGGGACGGGTTAGGGTAAGGCTTCGGGTAAGGTTTACGGTTAGGGTTAGGGTTAGGGTTGGGACGAGGATGGTTTAGGGTACAGGTTAGGGTACGACAACGGTTTTGGGTGAGCATACATGTTAGGGCACAGGTTAGTGTTACCGTACGGGTTAGGATTAGGTGACGGGTTAAGTTTAGACTTCGGGTAAGGGTTAGGGTTAGGGTTAGGCTTAGGGGACGGGGAAGGTTTAGGGTACAGGTTAGGGTACTACAGAGTTTTAGGGTGAGCGTACGTGTTAGGGCATGGGTTAGTGTTAGCGTACAGGTTAGCATTAGGGGACGGGATAGGCTAAGGCTTCGGGTAAGGTTAGGGTTAGGGTTAGGGTTAAGGTTAGGGGACGGGGACGGTTTAGGGTACAGGTTAGGGTACGACAACGGTTTAGGTTGAGCGTACGTGTTAGGGCACGGGTTAGTGTCAGCGTACGGGTTGGGGTTAGGGGACGGGTTAGGGTAAGGCTTCTGGTAAGGGTTAGGGTTAGGGTTAGGGTTAGGGTTAGTGTTAGGGGACGGGGAAGGTTTAGGGTACAGGTTAGGATACGACAATGGTTTAGGGTGAGCGTACGTGTTAGGGTACGGGTTAGTGTTAGCGTACAGTTTAGGATTAGGGGACTGTTAGGGCAAGGATTTGGGTAACGCTTAGGTTTAGGGTTAGGGGACGGGGACGGTTTAGGGTACAGGTTAGGGTATGACAAAGGTTTAGGGTAACCGTACGTGTTAGGGTACGGGTTAGTGTTAGCGTACAGGTTAGGATTGGGGACAGGTTAGGGTAAGGCTTCGGGTAAGGGTTAGGGTTAGGGTTAGGGTTAGGGGACGGGGACCGTGTAGGGTACAGGTTTGGGTACGACAACGGTATAGGGTGAGTGTATGTGTTAGGGTACGTGTTAGTGTTAGTGTACGGGTTAGGATTAGGCAATGGGTTAGGGTAAGGCTTTGGGTAAGGGTTAGGGTTAGGATTAGGGTTAGGGTTAGGGGACGGGGACGGTTTAGGGTAAGATTAGGGTATGACAACGGTTTAGGGTGAGCCTACGTGTTAGGGTACGGGTTAGTGTTAGCCTACGGGTTAGGATTAGGGGACGGGTTAGGTTAAGACTTAGGGTAAGGTTTAGGGTAAGGGTTAGGGTTAGGGTTAGGGGATGGGGACAGTTTAGGGTACAGGTTAGGGTACGACAACGGTTTAGGGGGAGCGTACGTGTTAGTGTATGGGTTAGTGTTAGCGTACGGGTTAGGATTAGGGGATGACTTAGGGTAAGGCTTCGGGTAAGGGATAGGTTTAGGGTTAGGGTTAGGGTTAGGGGACGGGGACGGGGATTGTTTAGGGTACAGGTTAGTGTTAGGGTTAGGGGACGGGGATGGGGACGGGGTAGGGGACGGTTTAGTGTACATGTTAGGGTACGACGTTTTAGGGTGAGCGTACGTGTTACGGCACGGGTTAGTGTTAGCGTACGGGTAAGGATTAGGGGACGGGTTAGGGTAAGGCTTCGGGTAAAGGTTAGGTTTAGGGTTAGGGATAGGATTACAGTTAGGGGACCAGGACGTTTTAGGGTACAGGTTAGTGTACGACAACGGTTTAGGTTGAGTGTACGTGTTAGGGTACAGGTTAGTGTTAGCGTACGGGTTAGGATTAGGGGATGGTTTAGTGTAAGGCTTCGGGTAAGGGTTAAGGATAGGGTAAGGGTTAGGGTTAGGGTTAGGGGACGGGGAAGGCTTAGGGTACAGGTTAGTGTACGACAACTGTTTAGGGTGAGCGTACGTGATAGCGTACGGGTTAGGATTGATGACGGGTTAGGGTAAGGCGTCGGGTAAGGGTTAGGGTTAAGGTTAGGGTTAGGGTTAGGGTTAGCGGACGGGGACGGTTTAGGGTACAGATTAGTGTACGACAACGGTTTAGGTTCAGCGTACGTGTTAGGGTACGGTTTAGTGTTAGCGTACGGGTTAGGATTGGGGATGTGTTAGGGTAAGGCTTCGGGAAAGGGTTAGGGTTAGGGTTAGGTTTAGGGAGTAGGGGACGGGGACGGGGACGGTTTAGGGTACAGATTACGGTACGACAACGGTTTAGGGTGAGCGTACGTGTTAGTGTACGGGTTAGTGTTAGCGTACGTGTTAGGAATAGGGGACGGTTTAAGGTAAGACTTCGGGTAAGGTTTAGGGTTAGGGTTTGTGTTAGGGTTAGGGTTAGGGGATGGGGACGGTTTAGGGTACAGGTTAGGGTACGACAGTGGTTTAGGTTGAGCGTACATGTTAGGGTACGGTTAGTGTTAGCATACGGATTAGGATTAGGGGACGGGTTAGGGTAAGGCTTCGGGTAAGGGTTAGGGTTAGGGTTAGGGGACTGGGACGGTTTAGGGTACAGTTTAGGGTACTACAACGGTTTACGGTGAGCGTAAGTGTTAGGGTACGGGTTAATGTTAGCGTACGGGTTAGGAATAGGGAACGGGTTAGGGTAAGGTTTCGGGTAAGGGTTAGGGTTACGGTTAAGGTTAGGGTTAGTGTTAGGGGACGGGTACGGTTTAGGGTACAGTTTAGTGTACGACAACGGTTTAGGGTGAGCATACGTGTTAGGGTATGGGTTAGTGTTAGCGTACGGGTTCGGATTAGGGGACGAGTTAGGGTAAGGCTTCGGGTAAGGGATAGGTTTAGGGTTAGGGTTAGGGTTAGGGGACGGGGACGGGGATGGTTAAGGGTACAGGTTAGGGTACGACAACGGTTTAGGGTGAGCGTACGAGTTAGGTTACAGATTAGTGTTAGAGTACGGGTTAGGATTAGGGGACGGTTTAGGGTAAGGCTTCAGGTAAGGTTTAGTGTTAGGGTTAGTGTTATGGTTAGGGTTAGGTGACGGGGACGGTTTAGGGTACAGGTTAGGGTACGACAACGGTTTAGGGTGAGCGTACGTGTTAGGGTACGTGTTAGTGTTAGCGTACGGGTTAGGATTAGGGGACGGGTTAGGGTAAGGCTTCGGGTAAGTGTTAGTGGTAGGGTTAGGGTTAGGGTTAGGGTTAGGGGACGGGGACACTTTAGGGTACAGGTTAGTGTACAACAACGGTTTAGGGTGAGGGTACGTGTTAGGGTACAGGTTAGTGTTAGCGTACGGGTGAGGTTTAGGGGGCGGGTTAGGGTAAGGCTTCGGGTAAGGATTAGCGTTAGGGTTAGGGTTAGGGAACGGGGACGGGGACGGTTTAGGGTACAGGTTAGTGTACGACAACGGTTTAGGGTGAGCATACGTGTTAGGGTTCGTGTTAGTGTTAGCGTCTGGGTTAGGATTAAGGGACGGGTTAGTGTAATGCTTCGGGTAAGGGTTAGGGTTAGGGTTAGGGTTAAGGTTAGGGGACGGGGACGGTTTAGGGTACAGGTTAGGGTACGACAACGGTTTAGGTTGAGCGTACGTGTTAGGGCACGGGTTAGTGTCAGCGTACGGGTTGGGGTTAGGGGACGGGTTAGGGTAAGGCTTCCGGTAAGGGTTAGGGTTAGGGTTAGGGTTAGGGTTAGTGTTAGGGGACGGGGAAGGTTTAGGGTACAGGTTAGGATACGACAATGGTTTAGGGTGAGCGTACGTGTTAGGGTACGGGTTAGTGTTAGCGTACAGTTTAGGATTAGGGGACTGTTAGGGCAAGGATTTGGGTAACGCTTAGGTTTAGGGTTAGGGGACGGGGACGGTTTAGGGTACAGGTTAGGGTATGACAAAGGTTTAGGGTAACCGTACGTGTTAGGGTACGGGTTAGTGTTAGCGTACAGGTTAGGATTGGGGACAGGTTAGGGTAAGGCTTCGGGTAAGGGTTAGGGTTAGGGTTAGGGTTAGGGGACGGGGACCGTGTAGGGTACAGGTTTGGGTACGACAACGGTATAGGGTGAGTGTATGTGTTAGGGTACGTGTTAGTGTTAGTGTACGGGTTAGGATTAGGCAATGGGTTAGGGTAAGGCTTTGGGTAAGGGTTAGGGTTAGGATTAGGGTTAGGGTTAGGGGACGGGGACGGTTTAGGGTAAGATTAGGGTATGACAACGGTTTAGGGTGAGCCTACGTGTTAGGGTACGGGTTAGTGTTAGCCTACGGGTTAGGATTAGGGGACGGGTTAGGTTAAGACTTAGGGTAAGGTTTAGGGTAAGGGTTAGGGTTAGGGTTAGGGGACGGGGACGGTTTAGGGTACAGGTTAGGGTACGACAACGGTTTAGGGGGAGCGTACGTGTTAGTGTATGGGTTAGTGTTAGCGTACGGGTTAGGATTAGGGGATGACTTAGGGTAAGGCTTCGGGTAAGGGATAGGTTTAGGGTTAGGGTTAGGGTTAGGGGACGGGGACGGGGATTGTTTAGGGTACAGGTTAGTGTTAGGGTTAGGGGACGGGGATGGGGACGGGGTAGGGGACGGTTTAGTGTACATGTTAGGGTACGACGTTTTAGGGTGAGCGTACGTGTTACGGCACGGGTTAGTGTTAGCGTACGGGTAAGGATTAGGGGACGGGTTAGGGTAAGGCTTCGGGTAAAGGTTAGGTTTAGGGTTAGGGATAGGATTACAGTTAGGGGACCAGGACGTTTTAGGGTACAGGTTAGTGTACGACAACGGTTTAGGTTGAGTGTACGTGTTAGGGTACAGGTTAGTGTTAGCGTACGGGTTAGGATTAGGGGATGGTTTAGTGTAAGGCTTCGGGTAAGGGTTAAGGATAGGGTAAGGGTTAGGGTTAGGGTTAGGGGACGGGGAAGGCTTAGGGTACAGGTTAGTGTACGACAACTGTTTAGGGTGAGCGTACGTGATAGCGTACGGGTTAGGATTGATGACGGGTTAGGGTAAGGCGTCGGGTAAGGGTTAGGGTTAAGGTTAGGGTTAGGGTTAGGGTTAGCGGACGGGGACGGTTTAGGGTACAGATTAGTGTACGACAACGGTTTAGGTTCAGCGTACGTGTTAGGGTACGGTTTAGTGTTAGCGTACGGGTTAGGATTGGGGATGTGTTAGGGTAAGGCTTCGGGAAAGGGTTAGGGTTAGGGTTAGGTTTAGGGAGTAGGGGACGGGGACGGGGACGGTTTAGGGTACAGATTACGGTACGACAACGGTTTAGGGTGAGCGTACGTGTTAGTGTACGGGTTAGTGTTAGCGTACGTGTTAGGAATAGGGGACGGTTTAAGGTAAGACTTCGGGTAAGGTTTAGGGTTAGGGTTTGTGTTAGGGTTAGGGTTAGGGGATGGGGACGGTTTAGGGTACAGGTTAGGGTACGACAGTGGTTTAGGTTGAGCGTACATGTTAGGGTACGGTTAGTGTTAGCATACGGATTAGGATTAGGGGACAGGTTAGGGTAAGGCTTCGGGTAAGGGTTAGGGTTAGGGTTAGGGGACTGGGACGGTTTAGGGTACAGTTTAGGGTACTACAACGGTTTACGGTGAGCGTAAGTGTTAGGGTACGGGTTAATGTTAGCGTACGGGTTAGGAATAGGGAACGGGTTAGGGTAAGGTTTCGGGTAAGGGTTAGGGTTACGGTTAAGGTTAGGGTTAGTGTTAGGGGACGGGTACGGTTTAGGGTACAGTTTAGTGTACGACAACGGTTTAGGGTGAGCATACGTGTTAGGGTATGGGTTAGTGTTAGCGTACGGGTTCGGATTAGGGGACGAGTTAGGGTAAGGCTTCGGGTAAGGGATAGGTTTAGGGTTAGGGTTAGGGTTAGGGGACGGGGACGGGGATGGTTAAGGGTACAGGTTAGGGTACGACAACGGTTTAGGGTGAGCGTACGAGTTAGGTTACAGATTAGTGTTAGAGTACGGGTTAGGATTAGGGGACGGTTTAGGGTAAGGCTTCAGGTAAGGTTTAGTGTTAGGGTTAGTGTTATGGTTAGGGTTAGGTGACGGGGACGGTTTAGGGTACAGGTTAGGGTACGACAACGGTTTAGGGTGAGCGTACGTGTTAGGGTACGTGTTAGTGTTAGCGTACGGGTTAGGATTAGGGGACGGGTTAGGGTAAGGCTTCGGGTAAGTGTTAGTGGTAGGGTTAGGGTTAGGGTTAGGGTTAGGGGACGGGGACACTTTAGGGTACAGGTTAGTGTACAACAACGGTTTAGGGTGAGGGTACGTGTTAGGGTACAGGTTAGTGTTAGCGTACGGGTGAGGTTTAGGGGGCGGGTTAGGGTAAGGCTTCGGGTAAGGATTAGCGTTAGGGTTAGGGTTAGGGAACGGGGACGGGGACGGTTTAGGGTACAGGTTAGTGTACGACAACGGTTTAGGGTGAGCATACGTGTTAGGGTTCGTGTTAGTGTTAGCGTCTGGGTTAGGATTAAGGGACGGGTTAGTGTAATGCTTCGGGTAAGGGTTAGGGTTAGGGTTAGGGTTAGGGTGAGGGTTAGGGGACGGGGACGGTTTAGGGTACAGGTTAGTGTACGACAACGGTTTAGGGCGAGCATACGTGTTAGCGTAGAGTTTAGTGTTAGCGTACGGGTTAGGATTAGGGGACGGGTTAGGTAAGGCTTCGGGTAAGGTTTAGGGTTAGGGTTAGGGTTAGGGTTAGGTGACGGCGATGGTTTAGGGTACAGGTTAGGGTATGACAACGATTTAGGGGGAGCATATGTTTTAGGATACGGGTTAGTGTTAGCGTACGGGTTAGGATTATGGGACGGGTTACAGTAAGGCTTCGGGTAAGGGTTAGGGTTAGTGTTAGGGGACGGGGACGGGGAAGGGGACGGTTTAGGGTACAGGTTAGGGTACGAAAACGGTTTAGGGTGAACGTATGTGTTAGAGTACGGTTTAGTGTTAGCGTAAGACTTAGGATTAGGGGACGGTTTATGGTAAGGCTTCGGGTAAGGGTTAGGGTTAGGGTTAGGGTTAGGGTTAGGGGATGGTTTAGGCTACAGATTAGGGTAAGACAACGGTTTAGTGTGAGCGTACGTCTTAGGGCACGGGTTAGTGTTAGCGTACGGGTTAGGATTAGGGGACGGGTTAGGGTAAGGCTTCGGGTAAGGGTTAGGGTTAGGGTTAGGGTTAGGATTAGTGTTAGGGTTAGGGGATGGGTATGGTTTAGGGTACATGTTAGGGTACGACAACGGCTTAGGGTGAGCATACGTGTTAGGGTACAGATTAGTGTTAGGGTACGGGTTAGGATTAGGGGACGGGTTAGAGTAAGGCTTCCGGTAAGGCTTAGGGTAAAGGGACGGGGACAGTTTACGGTACAGGTTAGTGTATGACAACAGTTTAGGGTGAGCGTACGTGATAGCGTACGGGTTAGGATTCGTGACGGGTTAGGGTAAGGCTTCGGATAAGGGTTAGGGTTATGGTTAGAGGACGGGGACGGTTTAGGGTACAGATTAGGGTACGAAAACGGTTTAGGGTAATTGTACGTGTTAGGGTACGGGTTAGTGTTAGCGTACGGGTTAGGATTAGGGGACGTGTTAGGGTAAGGCTTCGGGAAAGGGTTAGGGTTAGGGTTAGTTTTAGGGAGTAGGGGACGGGGACGGGGACGGTTTAGGGTACAGATTAGGGTATGACTACGGTTTAGGGTGAGCGTACGTGTTAGGGTACGGGTTAGTGTTAGCGTACGGGTTAGGATTAGGGGACGGGTTAGCCTAAGGCTGCGGGTAAGGTTTAGGGTTAGGGATTGGGTTAGGGTTAGCGTTAGGGGACGGGGACGGTTTAGGGTACAGCTTAGGTTACGACAACGGTTTAGGGTGAGCATACATTTTAGGGTACGGTTTAGTGTTAACGTACGGGTTAGGGTTAGGGGACGGGTTAGGTTAAGGCTTCGGGTAAGGGTTAGGGTAGGGTTAGGGTTAGGGTTAGCAGACAGGGACGGTTTAGGGTACAGGTGAGGGTACGACAACGGTTTAGTGTGAGCGTACGTGTTAGGGTACGGGTTAGTGTTAGCGTACGGTACAGGATTAGGGGATGGGTTACGATAAGGCTTCTGGTAAGGGTTAGGGTTAGGGTTAGGGTTAGGGTTGGGGATGGGGACGGTTTAGGGTACAGGTTAGGGTACGACAACGGTTTAGGGTGATCGTACGTGTTAGGGTACGGGTTAGTGTTAGCGTACGGTTTAGGGTTAGGTGACGGGTTAGCGTAAGGCTTCTGGTAAGGGTTAGGGTTAGGGTTCGCGGACGGGGACGGGGACGGAAACGGTTTGGGGTACAGGTTATGGTACGTCAACGATTTAGGGTGAGCGTACGTGTTAGGGCACGGGTTAGTGTTAGCGTACGGGTTAGGATTAGTGGACGGGATAGGGTAAGGCTTCGGTTAAGGGTTAGGGTTAGGGTTAGGGTTAAGGTTAGGGGACAGGGACGGTATAGGGTACTGTTTAGGGTACGACAATGGTTTAGGGTGAGCATACGTGTTACGGTACGGATTAGTGTTGGCATACGGGTTAGGATTAAGGGACGGGTTAGGAAAGGCTTCGGGTAAGGTTTACGGTTAGGGTTAGGGTTAGGGTTAGGGGACGAGGACGGTTTAGGGTACAGGTTAGGGTACGACAATGGTTTAGGATGAGCGTACATGTTAGGGTATGCGTTAGAGTTAGCGTACGGGTTAGGATTAAGGGACGTGTTAGGGTAAGCCTTCGGGGAAGGGTTAGGTTTAGGGTTAGGCTTAGGGTTAGGGGACGGGGACGGGGACAGTTTAGGGTACAGGTTAGGGTACGACAACGGTTTAGCGTGAGAGTACGTGTTAGGGTACGGGTTAATATTAGCGTACGTGATAGGATTAGGGGACGTGTTAGGGTAAGGCTTCCGTAAGCGTTAGGGTTAGGGTTAGGGGACGGGGACGGTTTTGGGTACAGGTTCGCGTAGGACAACGGTTTATGGTGAGCGTACGTGTTAGGGTACGGGTTAGTGTTAGCGTTCGGATTAGGATTAGGGAACGGATTAGGGTAAGGCTTCGGGTAAGGGTTAGGTTTAGAGTTAGGGTTAGGGGATGGGGACGGTTTAGGGTACAGGTTAGGGTAGGACAACGGTTTAGGGTGAGCGTACGTGTTAGGGTACGTATTAGTTTTAGCGTACGGTTTAGGATTAGGGTACGGGTTAAGGTAAGGCTTCGTGTAAGGGCTAGGGTTATGGTTAGGGTTAGGGTTAGGGGATGGGGATGGTTTAGGGTGCAGGTTAGGGTACGACAACGGTTTAGGGTGAGTGCACGTGTTAGTGTACGGGTTATTGTTAGCCTACGGTTTAGGATTAGGGGACGGGTTAGGTTAAGGCTTCGGTTAAGGGTTAAGTTTAGGGTTAGGGTTAGGGTTAGGGGACGGGGATGGTTTAGGGTACATGTTAGGGTATGACAACGATTTAACGTGAGCGTATGTGTTAGGGTACGGTTTATTGTTAGCGTACGGGTTAGGATTATGGGACGGGTTAGGGTAAGGCTACGGGTAAGGGTTAGGGTTAGGGTTAGTTTTAGGGGACAGGGACGGGGACGGGGACGGTTTAATGTACAGGTTAGGGTACAACAACAGTTTAGGGTGAGCATACGTGTTAGGGCACGGTTTAGTGTTAGCATACGGGTTAGGATTAGGGGACGTGTTAATGTAAGGCTTTGAGTAAGGTTTAGGCTTAGGGTTAGGGTTAGGGATAGGGGACGGGTACGGGGGCAGTTTAGGGTACAGGTTAGGATACGACAACGGTTTAGGTTGAGCGTACGTGTTAGGGTACGGGTTAGTGTTAGCGTACGGGTTAGGATTAGGGGACGTGTTAGGGTAAGGCTTCGTGTAAGGGTGAGGGTTTGGGTTAGGGTTAGGGTTAGGGGATTGGGACGGTTTAGGGTACAGGTTAGGGTACAACAACGGTTTAGGATGAGCGTACGTGTTAGGGTACGAGTTAGTGTTAGCGTACGGGTTAGGATTAGGGGACGGTTTACGGTAAGGCTTCGGGTAAGTTTTAGGGTAAGGGTTAGGGGACGGGGACGGTTTACAGTACAGGTTAGTGTACAACAACAGATTAGGGTGAGCGTACGTGTTAGGGCATCGCTTAGTGTTAGGGTACGGGTTAGGATTTGGGGATGGGTTAGGGTAAGGTTTCGGGTAAGGGTTAGGCTTAGGGTTAGGGTTAGGGTTAGGGTTACGGGACGGGGATGGTTTAGGGTACAGGTTAGGGTACGACAACTGTTTAGGGTGAGCGTACGTGTTAGGGTACAGGTTAGTGTTAGCTTACGGATTAGGATTAGGGGACAGGTTAGGGTAAGGCTTCGGGTAAGTGTTAGGGATAAGGTTAGGGTTAGGGGACGGGGACGGGGACAGGGACGGTTTAGGGTACAGGTTAGGGTACGACAACGGTTTAGGGTGAGCGCAGGTTTTAGAGTACGGGTTAGTGTTTGCGTATGGGTTAGGATTAGGGGACGGTTTAGTGTAAGGCTTCGGGTAAGGGTTAGCATTAGGTTTAGGGTTAGGGTTATGGTTAGGGGACGGGGACGGTTTAGGGTACAGGTTAGGGTATGACAACTGTTTAGGGTGAGCGTACGTGTTAGGGTACGTGTTAGTGTTAGCGTACGGGTTAGGATTAGGTGACGGGTTATGGTAAGGCTTCGGGTAAGGGTTAGGGTTAGGGTTAGGGTTAGGGTTAGGGTTAGTGGCCGGGGACAGGGACAGTTTAGAGTACAGGTTAGGGTACGACAACGGTTTAGGGTGAGCGTACGTGTTAGGGTACGGGTTAGTGTTAGCGTACGGATTAGGATTAGGGGACGGGTTAGGGTAAGGCTTCGGGTACGGGTTAGTGTTAGGTTTAGGGTCAGGGTTAGGGTTAGGAGACGGGGACGGGCACGGTTTAGGGTACAGGTTAGTGTACACAACGGTTTAGGGTGAGCGTACGTGTTAGGGTACAGGTTAGTGTTTGCGTACGGGTTAGGATTAGGGGACGGGATAGGGTACGGTTTCGGGTAAGGGTTAGGGTTATGGTACGGGGACGGTTTAGGGTACAGGTTAGAGTACGCCAACGGTTTAGGCTGAGCATACGTTTTAGGGCAAAGGTTAGTGTTAGCGTACGGTTTACGATTGGGGGCGGGTTAGGTTAAGGCTTCGGATACGGGTTAGATTTAGGGTTAGGTTTAGGGTTAGGGTTAGGGGATGGGGATGGTTTAGGGTACAGGTTCGCATACGACCAAGGTTTAGGGTGAGCGTACGTGTTATGGTACGGGTTAGTGTTAGCGTACATGTTAGGATTAGGGGACGGGTTAGGGTAAGGCTTCGGGTAAGGGTTAGGCTTAGGGTTAAGGTTAGGGTTAGGGTTAGGGGACGGTGATGGTTTAGGATACAGGTTAGAGTACGACAACGGTTTAGGGTGAGCGTACGTGTTAGGGCATGGGTTAGTGTTAGCGTACGGGTTAGGATTAGGGGACGGGTTAGTGTAAGGCTTCGGGTAAGGTTTAGGGTTAGGGTTAGGGTTAGGGTTAGGGGACGGGGACAGGGAAGGGGACGGTTTAGGGTTCAGGTTAGGGTACGAAAACGGTTTAGGGTGAGCGTACGTGTTAGAGTACGGTTTAGTGTTAGCGTAAGGCTTAGGATTAGGGGACGGTTTATGGTAAGGCTTCGGGTAAGGGTTAGGGTTAGGGTTAGGGTTAGGGGACGGTTTAGGGTACAGTTTAGGGTACGACAACGTTTTAGGGTGAGCATACGTGTTAGGGCATGGGTTAGTGTTAGCGTACGGGTTAGGATTAGGGGACAGGTTAGGGTAAGGCTTCGGGTAAGGGTTAGGGTTAGGGTTAGGGTTAGGATTAGTGTTAGGTTTAGGGGATGGGTATGGTTTAGGGTACATGTTAGGGTACGACAACGGTTTAGGGTGAGCGTACGTGTTAGGGTACGTATTAGTGTTACGGTACGGGTTAGGATTAGGGGACGGGTTATAGTAAGGCTTCCGGTAAGGCTTAGGGTAAAGGGACGGGGACAGTTTACGGTACAGGTTAGTGTACAACAACAGTTTAGGGTGAGCGTACGTGATAGCGTACGGGTTAGGATTCGTGACGGGTTAGGGTAAGGCTTCGGATAAGGGTTAGGGTTAGGGTTAGAGGACGGGGACGGTTTAGGGTACAGATTAGTGTACGAAAATGGTTTAGGGTAATCGTACGTGTTAGGGTATGGGTTAATGTTAGCGTACGGGTTAGGATTAGGTGACGTGTTAGGTTAAGGCTTCGGGAAAGGGTTAGGGTTAGGGTTAGTTTTAGGGAGTAGGGGACGGGGACGGGGACGGTTTAGGGTACAGATTAGGGTACGACTACGGTTTAGGGTGAGCGTATGTGTTAGGGTATGGGTTAGTGTTAGCGTACGGGTTAGGATTAGGGGACGGGTTAGCGTAAGGGTTCGGGTGAGGTTTAGGGTTAGGGATTGGGTTAGGGTTAGCGTTAGGGGACGGGGACGGTTTAGGCTACAACTTAGGTTACGACAACGGTTTAGGGTGAGCATACGTTTTAGGGTACGGTTTAGTGTTAGCGTACGGGTTAGGATTAGGGGACGGGTTAGGGTAAGGCTTCGGGTAAGGTTTAGGGATAGGGTTAGTGTTAGGGGATGGGGACGGGTACGGGGACAGTTTAGTGTACAGGTTAGGGTACGACAAAGGTTTAGGGTGAGCGTACGTGTTAGGGTACAGCTTAGTGTTAGCGTACAGGTTAGGATTAGGGGACAGGTTAGGGTAAGACTTTGGGTAAGGGTTAGGGTTAGGGTTAGGAGACGGGGACGGTTTAGGGTACAGGTTAGGGTACGACAAGGGTTTATGGTGAGTGTACATGTTAGAGTACGGGTTAGTGTTAGCGTACGGGTTAGGATTAGGGGACGGGTTAGTGTAAGGCTTCGGGTAAGTGTTATGGTTAGGGTTAGGGGAAAGGGACGGGGACGGTTTACGGTACAGGTTAGGGTACGACAACGGTTTATGGTGAGCGTACGTGTTAGCCTACGGGTTAGTGTTAGCGTACGGGTTAGGATTAGGGAACGGGTTAGAGTAAGGCTTCGGGTAAGGGTTAGTGTTAGGGTTAGGGTTAGGGGACAGGGACGGTTTAGGGTACATGTTAGTGTACGACAACGGTTTAGGGTGAGCGTACGTGTTAGAGCACGCGTTAGTGTTAGTGTACGTGTTAGATTTAGGGGACGGGTTAGTGTAAGGCTTCGGGTAAGGGTTAGGGCTAGGGTTAGGGTTAGGGTTAGTGTTACGGGATGGGGACGGTTTAGGGTACAGGTTAAGGTACGACAACGGTTTAGGGTGAGTGTACGTGTTAGGGTACGGGTTAGTGTTAGCGGACGTGTGCGGATTATGGGACGGGTGGGTAATGCTTCGGGTAAGTGTTAGGGTTTGTTTTAGGGTTAGGGTTAGGGGACGGGGACGGTTTAGTGTACCAGTTAGGGTAAGACAACGGTTTAGGGTGAGCGTATGAGTTAGGGCATGGGTTATTGTTAGCGTACAGGTTCAGATTAGGGGACGGGTTAGGGTAAGGCTTCGGGTAAGAATGAGGGTTAGGGTGAGGGTTGGGGGCGGGGACGGTTTAGGGAACAGGATAGTGTACGACAATGGTTTAGGGTGAGCGTACATCTTAGGGTACGGCTTAGTGTTAGCGTACGGTTTAGGATTAGGGGACGGGTTAGTGTAAGGCTTCGGGTAAGAGTTAGGGTTAGGGTTAGGGTTAGGGGATGGGGACGTTTTAGGGTACAGGTTAGGTTACAACAATGGTTTAGGATGAGCGTACGTGTTCGGGTATGGGGTAGTTTTAGAGTACGGGTTAGGATTAGGGGATGTGTTAGGGTAAGGCTTCGGGGAAGGGTTAGGGTTAATGTTAGGGTTAGGGGACGGGGACGGTTTAGGGTACAGGTTAAGGTATGACCACGGTTTATGGTGAGCGTACGTGTTAGCGTAAGGGTTAGTGTTAGCGTATGGTTTAGGATTAGGGAACGGGTTAGGGTAAGGCTTCGGGAAAGTGTTAGTGTTAGGGTTAGGGTTAGGGGACGGGGACGGGGACGGTTTAGGGTACAGGTTAGGGTACGACAACGGATTAGGGTGAGCGTAGGTTTTAGGGCACGGTTTAGTGTTAGTATACGGGTTAGGATTAGGGGACTGGTTAGTGTAAGGCTTTGGGTAAGGTTTAGGGTTAGGGTCAGGGTTAGGATTAGGGGACGGGGACGGGGGCAGTTTAGGGTACAGGTTAGGGTACGACAATGGTTTAGGTTGAGCGTACGTGTTAGGGTATGGGTTAGTGTTAGCATACGGGTTACGATTAGGGGACGTGTTAGGGTAAGGCTTCGGGTTAGGGTTAGGTTTAGGGTTAGGGTTAGGGTTAGGGGACGGGGACGGTTTGGGGTACAGGTTAGGGTACGACAACGGTTTAGGGTGAGCGTACGTGTTAGGGTACGGGTTAGTGTTAGCGTACGGGTTAGGATTAGGGGACGGGTTAGCCTAAGGCTGAGGGTAAGGTTTAGGGTTAGGGATTGGGTTAGGGTTAGCGTTAGGGGACGGGGACGGTTTAGGGTACAGCTTAGGTTACGACAATGGTTTAGGGTGAGCATACGTTTTAGGGTATGGTTTAGTGTTAACGTACGGGTTAGGATTAGGGGACGGGTTAGGGTAAGGCTTCGGGTAAGGGTTAGGGTAGGGTTAGAGTTAGGGTTAGCGGATGGGGACGGTTTAGGGTACAGGTTAGGGTACGACAACGGTTTAGGGTGAGCGTACGTGTAAGGGTACGGGTCAGTGTTAGCGTACAGTTTAGGATTAGGGGACGGGTTAGGGTAACGCTTCGGGTAAGGTTTAGGGTTAGGGTTATGGTTAGGGTTAGGGTTAGGGGACATGGAGGGTTTAGGGTAGAGGTTAGTGTACGACAAAGGTTTAGGGTGAGCGTACGTGTTAGGGTACGGGTTAGTGTTAGCGTACGGGTTAGGATGAGAGAACGGGTTAGGGTAAGGCTTCGGGTAAGGGTTAGGGTTAGGGGACGGGGACGGTTTAGGGTACAGGTTAGGGTACGACAACGTTTTAGGGTGAGTGTACGTGTTAGGGTATGGGTTAGTGTTAGCGTACGGGTTAGGATTATGGTACGGGTTAGGGTAAGGCTTCGGGTTAGGGTTAGGTTTCGGGTTAGGGTTAGGGGACGGTGACGGGGACAGGGACGGTTTTGGGTACAGGTTAGTGTACGACAAAAGTTTAGGGTGAGCGTACGTGTTAGGGTACGGGTTAGTGTTAGCATACAGGTTAGGATTAGGGGACGGTTAGGGCAAGGCTTCGGGTACGGCTTAGGGTTAGGGTTAGGGGAGGGGTACGGTTTAGGGTACAGGTTAGGGTACGACAGTGGTTTAGAGTGAGCATACGTGTTAGGGTACGGGTTAGTGTTTGCGTACGGGTTAGGATTAGGAGACGGGTTAGGGTAAGGCTTTGGTTAAGTGTTAGGGTTAGGGTTAGGGTTAGGGTTAGCGTTAGGGTTAGGGGAGTGGGACGGTTTAGGGTACAGGTTAGGGTACAACAACGGTTTAGGGTGAGCGTACGTGTTAGGCTACGGGTTAGTGTTAGCGTACAGGTTAGGATTAGGGGACGGGTTACGGTAAGGCTTCGGGTAAGGGTTACGGTTAGGGTTAGGGTTAGGGGACGGGGACGGTTTAGGGTACAGTTAGGATACGACAACGATTTAGGGTGAGCGTAGGTGTTAGGGCACGGGAGAGTGTTACCGTATGGGTTAGGATTAGGGGACGGGTTAGGTTTAGACTTCGGGTAAGGGTTAGGGTTAGGGTTAGGTTTACGGTTAGGGTTAGGGGACGGGGATGGTTTAGGGTACATGTTAGGGTACGACAAGATTTTAGGGTGAGAGTACGTGTTAGGGAAAGGATTAGTCTTAGCGTACGGGTTAAGATTAGGGGACGGGTTAGGGTAAGGCTTCTGGTAAGGGTTAGGGTTAAGGTTAGCATTAGGGTTAGGGGATGGGGACGGTTTAGGGTACAGGTTAGGGTACGACAACGGTTTAGTGTGAGCCTAGGTGTTAGGGTACGGGTTAGTGTTAGCGTACGGTTTAGGGTTAGGGGACGGGTTAGCGTAAGGCTTCTGGTAAGGTTTAGGGTTAGCGGACGGGGACGGGGACGGGAACGGTTTTGGGTACAGGTTAGGGTACGACAACGGTTTAGGGTGAGCGTACGTGTTAGGGCACGGGTTAGTGTTAGCGTACGGGTTAGGATTACGGGACGGGTTAGGGTAAGGCTTCGGGTAAGTGTTAGGGTTAGGGTTAGGCTTAGGGTTAGGGGACGGGGACGGTTTAGGGTACAGGTTAGTGTACGACAACGGATTAGGTTGAGCGTACGTGTTAGGGCACGGTTTAGTGTTAGCATACGGGTTAGGATTAGGGGACGTGTTAGTGTAAGGCTTTGGGTACGGTTTAGGCTTAGGGTTAGGGTTAGGGTTAGGGGACGGGTACAGGGGCAGTTTAGGGTACAGGTTAGGGTACGACAACGGTTTAGGTTGAGCGTACGTGTTAGGGTACGGGTTAGTGTTAGCGTATGGGTTAGGATTAGGGGACGTGTTAGGGAAGGCTTCGTGTAAGGGTTAGGGTTTGGGTTAGGGTTAAGGTTAGGGGATGGGGACGGTTTAGGGTACAGGTTAGGGTACGACAACGGTTTAGGATGAGCGTACGTGTTAGGGTATGGGTTAGAGTTAGCGTACGTGTTAGGATTAATGGACGTGTTAGGGTAAGGCTTCGGGTAAGGATTAGGTTTAGGGTTAGGGTTACGATTAGGGGCCGGGGACGGGGACGGTTTAGGGTACAATTTAGGGTACGACAACGGTTTAGCATGAGAGTACGTGTTAGGGTACGGTTTAGTGTTAGTGTACGTGATAGGATTAGGGGACGTGTTAGGGTAAGGCTTCCGTAAGGGTTAGGGTTAGGGTTAGGGTTAGGGTTAGGGGATGGGGACGGTTTAGGGTACAGGTTAGGGTAGGACAACGGTTTATGGTGAGCGTACGTGTTAGGGTACGGGTTAGTGTTAGCGTACGGATTAGGATTAGGGAACGGATTAGGGTAAGGCTCAGGTAAGGGTTAGGTTTAGAGTTAGGGTTAGGGTTAGGGTTAGGGGATGGGGACGGTTTAGGGTACAGGTTAGTGTACGACAACGGTTTAGGGTGAGCGTACGTGTTATGGTACGTATTAGTTTTAGCGTACGGTTTAGGATTAGGGGACGGGTTAAAGCAAGGCTTCGTGTGAGGGCTAGGGTTAGGTTTAGGGTTAGGGTTAGGGGATGGGGATGGTTTAGGGTACAGGTTAGGGTACGACAACGGTTTAGGGTGAGTGCACGTGTTAGTGTATGGGTTATTGTTAGCCTACGGTTTAGGATTAGGGGACGGGTTAGTTTAAGGCTTCGGTTAAGGGTTAGGTTTAGGTTTAGGGTTAGGGATAGGGGACGGGGATGGTTTAGGGTACATGTTAGGGTATGACAACGATTTAAGGTGAGCGTATGTGTTAGGGTACGGTTTATTGTTAGCGTACGGGTTAGGATTATGGGACGGGTTAGTGTAAGGCTACGGGTAAGGGTTAGGGTTAGGGTTAGTGTTAGGGGACAGGGACGGGGACGGGGACGGTTTAATGTACAGGTTAGGGTACAACAACGGTTTAGGGTGAGCGTACGTGTTAGGGCACGGTTTAGTGTTAGCATACGGGTTAGGATTAGGGGTCGTGTTAGTGTAAGGCTTTGGGTAAGGTTTAGGCTTAGAGTTAGGGTTAGGGATAGGGGACGGGTACGGGGGCAGTTTAGGGTACAGGTTAGGGTACGACAATGGTTTAGGTTGAGCGTATGTGTTAGGGTACGGGTTAGTGTTAGCGTACAGGTTAGGATTAGGGGACGTGTTAGGGTAAGGCTTCGTGGAAAGGTTAGGGTTTGGGTTAGGGTTAGGGTTAGGGGATGGGGACGGTTTAGGGTACAGGTTAGGGTGCAACAACGGTTTAGGGTGAGCGTACGTTTTAGAGTATGGTTTAGTGTTAGCGTAAGGCTTAGGATTAGGGGACGGTTTATGGTAAGGCTTCGGGTAAGGGTTAGGGTTAGGGTTAGGGTTAGGGTTAGGGTTAGGTTTATTGGACGGTTTAGGGTACAGATTAGGGTAAGACAATGGTTTAGTGTGAGCGTACGTGTTAGGGCACGGGTTAGTGTTAGCGTACGGGTTAGGATTAGGGGACGGGTTAGGGTAAGGCTTCGGGTAAGGGTTAGGGTTAGGGTTAGGGTTAGGATTAGTGTTAGGGTTAGGGGATGGGTATGGTTTAGGGTACATGTTAGGGTACGACAACGGCTTAGGGTGAGCGTACGTGTTAGGGTACAGATTAGTGTTAGGGTACGGTTTAGGATTAGGGGACGGGTTAGAGTAAGGCTTCTGGTAAGGCTTAGGGTAAAGGGACGGGGACAGTTTACGGTACAGGTTAGTGTACGACAACAGTTTAGGGTAAGCGTACGTGATAGCGTACGGGTTAGGATTCGTGACGGGTTAGGGTAAGGCTTCGGATAAGGGTTAGGGTTAGGGTTAGGGTTAGGGTTAGAGGACGGGGACGGTTTAGGGTACAGATTAGGGTACGAAAACGGTTTAGGGTAATCGTACGTGTTAGGGTACGGGTTAGTGTTAGCGTACGGGTTAGGATTAGGGGACGTGTTAGGGTAAGGCTTCGGGAAAGGTTTAGGGTTAGGGTTAGTTTTAGGGAGTAGGGGACGGGGACGGGGACGGTTTAGGGTACAGATTAGGGTACGACTACGGTTTATGGTGAGCGTACGTGTTAGGGTATGGGTTAGTGTTAGCGTACGGGTTAGGATTAGGGGATGGGTTAGCCTAAGGCTGCGGGTAAGGTTTAGGGTTAGGGATTGGGTAAGGGTTAGCGTTAGGGGACGGGGACGGTTTAGGGTACAGCTTAGGTTACGACAACAGTTTAGGGTGAGCATACGTTTTAGGGTATGGTTTAGTGTTAACGTATGAGTTAGGATTAGGGGACGGGTTAGGGTAAGGCTTCGGGTAAGGGTTAGGGTAGGGTTAGAGTTAGGGTTAGCGGACGGGGACGTTTTAGGGTACAGGTTAGGCTACGACAACGGTTTAGGGTGAGCGTACGTGTAAGGGTACGGGTCAGTGTTAGCGTACAGGTTAGGATTAGGGGACGGGTTAGGGTAACGCTTCGGGTAAGGTTTAGGGTTAGGGTTACGGTTAGGGTTAGGGTTAGGGGATATGGAGGGTTTAGGGTAGAGGTTAGTGTACGACAAAGGTTTAGTGTGAGCGTACGTGTTAGGGTACGGGTTAGTGTTAGCGTACGGGTTAGGATGAGGGAACGGGTTAGGGTAAGGCTTCGGGTAAGTGTTAGGGTTAGGGGACGGGGACGGTTTAGGGTACAGGTTAGGGTACGACAACGTTTTAGGGTGAGTGTACGTGTTAGGGTATGGGTTAGTGTTAGCGTACGGGTTAGGATTATGGTACGGGTTAGGGTAAGGCTTCGGGTTAGGGTTAGGTTTAGGGTTAGGGTTAGGGGACGGTGACGGGGACAGGGACGGTTTCGGGTACAGGTTAGTGTACGACAAAAGTTTAGGGTGAGCGTACGTGTTAGGGTACGGGTTAGTGTTAGCATACAGGTTAGGATTAGGGGACGGTTAGGGCAAGGTTTCGGGTACGGTTTAGGGTTAGGGTTAGGGGAGGGGTACGGTTTAGGGTACAGGTTAGGGTACGACAGTGGTTTAGAGTGAGCATACGTGTTAGGGTACGGGTTAGTGTTAGCGTACGGGTTAGGATTAGGAGACGGGTTAGGGTAAGGCTTTGGTTAAGTGTTAGGGTTAGGGTTAGGGTTAGGGTTAGGGGACGGGGACTGTTTAGGGTACAGGTTAGGGGACAACAACGGTTAAGCGTGAGCATACATGTTAGGGTACGGATTAGTGTTGTCGTACGGGTTAGGATTAGGGGACGGGTTAGTGTTATGCTTCAGGTAAGGGTTAGGGTTAGGGTTAGGGTTAGGTTTAGGGTTAGGATTAGGGGAGTGGGACGGTTTAGGGTACAGGTTAGGGTACAACAACGGTTTAGGGTGAGCGTACGTGTTAGGCTACGGGTTAGTGTTAGCGTACAGGTTAGGATTAGGTGACGGGTTAGGGTAAGGCTTCGGGTAAGGGTTACGGTTAGGGTTAGGGTTAGGGGACGGGGATGGTTTAGGGTACACGTTAGTGTACGACAAGGTTTTAGGGTGAGAGTACGTGTTAGGGTATGGATTAGTGTTAGCGTACGGGTTAAGATTAGGGGACGGGTTAGGATAAGGCTTCTGGTAAGGGTTAGGGTTAAGGTTAGCATTAGGGTTAGGGGATGGGGACGGTTTAGGGTACAGGTTAGGGTACGACAACGGTTTAGTGTGAGCCTAGGTGTTAGGGTACGGGTTAGTGTTAGCGTACGGTTTAGGGTTAGGGGACGGGTTAGCGTAAGGCTTCTGGTAAGGTTTAGCGTTAGGGTTAGCGGACGGGGATGGGGACGGGAACGGTTTTGGGTACAGGTTAGGGTACGACAACGGTTTAGGGTGAGCGTACGTGTTAGGGCACGGGTTAGTGTTAGCGTACGGGTTAGGATTAGGGGACGGGATAGGGTAAGGCTTCGGTTAACGGTTAGGGTTAGGGTTAGGGTTAAGTTTAGGGGACAGGGATGGTTTAGGGTACAGTTTAGGGTACGAGAATGGTTTAGGGTGAGCGTACGTGTTACGGTACAGATTAGTGTTGGCATACGGGTTAGGATTAAGGGACGGGTTAGGGAAAGGCTTCGGGTAAGGTTTACGGTTAGGGTTAGGGTTAGGGTTAGGGGACGAGGACGGTTTAGGGTACAGGTTAGGGTACGACAACCGTTTTGGGTGAGCATACGTGTTAGGGCACGGGTTAGTGTTACCGTACAGGTTAGGAGTAGGTGACGGGTTAAGTTTAGACTTCGGGTAAGGGTTAGGGTTAGGGTTAGGGTTAGGGTTAGGCTTAGGGTACATGTTAGGGTACTACAATGTTTTAGGGTGAGCGTACGTGTTAGGGCATGGGTTAGTGTTAGCGTACGGGTTAGCATTAGGGGACGGGATAGGCTAAGGCTTCGGGTAAGGGTTAGGGTTAGGGTTAGGGTTAAGGTTAGGGGACGGGGACAGTTTAGGGTACAGGTTAGGGTTCGACAATGGTTTAGGTTGAGCGTACGTGTTAGGGCACGGGTTAGTGATAGCGTACGGGTTGGGGTTAGGGGACGGGTTAGGTTAAGGATTCGGGTAAGGGTTAGGGTTAGGGTTAGGGTTAGAGTTAGGGGACGGGGAAGGTTTTGCGTACATGTTAGAATACGACAACGGTTTAGGGTGAGCGTACGTGTTAGGGTACGGGTGAGTGTTAGCGTACAGGTTAGGATTAGGGGACTCTTAGGGCAAGGATTCGGGTAACGCTTAGGGTTAGGGTTAGGGGACGGGGACGGTTTAGGGTACAGGTTAGTGTACGACAACGGTTTAGGATAACCGTACGTGTTAGGGTATGGGTTAGTGTTAGCGTACGGGTAAGGATTGGGGACAGGTTAGGGTAAGGCTTCGGTTAAGGGTTAGGGTTAGGGTTAGGGACGGGGACCGTGTAGGGTACAGGTTTGGGTACGACAACCGTATAGGGTGAGCGTACGTGTAAGGGTACGGGTTTGTGTTAGCGTACAGGTTAGGAATAGGGGACGGGTTAGGGTAAGGCTTCGGGTAAGGTTTAGGGTTAGGGTTAGGGTTAGGGTTAGGGGACGGGGACCGTTTAGGGTAAGGTTAGGGTACGACAACGGTTTAGGGTGAGCCTACATGTTAGGGTACGGGTTAGTGTTAGCCTACGTGTTAGGATTAGGGGACGGGTTAGGTTAAGACTTAAGGTAAGGGTTAGGGTTACGGTTACGGTTAGGGTTAGGGGACGAGGATGGTTTAGGGTACAGGTTAGGGTACGACAACTGTTTAGGGTGAGCGTACATGTTAGTGTATGGGTTAGTGTTAGCGTACGGTTTAGGATTAGGGGACGGGTTAGTTTAAGGCTTCGGGTAAGAGTTAGGTTTAGGGTTAGGGTTAGGGGACGTGGACGGGGACGGTTTAGGGTACAGGTTAGGGTACGACAACGGTTTAGGGTGAGCGTACGTGTTAAGGCACGAGTTAGTGTTAGCGTACGGGTTAGGGTTAGTGGACGTGTTAGGGTAAGGCTCGGGTTAGGGTTAGGTTTAGCGTTAGGGTTAGGGGACGGGGACGGGGACGGGGACGGTTTAGGGTACAGGTTAGGATACGACAACGGTTTAGGGTGAGCGTACGTGTTAGGGTATGGGTTAGTGTTAGCGTACGGGTTAGGATTAGGGGACGGGTTAGGGTAAGGCTTCGGGTATGTTTAGGGTTACGGTTAGGGTTAGGGTTAGGGGACGGGGACGGTACAGGGTACAGGTTAGGGTACGATAAAAGTTTAGGGTGAGCGTACGTGTTAGGGTACGGGTTAGTGTTAGCGTACAGTTTACGATTAGGGGACGGTTAGAGCAAAGCTTCGGGTACGGCTTAGGGTTAGGGTTAGGGTTAGGGGACGGGGATGGTTTAGGGTACAGGTTAGGGGACAACAACGGTTAAGCGTGAGCATACGTGTTAGGGTACGGATTAGTGTTGGCGTACGGGTTAGGATTAGGGGACGGGTTAGTGTAAGGCTTCGGGTAAGGGTTAGGGTTAGGGTTAGGGTTAGGGGAGTGGGACGGTTTAGGGTACAGGTTAGCGTACAACAACGGTTTAGGGTGAGCGTACGTGTTAGGGCACGGGTTAGTGTTTCCGTAAGGGTTAGGATTAGGGGACGGGTTAAGTTTAGACTTCGGGTAAGGGTTAGGGTTAGGGTTACGGTTAGGGTTAGGGTTAGGGGACGGGGATGGTTTAGGGTACATGTTAGGGTACAACAAGGTTTTAGGGTGAGAGTACGTGTTAGGGTACGGATTAGTGTTGGCGTACGGGTTAGGATTAGGGGACGGGTTAGGGTAAGGCTTCGGGTAAGGTTTACGGTTAGGGTTAGGGTTAGGGTTGGGACGAGGATGGTTTAGGGTACAGGTTAGGGTACGACAACGGTTTTGGGTGAGCATACGTGTTAGGGCACAGGTTAGTGTTACCGTACGGGTTAGGATTAGGTGACGGGTTAAGTTTAGACTTCGGGTAAGGGTTAGGGTTAGGGTTAGGCTTAGGGGACGGGGAAGGTTTAGGGTACAGGTTAGGGTACTACAGAGTTTTAGGGTGAGCGTACGTGTTAGGGCATGGGTTAGTGTTAGCGTACAGGTTAGCATTAGGGGACGGGATAGGCTAAGGCTTCGGGTAAGGTTAGGGTTAGGGTTAGGGTTAAGGTTAGGGGACGGGGACGGTTTAGGGTACAGGTTAGGGTACGACAACGGTTTAGGTTGAGCGTACGTGTTAGGGCACGGGTTAGTGTCAGCGTACGGGTTGGGGTTAGGGGACGGGTTAGGGTAAGGCTTCCGGTAAGGGTTAGGGTTAGGGTTAGGGTTAGGGTTAGTGTTAGGGGACGGGGAAGGTTTAGGGTACAGGTTAGGATACGACAATGGTTTAGGGTGAGCGTACGTGTTAGGGTACGGGTTAGTGTTAGCGTACAGTTTAGGATTAGGGGACTGTTAGGGCAAGGATTTGGGTAACGCTTAGGTTTAGGGTTGGGGACGGGGACGGTTTAGGGTACAGGTTAGGGTATGACAAAGGTTTAGGGTAACCGTACGTGTTAGGGTACGGGTTAGTGTTAGCGTACAGGTTAGGATTGGGGACAGGTTAGGGTAAGGCTTCGGGTAAGGGTTAGGGTTAGGGTTAGGGTTAGGGGACGGGGACCGTGTAGGGTACAGGTTTGGGTACGACAACGGTATAGGGTGAGTGTATGTGTTAGGGTACGTGTTAGTGTTAGTGTACGGGTTAGGATTAGGCAATGGGTTAGGGTAAGGCTTTGGGTAAGGGTTAGGGTTAGGATTAGGGTTAGGGTTAGGGGACGGGGACGGTTTAGGGTAAGATTAGGGTATGACAACGGTTTAGGGTGAGCCTACGTGTTAGGGTACGGGTTAGTGTTAGCCTACGGGTTAGGATTAGGGGACGGGTTAGGTTAAGACTTAGGGTAAGGTTTAGGGTAAGGGTTAGGGTTAGGGTTAGGGGACGGGGACGGTTTAGGGTACAGGTTAGGGTACGACAACGGTTTAGGGGGAGCGTACGTGTTAGTGTATGGGTTAGTGTTAGCGTACGGGTTAGGATTAGGGGATGACTTAGGGTAAGGCTTCGGGTAAGGGATAGGTTTAGGGTTAGGGTTAGGGTTAGGGGACGGGGACGGGGATTGTTTAGGGTACAGGTTAGTGTTAGGGTTAGGGGACGGGGATGGGGACGGGGTAGGGGACGGTTTAGTGTACATGTTAGGGTACGACGTTTTAGGGTGAGCGTACGTGTTACGGCACGGGTTAGTGTTAGCGTACGGGTAAGGATTAGGGGACGGGTTAGGGTAAGGCTTCGGGTAAAGGTTAGGTTTAGGGTTAGGGATAGGATTACAGTTAGGGGACCAGGACGTTTTAGGGTACAGGTTAGTGTACGACAACGGTTTAGGATAACCGTACGTGTTAGGGTATGGGTTAGTGTTAGCGTACGGGTAAGGATTGGGGACAGGTTAGGGTAAGGCTTCGGTTAAGGGTTAGGGTTAGGGTTAGGGACGGGGACCGTGTAGGGTACAGGTTTGGGTACGACAACCGTATAGGGTGAGCGTACGTGTAAGGGTACGGGTTTGTGTTAGCGTACAGGTTAGGAATAGGGGACGGGTTAGGGTAAGGCTTCGGGTAAGGTTTAGGGTTAGGGTTAGGGTTAGGGTTAGGGGACGGGGACCGTTTAGGGTAAGGTTAGGGTACGACAACGGTTTAGGGTGAGCCTACATGTTAGGGTACGGGTTAGTGTTAGCCTACGTGTTAGGATTAGGGGACGGGTTAGGTTAAGACTTAGGGTAAGGGTTAGGGTTACGGTTACGGTTAGGGTTAGGGGACGAGGATGGTTTAGGGTACAGGTTAGGGTACGACAACTGTTTAGGGTGAGCGTACATGTTAGTGTATGGGTTAGTGTTAGCGTACGGTTTAGGATTAGGGGACGGGTTAGTTTAAGGCTTCGGGTAAGAGTTAGGTTTAGGGTTAGGGTTAGGGGACGTGGACGGGGACGGTTTAGGGTACAGGTTAGGGTACGACAACGGTTTAGGGTGAGCGTACGTGTTAAGGCACGAGTTAGTGTTAGCGTACGGGTTAGGGTTAGTGGACGTGTTAGGGTAAGGCTCGGGTTAGGGTTAGGTTTAGCGTTAGGGTTAGGGGACGGGGACGGGGACGGGGACGGTTTAGGGTACAGGTTAGGATACGACAACGGTTTAGGGTGAGCGTACGTGTTAGGGTATGGGTTAGTGTTAGCGTACGGGTTAGGATTAGGGGACGGGTTAGGGTAAGGCTTCGGGTATGTTTAGGGTTACGGTTAGGGTTAGGGTTAGGGGACGGGGACGGTACAGGGTACAGGTTAGGGTACGATAAAAGTTTAGGGTGAGCGTACGTGTTAGGGTACGGGTTAGTGTTAGCGTACAGTTTACGATTAGGGGACGGTTAGGGCAAAGCTTCGGGTACGGCTTAGGGTTAGGGTTAGGGTTAGGGGACGGGGATGGTTTAGGGTACAGGTTAGGGGACAACAACGGTTAAGCGTGAGCATACGTGTTAGGGTACGGATTAGTGTTGGCGTACGGGTTAGGATTAGGGGACGGGTTAGTGTAAGGCTTCGGGTAAGGGTTAGGGTTAGGGTTAGGGTTAGGGGAGTGGGACGGTTTAGGGTACAGGTTAGCGTACAACAACGGTTTAGGGTGAGCGTACGTGTTAGGGCACGGGTTAGTGTTTCCGTAAGGGTTAGGATTAGGGGACGGGTTAAGTTTAGACTTCGGGTAAGGGTTAGGGTTAGGGTTACGGTTAGGGTTAGGGTTAGGGGACGGGGATGGTTTAGGGTACATGTTAGGGTACAACAAGGTTTTAGGGTGAGAGTACGTGTTAGGGTACGGATTAGTGTTGGCGTACGGGTTAGGATTAGGGGACGGGTTAGGGTAAGGCTTCGGGTAAGGTTTACGGTTAGGGTTAGGGTTAGGGTTGGGACGAGGATGGTTTAGGGTACAGGTTAGGGTACGACAACGGTTTTGGGTGAGCATACGTGTTAGGGCACAGGTTAGTGTTACCGTACGGGTTAGGATTAGGTGACGGGTTAAGTTTAGACTTCGGGTAAGGGTTAGGGTTAGGGTTAGGGTTAGGGTTAGGCTTAGGGGATGGGGAAGGTTTAGGGTACAGGTTAGGGTACTACAGAGTTTTAGGGTGAGCGTACGTGTTAGGGCATGGGTTAGTGTTAGCGTACAGGTTAGCATTAGGGGACGGGATAGGCTAAGGCTTCGGGTAAGGTTAGGGTTAGGGTTAGGGTTAAGGTTAGGGGACGGGGACGGTTTAGGGTACAGGTTAGGGTACAACAACGGTATAGGTTGAGCGTACGTGTTAGGGCACGGGTTAGTGTCAGCGTACGGGTTGGGGTTAGGGGACGGGTTAGGGTAAGGCTTCCGGTAAGGGTTAGGGTTAGGGTTAGGGTTAGGGTTAGTGTTAGGGGACGGGGAAGGTTTAGGGTACAGGTTAGGATACGACAATGGTTTAGGGTGAGCGTACGTGTTAGGGTACGGGTTAGTGTTAGCGTACAGTTTAGGATTAGGGGACTGTTAGGGCAAGGATTTGGGTAACGCTTAGGTTTAGGGTTAGGGGACGGGGACGGTTTAGGGTACAGGTTAGGGTATGACAAAGGTTTAGGGTAACCGTACGTGTTAGGGTACGGGTTAGTGTTAGCGTACAGGTTAGGATTGGGGACAGGTTAGGGTAAGGCTTCGGGTAAGGGTTAGGGTTAGGGTTAGGGTTAGGGGACGGGGACCGTGTAGGGTACAGGTTTGGGTACGACAACGGTATAGGGTGAGTGTATGTGTTAGGGTACGTGTTAGTGTTAGTGTACGGGTTAGGATTAGGCAATGGGTTAGGGTAAGGCTTTGGGTAAGGGTTAGGGTTAGGATTAGGGTTAGGGTTAGGGGACGGGGACGGTTTAGGGTAAGATTAGGGTATGACAACGGTTTAGGGTGAGCCTACGTGTTAGGGTACGGGTTAGTGTTAGCCTACGGGTTAGGATTAGGGGACGGGTTAGGTTAAGACTTAGGGTAAGGTTTAGGGTAAGGGTTAGGGTTAGGGTTAGGGGACGGGGACGGTTTAGGGTACAGGTTAGGGTACGACAACGGTTTAGGGGGAGCGTACGTGTTAGTGTATGGGTTAGTGTTAGCGTACGGGTTAGGATTAGGGGATGACTTAGGGTAAGGCTTCGGGTAAGGGATAGGTTTAGGGTTAGGGTTAGGGTTAGGGGACGGGGACGGGGATTGTTTAGGGTACAGGTTAGTGTTAGGGTTAGGGGACGGGGATGGGGACGGGGTAGGGGACGGTTTAGTGTACATGTTAGGGTACGACGTTTTAGGGTGAGCGTACGTGTTACGGCACGGGTTAGTGTTAGCGTACGGGTAAGGATTAGGGGATGGGTTAGGGTAAGGCTTCGGGTAAAGGTTAGGTTTAGGGTTAGGGATAGGATTACAGTTAGGGGACCAGGACGTTTTAGGGTACAGGTTAGTGTACGACAACGGTTTAGGTTGAGTGTACGTGTTAGGGTACAGGTTAGTGTTAGCGTACGGGTTAGGATTAGGGGATGGTTTAGTGTAAGGCTTCGGGTAAGGGTTAAGGATAGGGTAAGGGTTAGGGTTAGGGTTAGGGGACGGGGAAGGCTTAGGGTACAGGTTAGTGTACGACAACTGTTTAGGGTGAGCGTACGTGATAGCGTACGGGTTAGGATTGATGACGGGTTAGGGTAAGGCGTCGGGTAAGGGTTAGGGTTAAGGTTAGGGTTAGGGTTAGGGTTAGCGGACGGGGACGGTTTAGGGTACAGATTAGTGTACGACAACGGTTTAGGTTCAGCGTACGTGTTAGGGTACGGTTTAGTGTTAGCGTACGGGTTAGGATTGGGGATGTGTTAGGGTAAGGCTTCGGGAAAGGGTTAGGGTTAGGGATAGGTTTAGGGAGTAGGGGACGGGGACGGGGACGGTTTAGGGTACAGATTACGGTACGACAACGGTTTAGGGTGAGCGTACGTGTTAGTGTACGGGTTAGTGTTAGCGTACGTGTTAGGAATAGGGGACGGTTTAAGGTAAGACTTCGGGTAAGGTTTAGGGTTAGGGTTTGTGTTAGGGTTAGGGTTAGGGGATGGGGACGGTTTAGGGTACAGGTTAGGGTACGACAGTGGTTTAGGTTGAGCGTACATGTTAGGGTACGGTTAGTGTTAGCATACGGATTAGGATTAGGGGACGGGTTAGGGTAAGGCTTCGGGTAAGGGTTAGGGTTAGGGTTAGGGGACTGGGACGGTTTAGGGTACAGTTTAGGGTACTACAACGGTTTACGGTGAGCGTAAGTGTTAGGGTACGGGTTAATGTTAGCGTACGGGTTAGGAATAGGGAACGGGTTAGGGTAAGGTTTCGGGTAAGGGTTAGGGTTACGGTTAAGGTTAGGGTTAGTGTTAGGGGACGGGTACGGTTTAGGGTACAGTTTAGTGTACGACAACGGTTTAGGGTGAGCATACGTGTTAGGGTATGGGTTAGTGTTAGCGTACGGGTTCGGATTAGGGGACGAGTTAGGGTAAGGCTTCGGGTAAGGGATAGGTTTAGGGTTAGGGTTAGGGTTAGGGGACGGGGACGGGGATGGTTAAGGGTACAGGTTAGGGTACGACAACGGTTTAGGGTGAGCGTACGAGTTAGGTTACAGATTAGTGTTAGAGTACGGGTTAGGATTAGGGGACGGTTTAGGGTAAGGCTTCAGGTAAGGTTTAGTGTTAGGGTTAGTGTTATGGTTAGGGTTAGGTGACGGGGACGGTTTAGGGTACAGGTTAGGGTACGACAACGGTTTAGGGTGAGCGTACGTGTTAGGGTACGTGTTAGTGTTAGCGTACGGGTTAGGATTAGGGGACGGGTTAGGGTAAGGCTTCGGGTAAGTGTTAGTGGTAGGGTTAGGGTTAGGGTTAGGGTTAGGGGACGGGGACACTTTAGGGTACAGGTTAGTGTACAACAACGGTTTAGGGTGAGGGTACGTGTTAGGGTACAGGTTAGTGTTAGCGTACGGGTGAGGTTTAGGGGGCGGGTTAGGGTAAGGCTTCGGGTAAGGATTAGCGTTAGGGTTAGGGTTAGGGAACGGGGACGGGGATGGTTTAGGGTACAGGTTAGTGTACGACAACGGTTTAGGGTGAGCATACGTGTTAGGGTTCGTGTTAGTGTTAGCGTCTGGGTTAGGATTAAGGGACGGGTTAGTGTAATGCTTCGGGTAAGGGTTAGGGTTAGGGTTAGGGTTAGGGTGAGGGTTAGGGGACGGGGACGGTTTAGGGTACAGGTTAGTGTACGACAACGGTTTAGGGCGAGCATACGTGTTAGCGTAGAGTTTAGTGTTAGCGTACGGGTTAGGATTAGGGGACGGGTTAGGTAAGGCTTCGGGTAAGGGTTAGGGTTAGGGTTAGGGTTAGGGTTAGGTGACGGCGATGGTTTAGGGTACAGGTTAGGGTATGACAACGATTTAGGGGGAGCATATGTTTTAGGATACGGGTTAGTGTTAGCGTACGGGTTAGGATTATGGGACGGGTTACAGTAAGGCTTCGGGTAAGGGTTAGGGTTAGTGTTAGGGGATGGGGACGGGGAAGGGGACGGTTTAGGGTACAGGTTAGGGTACGAAAACGGTTTAGGGTGAACGTATGTGTTAGAGTACGGTTTAGTGTTAGCGTAAGACTTAGGATTAGGGGACGGTTTATGGTAAGGCTTCGGGTAAGGGTTAGGGTTAGGGTTAGGGTTAGGGTTAGGGGACGGTTTAGGCTACAGATTAGGGTAAGACAACGGTTTAGTGTGAGCGTACGTCTTAGGGCACGGGTTAGTGTTAGCGTACGGGTTAGGATTAGGGGACGGGTTAGGGTAAGGCTTCGGGTAAGGGTTAGGGTTAGGGTTAGGGTTAGGATTAGTGTTAGGGTTAGGGGATGGGTATGGTTTAGGGTACATGTTAGGGTACGACAACGGCTTAGGGTGAGCATACGTGTTAGGGTACAGATTAGTGTTAGGGTACGGGTTAGGATTAGGGGACGGGTTAGAGTAAGGCTTCCGGTAAGGCTTAGGGTAAAGGGACGGGGACAGTTTACGGTACAGGTTAGTGTATGACAACAGTTTAGGGTGAGCGTACGTGATAGCGTACGGGTTAGGATTCGTGACGGGTTAGGGTAAGGCTTCGGATAAGGGTTAGGGTTATGGTTAGAGGACGGGGACGGTTTAGGGTACAGATTAGGGTACGAAAACGGTTTAGGGTAATTGTACGTGTTAGGGTACGGGTTAGTGTTAGCGTACGGGTTAGGATTAGGGGACGTGTTAGGGTAAGGCTTCGGGAAAGGGTTAGGGTTAGGGTTAGTTTTAGGGAGTAGGGGACGGGGACGGGGACGGTTTAGGGTACAGATTAGGGTATGACTACGGTTTAGGGTGAGCGTACGTGTTAGGGTACGGGTTAGTGTTAGCGTACGGGTTAGGATTAGGGGACGGGTTAGCCTAAGGCTGCGGGTAAGGTTTAGGGTTAGGGATTGGGTTAGGGTTAGCGTTAGGGGACGGGGACGGTTTAGGGTACAGCTTAGGTTACGACAACGGTTTAGGGTGAGCATACATTTTAGGGTACGGTTTAGTGTTAACGTACGGGTTAGGGTTAGGGGACGGGTTAGGTTAAGGCTTCGGGTAAGGGTTAGGGTAGGGTTAGGGTTAGGGTTAGCAGACAGGGACGGTTTAGGGTACAGGTGAGGGTACGACAACGGTTTAGTGTGAGCGTACGTGTTAGGGTACGGGTTAGTGTTAGCGTACGGTACAGGATTAGGGGATGGGTTACGATAAGGCTTCTGGTAAGGGTTAGGGTTAGGGTTAGGGTTAGGGTTGGGGATGGGGACGGTTTAGGGTACAGGTTAGGGTACGACAACGGTTTAGGGTGATCGTACGTGTTAGGGTACGGGTTAGTGTTAGCGTACGGTTTAGGGTTAGGTGACGGGTTAGCGTAAGGCTTCTGGTAAGGGTTAGGGTTAGGGTTCGCGGACGGGGACGGGGACGGAAACGGTTTGGGGTACAGGTTATGGTACGTCAACGATTTAGGGTGAGCGTACGTGTTAGGGCACGGGTTAGTGTTAGCGTACGGGTTAGGATTAGTGGACGGGATAGGGTAAGGCTTCGGTTAAGGGTTAGGGTTAGGGTTAGGGTTAAGGTTAGGGGACAGGGACGGTATAGGGTACTGTTTAGGGTACGACAATGGTTTAGGGTGAGCATACGTGTTACGGTACGGATTAGTGTTGGCATACGGGTTAGGATTAAGGGACGGGTTAGGAAAGGCTTCGGGTAAGGTTTACGGTTAGGGTTAGGGTTAGGGTTAGGGGACGAGGACGGTTTAGGGTACAGGTTAGGGTACGACAATGGTTTAGGATGAGCGTACATGTTAGGGTATGCGTTAGAGTTAGCGTACGGGTTAGGATTAAGGGACGTGTTAGGGTAAGCCTTCGGGGAAGGGTTAGGTTTAGGGTTAGGCTTAGGGTTAGGGGACGGGGACGGGGACAGTTTAGGGTACAGGTTAGGGTACGACAACGGTTTAGCGTGAGAGTACGTGTTAGGGTACGGGTTAATATTAGCGTACGTGATAGGATTAGGGGACGTGTTAGGGTAAGGCTTCCGTAAGCGTTAGGGTTAGGGTTAGGGGACGGGGACGGTTTTGGGTACAGGTTCGCGTAGGACAACGGTTTATGGTGAGCGTACGTGTTAGGGTACGGGTTAGTGTTAGCGTTCGGATTAGGATTAGGGAACGGATTAGGGTAAGGCTTCGGGTAAGGGTTAGGTTTAGAGTTAGGGTTAGGGGATGGGGACGGTTTAGGGTACAGGTTAGGGTAGGACAACGGTTTAGGGTGAGCGTACGTGTTAGGGTACGTATTAGTTTTAGCGTACGGTTTAGGATTAGGGTACGGGTTAAGGTAAGGCTTCGTGTAAGGGCTAGGGTTATGGTTAGGGTTAGGGTTAGGGGATGGGGATGGTTTAGGGTGCAGGTTAGGGTACGACAACGGTTTAGGGTGAGTGCACGTGTTAGTGTACGGGTTATTGTTAGCCTACGGTTTAGGATTAGGGGACGGGTTAGGTTAAGGCTTCGGTTAAGGGTTAAGTTTAGGGTTAGGGTTAGGGTTAGGGGACGGGGATGGTTTAGGGTACATGTTAGGGTATGACAACGATTTAACGTGAGCGTATGTGTTAGGGTACGGTTTATTGTTAGCGTACGGGTTAGGATTATGGGACGGGTTAGGGTAAGGCTACGGGTAAGGGTTAGGGTTAGGGTTAGTTTTAGGGGACAGGGACGGGGACGGGGACGGTTTAATGTACAGGTTAGGGTACAACAACAGTTTAGGGTGAGCATACGTGTTAGGGCACGGTTTAGTGTTAGCATACGGGTTAGGATTAGGGGACGTGTTAATGTAAGGCTTTGAGTAAGGTTTAGGCTTAGGGTTAGGGTTAGGGATAGGGGACGGGTACGGGGGCAGTTTAGGGTACAGGTTAGGATACGACAACGGTTTAGGTTGAGCGTACGTGTTAGGGTACGGGTTAGTGTTAGCGTACGGGTTAGGATTAGGGGACGTGTTAGGGTAAGGCTTCGTGTAAGGGTGAGGGTTTGGGTTAGGGTTAGGGTTAGGGGATTGGGACGGTTTAGGGTACAGGTTAGGGTACAACAACGGTTTAGGATGAGCGTACGTGTTAGGGTACGAGTTAGTGTTAGCGTACGGGTTAGGATTAGGGGACGGTTTACGGTAAGGCTTCGGGTAAGTTTTAGGGTAAGGGTTAGGGGACGGGGACGGTTTACAGTACAGGTTAGTGTACAACAACAGATTAGGGTGAGCGTACGTGTTAGGGCATCGCTTAGTGTTAGGGTACGGGTTAGGATTTGGGGATGGGTTAGGGTAAGGTTTCGGGTAAGGGTTAGGCTTAGGGTTAGGGTTAGGGTTAGGGTTAGGGGACTGGGACGGTTTAGGGTACAGTTTAGGGTACTACAACGGTTTACGGTGAGCGTAAGTGTTAGGGTACGGGTTAATGTTAGCGTACGGGTTAGGAATAGGGAACGGGTTAGGGTAAGGTTTCGGGTAAGGGTTAGGGTTACGGTTAAGGTTAGGGTTAGTGTTAGGGGACGGGTACGGTTTAGGGTACAGTTTAGTGTACGACAACGGTTTAGGGTGAGCATACGTGTTAGGGTATGGGTTAGTGTTAGCGTACGGGTTCGGATTAGGGGACGAGTTAGGGTAAGGCTTCGGGTAAGGGATAGGTTTAGGGTTAGGGTTAGGGTTAGGGGACGGGGACGGGGATGGTTAAGGGTACAGGTTAGGGTACGACAACGGTTTAGGGTGAGCGTACGAGTTAGGTTACAGATTAGTGTTAGAGTACGGGTTAGGATTAGGGGACGGTTTAGGGTAAGGCTTCAGGTAAGGTTTAGTGTTAGGGTTAGTGTTATGGTTAGGGTTAGGTGACGGGGACGGTTTAGGGTACAGGTTAGGGTACGACAACGGTTTAGGGTGAGCGTACGTGTTAGGGTACGTGTTAGTGTTAGCGTACGGGTTAGGATTAGGGGACGGGTTAGGGTAAGGCTTCGGGTAAGTGTTAGTGGTAGGGTTAGGGTTAGGGTTAGGGTTAGGGGACGGGGACACTTTAGGGTACAGGTTAGTGTACAACAACGGTTTAGGGTGAGGGTACGTGTTAGGGTACAGGTTAGTGTTAGCGTACGGGTGAGGTTTAGGGGGCGGGTTAGGGTAAGGCTTCGGGTAAGGATTAGCGTTAGGGTTAGGGTTAGGGAACGGGGACGGGGACGGTTTAGGGTACAGGTTAGTGTACGACAACGGTTTAGGGTGAGCATACGTGTTAGGGTTCGTGTTAGTGTTAGCGTCTGGGTTAGGATTAAGGGACGGGTTAGTGTAATGCTTCGGGTAAGGGTTAGGGTTAGGGTTAGGGTTAGGGTGAGGGTTAGGGGACGGGGACGGTTTAGGGTACAGGTTAGTGTACGACAACGGTTTAGGGCGAGCATACGTGTTAGCGTAGAGTTTAGTGTTAGCGTACGGGTTAGGATTAGGGGACGGGTTAGGTAAGGCTTCGGGTAAGGGTTAGGGTTAGGGTTAGGGTTAGGGTTAGGTGACGGCGATGGTTTAGGGTACAGGTTAGGGTATGACAACGATTTAGGGGGAGCATATGTTTTAGGATACGGGTTAGTGTTAGCGTACGGGTTAGGATTATGGGACGGGTTACAGTAAGGCTTCGGGTAAGGGTTAGGGTTAGTGTTAGGGGATGGGGACGGGGAAGGGGACGGTTTAGGGTACAGGTTAGGGTACGAAAACGGTTTAGGGTGAACGTATGTGTTAGAGTACGGTTTAGTGTTAGCGTAAGACTTAGGATTAGGGGACGGTTTATGGTAAGGCTTCGGGTAAGGGTTAGGGTTAGGGTTAGGGTTAGGGTTAGGGGACGGTTTAGGCTACAGATTAGGGTAAGACAACGGTTTAGTGTGAGCGTACGTCTTAGGGCACGGGTTAGTGTTAGCGTACGGGTTAGGATTAGGGGACGGGTTAGGGTAAGGCTTCGGGTAAGGGTTAGGGTTAGGGTTAGGGTTAGGATTAGTGTTAGGGTTAGGGGATGGGTATGGTTTAGGGTACATGTTAGGGTACGACAACGGCTTAGGGTGAGCATACGTGTTAGGGTACAGATTAGTGTTAGGGTACGGGTTAGGATTAGGGGACGGGTTAGAGTAAGGCTTCCGGTAAGGCTTAGGGTAAAGGGACGGGGACAGTTTACGGTACAGGTTAGTGTATGACAACAGTTTAGGGTGAGCGTACGTGATAGCGTACGGGTTAGGATTCGTGACGGGTTAGGGTAAGGCTTCGGATAAGGGTTAGGGTTATGGTTAGAGGACGGGGACGGTTTAGGGTACAGATTAGGGTACGAAAACGGTTTAGGGTAATTGTACGTGTTAGGGTACGGGTTAGTGTTAGCGTACGGGTTAGGATTAGGGGACGTGTTAGGGTAAGGCTTCGGGAAAGGGTTAGGGTTAGGGTTAGTTTTAGGGAGTAGGGGACGGGGACGGGGACGGTTTAGGGTACAGATTAGGGTATGACTACGGTTTAGGGTGAGCGTACGTGTTAGGGTACGGGTTAGTGTTAGCGTACGGGTTAGGATTAGGGGACGGGTTAGCCTAAGGCTGCGGGTAAGGTTTAGGGTTAGGGATTGGGTTAGGGTTAGCGTTAGGGGACGGGGACGGTTTAGGGTACAGCTTAGGTTACGACAACGGTTTAGGGTGAGCATACATTTTAGGGTACGGTTTAGTGTTAACGTACGGGTTAGGGTTAGGGGACGGGTTAGGTTAAGGCTTCGGGTAAGGGTTAGGGTAGGGTTAGGGTTAGGGTTAGCAGACAGGGACGGTTTAGGGTACAGGTGAGGGTACGACAACGGTTTAGTGTGAGCGTACGTGTTAGGGTACGGGTTAGTGTTAGCGTACGGTACAGGATTAGGGGATGGGTTACGATAAGGCTTCTGGTAAGGGTTAGGGTTAGGGTTAGGGTTAGGGTTGGGGATGGGGACGGTTTAGGGTACAGGTTAGGGTACGACAACGGTTTAGGGTGATCGTACGTGTTAGGGTACGGGTTAGTGTTAGCGTACGGTTTAGGGTTAGGTGACGGGTTAGCGTAAGGCTTCTGGTAAGGGTTAGGGTTAGGGTTCGCGGACGGGGACGGGGACGGAAACGGTTTGGGGTACAGGTTATGGTACGTCAACGATTTAGGGTGAGCGTACGTGTTAGGGCACGGGTTAGTGTTAGCGTACGGGTTAGGATTAGTGGACGGGATAGGGTAAGGCTTCGGTTAAGGGTTAGGGTTAGGGTTAGGGTTAAGGTTAGGGGACAGGGACGGTATAGGGTACTGTTTAGGGTACGACAATGGTTTAGGGTGAGCATACGTGTTACGGTACGGATTAGTGTTGGCATACGGGTTAGGATTAAGGGACGGGTTAGGAAAGGCTTCGGGTAAGGTTTACGGTTAGGGTTAGGGTTAGGGTTAGGGGACGAGGACGGTTTAGGGTACAGGTTAGGGTACGACAATGGTTTAGGATGAGCGTACATGTTAGGGTATGCGTTAGAGTTAGCGTACGGGTTAGGATTAAGGGACGTGTTAGGGTAAGCCTTCGGGGAAGGGTTAGGTTTAGGGTTAGGCTTAGGGTTAGGGGACGGGGACGGGGACAGTTTAGGGTACAGGTTAGGGTACGACAACGGTTTAGCGTGAGAGTACGTGTTAGGGTACGGGTTAATATTAGCGTACGTGATAGGATTAGGGGACGTGTTAGGGTAAGGCTTCCGTAAGCGTTAGGGTTAGGGTTAGGGGACGGGGACGGTTTTGGGTACAGGTTCGCGTAGGACAACGGTTTATGGTGAGCGTACGTGTTAGGGTACGGGTTAGTGTTAGCGTTCGGATTAGGATTAGGGAACGGATTAGGGTAAGGCTTCGGGTAAGGGTTAGGTTTAGAGTTAGGGTTAGGGGATGGGGACGGTTTAGGGTACAGGTTAGGGTAGGACAACGGTTTAGGGTGAGCGTACGTGTTAGGGTACGTATTAGTTTTAGCGTACGGTTTAGGATTAGGGTACGGGTTAAGGTAAGGCTTCGTGTAAGGGCTAGGGTTATGGTTAGGGTTAGGGTTAGGGGATGGGGATGGTTTAGGGTGCAGGTTAGGGTACGACAACGGTTTAGGGTGAGTGCACGTGTTAGTGTACGGGTTATTGTTAGCCTACGGTTTAGGATTAGGGGACGGGTTAGGTTAAGGCTTCGGTTAAGGGTTAAGTTTAGGGTTAGGGTTAGGGTTAGGGGACGGGGATGGTTTAGGGTACATGTTAGGGTATGACAACGATTTAACGTGAGCGTATGTGTTAGGGTACGGTTTATTGTTAGCGTACGGGTTAGGATTATGGGACGGGTTAGGGTAAGGCTACGGGTAAGGGTTAGGGTTAGGGTTAGTTTTAGGGGACAGGGACGGGGACGGGGACGGTTTAATGTACAGGTTAGGGTACAACAACAGTTTAGGGTGAGCATACGTGTTAGGGCACGGTTTAGTGTTAGCATACGGGTTAGGATTAGGGGACGTGTTAATGTAAGGCTTTGAGTAAGGTTTAGGCTTAGGGTTAGGGTTAGGGATAGGGGACGGGTACGGGGGCAGTTTAGGGTACAGGTTAGGATACGACAACGGTTTAGGTTGAGCGTACGTGTTAGGGTACGGGTTAGTGTTAGCGTACGGGTTAGGATTAGGGGACGTGTTAGGGTAAGGCTTCGTGTAAGGGTGAGGGTTTGGGTTAGGGTTAGGGTTAGGGGATTGGGACGGTTTAGGGTACAGGTTAGGGTACAACAACGGTTTAGGATGAGCGTACGTGTTAGGGTACGAGTTAGTGTTAGCGTACGGGTTAGGATTAGGGGACGGTTTACGGTAAGGCTTCGGGTAAGTTTTAGGGTAAGGGTTAGGGGACGGGGACGGTTTACAGTACAGGTTAGTGTACAACAACAGATTAGGGTGAGCGTACGTGTTAGGGCATCGCTTAGTGTTAGGGTACGGGTTAGGATTTGGGGATGGGTTAGGGTAAGGTTTCGGGTAAGGGTTAGGCTTAGGGTTAGGGTTAGGGTTAGGGTTACGGGACGGGGATGGTTTAGGGTACAGGTTAGGGTACGACAACTGTTTAGGGTGAGCGTACGTGTTAGGGTACAGGTTAGTGTTAGCTTACGGATTAGGATTAGGGGACAGGTTAGGGTAAGGCTTCGGGTAAGTGTTAGGGATAAGGTTAGGGTTAGGGGACGGGGACGGGGACAGGGACGGTTTAGGGTACAGGTTAGGGTACGACAACGGTTTAGGGTGAGCGCAGGTTTTAGAGTACGGGTTAGTGTTTGCGTATGGGTTAGGATTAGGGGACGGTTTAGTGTAAGGCTTCGGGTAAGGGTTAGCATTAGGTTTAGGGTTAGGGTTATGGTTAGGGGACGGGGACGGTTTAGGGTACAGATTAGGGTACGACAACGGTTTAGGGGGAGCGTACGTGTTAGTGTATGGGTTAGTGTTAGCGTACGGGTTAGGATTAGGGGATGACTTAGGGTAAGGCTTCGGGTAAGGGATAGGTTTAGGGTTAGGGTTAGGGTTAGGGGACGGGGACGGGGATTGTTTAGGGTACAGGTTAGTGTTAGGGTTAGGGGACGGGGATGGGGACGGGGTAGGGGACGGTTTAGTGTACATGTTAGGGTACGACGTTTTAGGGTGAGCGTACGTGTTACGGCACGGGTTAGTGTTAGCGTACGGGTAAGGATTAGGGGATGGGTTAGGGTAAGGCTTCGGGTAAAGGTTAGGTTTAGGGTTAGGGATAGGATTACAGTTAGGGGACCAGGACGTTTTAGGGTACAGGTTAGTGTACGACAACGGTTTAGGTTGAGTGTACGTGTTAGGGTACAGGTTAGTGTTAGCGTACGGGTTAGGATTAGGGGATGGTTTAGTGTAAGGCTTCGGGTAAGGGTTAAGGATAGGGTAAGGGTTAGGGTTAGGGTTAGGGGACGGGGAAGGCTTAGGGTACAGGTTAGTGTACGACAACTGTTTAGGGTGAGCGTACGTGATAGCGTACGGGTTAGGATTGATGACGGGTTAGGGTAAGGCGTCGGGTAAGGGTTAGGGTTAAGGTTAGGGTTAGGGTTAGGGTTAGCGGACGGGGACGGTTTAGGGTACAGATTAGTGTACGACAACGGTTTAGGTTCAGCGTACGTGTTAGGGTACGGTTTAGTGTTAGCGTACGGGTTAGGATTGGGGATGTGTTAGGGTAAGGCTTCGGGAAAGGGTTAGGGTTAGGGATAGGTTTAGGGAGTAGGGGACGGGGACGGGGACGGTTTAGGGTACAGATTACGGTACGACAACGGTTTAGGGTGAGCGTACGTGTTAGTGTACGGGTTAGTGTTAGCGTACGTGTTAGGAATAGGGGACGGTTTAAGGTAAGACTTCGGGTAAGGTTTAGGGTTAGGGTTTGTGTTAGGGTTAGGGTTAGGGGATGGGGACGGTTTAGGGTACAGGTTAGGGTACGACAGTGGTTTAGGTTGAGCGTACATGTTAGGGTACGGTTAGTGTTAGCATACGGATTAGGATTAGGGGACGGGTTAGGGTAAGGCTTCGGGTAAGGGTTAGGGTTAGGGTTAGGGGACTGGGACGGTTTAGGGTACAGTTTAGGGTACTACAACGGTTTACGGTGAGCGTAAGTGTTAGGGTACGGGTTAATGTTAGCGTACGGGTTAGGAATAGGGAACGGGTTAGGGTAAGGTTTCGGGTAAGGGTTAGGGTTACGGTTAAGGTTAGGGTTAGTGTTAGGGGACGGGTACGGTTTAGGGTACAGTTTAGTGTACGACAACGGTTTAGGGTGAGCATACGTGTTAGGGTATGGGTTAGTGTTAGCGTACGGGTTCGGATTAGGGGACGAGTTAGGGTAAGGCTTCGGGTAAGGGATAGGTTTAGGGTTAGGGTTAGGGTTAGGGGACGGGGACGGGGATGGTTAAGGGTACAGGTTAGGGTACGACAACGGTTTAGGGTGAGCGTACGAGTTAGGTTACAGATTAGTGTTAGAGTACGGGTTAGGATTAGGGGACGGTTTAGGGTAAGGCTTCAGGTAAGGTTTAGTGTTAGGGTTAGTGTTATGGTTAGGGTTAGGTGACGGGGACGGTTTAGGGTACAGGTTAGGGTACGACAACGGTTTAGGGTGAGCGTACGTGTTAGGGTACGTGTTAGTGTTAGCGTACGGGTTAGGATTAGGGGACGGGTTAGGGTAAGGCTTCGGGTAAGTGTTAGTGGTAGGGTTAGGGTTAGGGTTAGGGTTAGGGGACGGGGACACTTTAGGGTACAGGTTAGTGTACAACAACGGTTTAGGGTGAGGGTACGTGTTAGGGTACAGGTTAGTGTTAGCGTACGGGTGAGGTTTAGGGGGCGGGTTAGGGTAAGGCTTCGGGTAAGGATTAGCGTTAGGGTTAGGGTTAGGGAACGGGGACGGGGACGGTTTAGGGTACAGGTTAGTGTACGACAACGGTTTAGGGTGAGCATACGTGTTAGGGTTCGTGTTAGTGTTAGCGTCTGGGTTAGGATTAAGGGACGGGTTAGTGTAATGCTTCGGGTAAGGGTTAGGGTTAGGGTTAGGGTTAGGGTGAGGGTTAGGGGACGGGGACGGTTTAGGGTACAGGTTAGTGTACGACAACGGTTTAGGGCGAGCATACGTGTTAGCGTAGAGTTTAGTGTTAGCGTACGGGTTAGGATTAGGGGACGGGTTAGGTAAGGCTTCGGGTAAGGGTTAGGGTTAGGGTTAGGGTTAGGGTTAGGTGACGGCGATGGTTTAGGGTACAGGTTAGGGTATGACAACGATTTAGGGGGAGCATATGTTTTAGGATACGGGTTAGTGTTAGCGTACGGGTTAGGATTATGGGACGGGTTACAGTAAGGCTTCGGGTAAGGGTTAGGGTTAGTGTTAGGGGATGGGGACGGGGAAGGGGACGGTTTAGGGTACAGGTTAGGGTACGAAAACGGTTTAGGGTGAACGTATGTGTTAGAGTACGGTTTAGTGTTAGCGTAAGACTTAGGATTAGGGGACGGTTTATGGTAAGGCTTCGGGTAAGGGTTAGGGTTAGGGTTAGGGTTAGGGTTAGGGGACGGTTTAGGCTACAGATTAGGGTAAGACAACGGTTTAGTGTGAGCGTACGTCTTAGGGCACGGGTTAGTGTTAGCGTACGGGTTAGGATTAGGGGACGGGTTAGGGTAAGGCTTCGGGTAAGGGTTAGGGTTAGGGTTAGGGTTAGGATTAGTGTTAGGGTTAGGGGATGGGTATGGTTTAGGGTACATGTTAGGGTACGACAACGGCTTAGGGTGAGCATACGTGTTAGGGTACAGATTAGTGTTAGGGTACGGGTTAGGATTAGGGGACGGGTTAGAGTAAGGCTTCCGGTAAGGCTTAGGGTAAAGGGACGGGGACAGTTTACGGTACAGGTTAGTGTATGACAACAGTTTAGGGTGAGCGTACGTGATAGCGTACGGGTTAGGATTCGTGACGGGTTAGGGTAAGGCTTCGGATAAGGGTTAGGGTTATGGTTAGAGGACGGGGACGGTTTAGGGTACAGATTAGGGTACGAAAACGGTTTAGGGTAATTGTACGTGTTAGGGTACGGGTTAGTGTTAGCGTACGGGTTAGGATTAGGGGACGTGTTAGGGTAAGGCTTCGGGAAAGGGTTAGGGTTAGGGTTAGTTTTAGGGAGTAGGGGACGGGGACGGGGACGGTTTAGGGTACAGATTAGGGTATGACTACGGTTTAGGGTGAGCGTACGTGTTAGGGTACGGGTTAGTGTTAGCGTACGGGTTAGGATTAGGGGACGGGTTAGCCTAAGGCTGCGGGTAAGGTTTAGGGTTAGGGATTGGGTTAGGGTTAGCGTTAGGGGACGGGGACGGTTTAGGGTACAGCTTAGGTTACGACAACGGTTTAGGGTGAGCATACATTTTAGGGTACGGTTTAGTGTTAACGTACGGGTTAGGGTTAGGGGACGGGTTAGGTTAAGGCTTCGGGTAAGGGTTAGGGTAGGGTTAGGGTTAGGGTTAGCAGACAGGGACGGTTTAGGGTACAGGTGAGGGTACGACAACGGTTTAGTGTGAGCGTACGTGTTAGGGTACGGGTTAGTGTTAGCGTACGGTACAGGATTAGGGGATGGGTTACGATAAGGCTTCTGGTAAGGGTTAGGGTTAGGGTTAGGGTTAGGGTTGGGGATGGGGACGGTTTAGGGTACAGGTTAGGGTACGACAACGGTTTAGGGTGATCGTACGTGTTAGGGTACGGGTTAGTGTTAGCGTACGGTTTAGGGTTAGGTGACGGGTTAGCGTAAGGCTTCTGGTAAGGGTTAGGGTTAGGGTTCGCGGACGGGGACGGGGACGGAAACGGTTTGGGGTACAGGTTATGGTACGTCAACGATTTAGGGTGAGCGTACGTGTTAGGGCACGGGTTAGTGTTAGCGTACGGGTTAGGATTAGTGGACGGGATAGGGTAAGGCTTCGGTTAAGGGTTAGGGTTAGGGTTAGGGTTAAGGTTAGGGGACAGGGACGGTATAGGGTACTGTTTAGGGTACGACAATGGTTTAGGGTGAGCATACGTGTTACGGTACGGATTAGTGTTGGCATACGGGTTAGGATTAAGGGACGGGTTAGGAAAGGCTTCGGGTAAGGTTTACGGTTAGGGTTAGGGTTAGGGTTAGGGGACGAGGACGGTTTAGGGTACAGGTTAGGGTACGACAATGGTTTAGGATGAGCGTACATGTTAGGGTATGCGTTAGAGTTAGCGTACGGGTTAGGATTAAGGGACGTGTTAGGGTAAGCCTTCGGGGAAGGGTTAGGTTTAGGGTTAGGCTTAGGGTTAGGGGACGGGGACGGGGACAGTTTAGGGTACAGGTTAGGGTACGACAACGGTTTAGCGTGAGAGTACGTGTTAGGGTACGGGTTAATATTAGCGTACGTGATAGGATTAGGGGACGTGTTAGGGTAAGGCTTCCGTAAGCGTTAGGGTTAGGGTTAGGGGACGGGGACGGTTTTGGGTACAGGTTCGCGTAGGACAACGGTTTATGGTGAGCGTACGTGTTAGGGTACGGGTTAGTGTTAGCGTTCGGATTAGGATTAGGGAACGGATTAGGGTAAGGCTTCGGGTAAGGGTTAGGTTTAGAGTTAGGGTTAGGGGATGGGGACGGTTTAGGGTACAGGTTAGGGTAGGACAACGGTTTAGGGTGAGCGTACGTGTTAGGGTACGTATTAGTTTTAGCGTACGGTTTAGGATTAGGGTACGGGTTAAGGTAAGGCTTCGTGTAAGGGCTAGGGTTATGGTTAGGGTTAGGGTTAGGGGATGGGGATGGTTTAGGGTGCAGGTTAGGGTACGACAACGGTTTAGGGTGAGTGCACGTGTTAGTGTACGGGTTATTGTTAGCCTACGGTTTAGGATTAGGGGACGGGTTAGGTTAAGGCTTCGGTTAAGGGTTAAGTTTAGGGTTAG
Organism: Delphinapterus leucas; assembly: GCF_059928025.1. Taxonomy (NCBI): domain Eukaryota; kingdom Metazoa; phylum Chordata; class Mammalia; order Artiodactyla; family Monodontidae; genus Delphinapterus; species Delphinapterus leucas. Next base: position 7,262,328 of record NW_028322253.1, read on the forward strand.
GGTTAGGGTTAGGGGACGGGGATGGTTTAGGGTACATGTTAGGGTATGACAACGATTTAACGTGAGCGTATGTGTTAGGGTACGGTTTATTGTTAGCGTACGGGTTAGGATTATGGGACGGGTTAGGGTAAGGCTACGGGTAAGGGTTAGGGTTAGGGTTAGTTTTAGGGGACAGGGACGGGGACGGGGACGGTTTAATGTACAGGTTAGGGTACAACAACAGTTTAGGGTGAGCATACGTGTTAGGGCACGGTTTAGTGTTAGCATACGGGTTAGGATTAGGGGACGTGTTAATGTAAGGCTTTGAGTAAGGTTTAGGCTTAGGGTTAGGGTTAGGGATAGGGGACGGGTACGGGGGCAGTTTAGGGTACAGGTTAGGATACGACAACGGTTTAGGTTGAGCGTACGTGTTAGGGTACGGGTTAGTGTTAGCGTACGGGTTAGGATTAGGGGACGTGTTAGGGTAAGGCTTCGTGTAAGGGTGAGGGTTTGGGTTAGGGTTAGGGTTAGGGGATTGGGACGGTTTAGGGTACAGGTTAGGGTACAACAACGGTTTAGGATGAGCGTACGTGTTAGGGTACGAGTTAGTGTTAGCGTACGGGTTAGGATTAGGGGACGGTTTACGGTAAGGCTTCGGGTAAGTTTTAGGGTAAGGGTTAGGGGACGGGGACGGTTTACAGTACAGGTTAGTGTACAACAACAGATTAGGGTGAGCGTACGTGTTAGGGCATCGCTTAGTGTTAGGGTACGGGTTAGGATTTGGGGATGGGTTAGGGTAAGGTTTCGGGTAAGGGTTAGGCTTAGGGTTAGGGTTAGGGTTAGGGTTAGGGGACGGGGATGGTTTAGGGTACAGGTTAGGGTACGACAACTGTTTAGGGTGAGCGTACGTGTTAGGGTACAGGTTAGTGTTAGCTTACGGATTAGGATTAGGGGACAGGTTAGGGTAAGGCTTCGGGTAAGTGTTAGGGATAAGGTTAGGGTTAGGGGACGGGGACGGGGACAGGGACGGTTTAGGGTACAGGTTAGGGTACGACAACGGTTTAGGGTGAGCGCAGGTTTTAGAGTACGGGTTAGTGTTTGCGTATGGGTTAGGATTAGGGGACGGTTTAGTGTAAGGCTTCGGGTAAGGGTTAGCATTAGGTTTAGGGTTAGGGTTATGGTTAGGGGACGGGGACGGTTTAGGGTACAGGTTAGGGTATGACAACTGTTTAGGGTGAGCGTACGTGTTAGGGTACGTGTTAGTGTTAGCGTACGGGTTAGGATTAGGTGACGGGTTATGGTAAGGCTTCGGGTAAGGGTTAGGGTTAGGGTTAGGGTTAGGGTTAGGGTTAGTGGCCGGGGACAGGGACAGTTTAGAGTACAGGTTAGGGTACGACAACGGTTTAGGGTGAGCGTACGTGTTAGGGTACGGGTTAGTGTTAGCGTACGGATTAGGATTAGGGGACGGGTTAGGGTAAGGCTTCGGGTACGGGTTAGTGTTAGGTTTAGGGTCAGGGTTAGGGTTAGGAGACGGGGACGGGCACGGTTTAGGGTACAGGTTAGTGTACACAACGGTTTAGGGTGAGCGTACGTGTTAGGGTACAGGTTAGTGTTTGCGTACGGGTTAGGATTAGGGGACGGGATAGGGTACGGTTTCGGGTAAGGGTTAGGGTTATGGTACGGGGACGGTTTAGGGTACAGGTTAGAGTACGCCAACGGTTTAGGCTGAGCATACGTTTTAGGGCAAAGGTTAGTGTTAGCGTACGGTTTAAGATTGGGGGCGGGTTAGGTTAAGGCTTCGGATACGGGTTAGATTTAGGGTTAGGTTTAGGGTTAGGGTTAAGGGATGGGGATGGTTTAGGGTACAGGTTCGCATACGACCAAGGTTTAGGGTGAGCGTACGTGTTATGGTACGGGTTAGTGTTAGCGTACATGTTAGGATTAGGGGACGGGTTAGGGTAAGGCTTCGGGTAAGGGTTAGGCTTAGGGTTAAGGTTAGGGTTAGGGTTAGGGGACGGTGATGGTTTAGGATACAGGTTAGAGTACGACAACGGTTTAGGGTGAGCGTACGTGTTAGGGCATGGGTTAGTGTTAGCGTACGGGTTAGGATTAGGGGACGGGTTAGTGTAAGGCTTCGGGTAAGGTTTAGGGTTAGGGTTAGGGTTAGGGTTAGGGGACGGGGACGGGGAAGGGGACGGTTTAGGGTTCAGGTTAGGGTACGAAAACGGTTTAGGGTGAGCGTACGTGTTAGAGTACGGTTTAGTGTTAGCGTAAGGCTTAGGATTAGGGGACGGTTTATGGTAAGGCTTCGGGTAAGGGTTAGGGTTAGGGTTAGGGTTAGGGGACGGTTTAGGGTACAGTTTAGGGTACGACAACGTTTTAGGGTGAGCATACGTGTTAGGGCATGGGTTAGTGTTAGCGTACGGGTTAGGATTAGGGGACAGGTTAGGGTAAGGCTTCGGGTAAGGGTTAGGGTTAGGGTTAGGGTTAGGATTAGTGTTAGGTTTAGGGGATGGGTATGGTTTAGGGTACATGTTAGGGTACGACAACGGTTTAGGGTGAGCGTACGTGTTAGGGTACGTATTAGTGTTACGGTACGGGTTAGGATTAGGGGACGGGTTATAGTAAGGCTTCCGGTAAGGCTTAGGGTAAAGGGACGGGGACAGTTTACGGTACAGGTTAGTGTACAACAACAGTTTAGGGTGAGCGTACGTGATAGCGTACGGGTTAGGATTCGTGACGGGTTAGGGTAAGGCTTCGGATAAGGGTTAGGGTTAGGGTTAGAGGACGGGGACGGTTTAGGGTACAGATTAGTGTACGAAAACGGTTTAGGGTAATCGTACGTGTTAGGGTACGGGTTAATGTTAGCGTACGGGTTAGGATTAGGTGACGTGTTAGGGTAAGGCTTCGGGAAAGGGTTAGGGTTAGGGTTAGTTTTAGGGAGTAGGGGACGGGGACGGGGACGGTTTAGGGTACAGATTAGGGTACGACTACGGTTTAGGGTGAGCGTATGTGTTAGGGTATGGGTTAGTGTTAGCGTACGGGTTAGGATTAGGGGACGGGTTAGCGTAAGGGTTCGGGTGAGGTTTAGGGTTAGGGATTGGGTTAGGGTTAGCGTTAGGGGACGGGGACGGTTTAGGCTACAACTTAGGTTACGACAACGGTTTAGGGTGAGCATACGTTTTAGGGTACGGTTTAGTGTTAGCGTACGGGTTAGGATTAGGGGACGGGTTAGGGTAAGGCTTCGGGTAAGGTTTAGGGATAGGGTTAGTGTTAGGGGATGGGGACGGGTACGGGGACAGTTTAGTGTACAGGTTAGGGTACGACAAAGGTTTAGGGTGAGCGTACGTGTTAGGGTACAGCTTAGTGTTAGCGTACAGGTTAGGATTAGGGGACGGGTTAGGGTAAGACTTTGGGTAAGGGTTAGGGTTAGGGTTAGGAGACGGGGACGGTTTAGGGTACAGGTTAGGGTACGACAAGGGTTTATGGTGAGTGTACATGTTAGAGTACGGGTTAGTGTTAGCGTACGGGTTAGGATTAGGGGACGGGTTAGTGTAAGGCTTCGGGTAAGTGTTATGGTTAGGGTTAGGGGAAAGGGACGGGGACGGTTTACGGTACAGGTTAGGGTACGACAACGGTTTATGGTGAGCGTACGTGTTAGCCTACGGGTTAGTGTTAGCGTACGGGTTAGGATTAGGGAACGGGTTAGAGTAAGGCTTCGGGTAAGGGTTAGTGTTAGGGTTAGGGTTAGGGGACAGGGACGGTTTAGGGTACATGTTAGTGTACGACAACGGTTTAGGGTGAGCGTACGTGTTAGGGCACGCGTTAGTGTTAGTGTACGTGTTAGATTTAGGGGACGGGTTAGTGTAAGGCTTCGGGTAAGGGTTAGGGCTAGGGTTAGGGTTAGGGTTAGTGTTACGGGATGGGGACGGTTTAGGGTACAGGTTAAGGTACGACAACGGTTTAGGGTGAGTGTACGTGTTAGGGTACGGGTTAGTGTTAGCGGACGTGTGCGGATTATGGGACGGGTGGGTAATGCTTCGGGTAAGTGTTAGGGTTTGTTTTAGGGTTAGAGTTAGGGGACGGGGACAGTTTAGTGTACCAGTTAGGGTAAGACAACGGTTTAGGGTGAGCGTATGAGTTAGGGCATGGGTTATTGTTAGCGTACAGGTTCAGATTAGGGGACGGGTTAGGGTAAGGCTTCGGGTAAGAATGAGGGTTAGGGTGAGGGTTGGGGGCGGGGACGGTTTAGGGAACAGGATAGTGTACGACAATGGTTTAGGGTGAGCGTACATCTTAGGGTACGGCTTAGTGTTAGCGTACGGTTTAGGATTAGGGGACGGGTTAGTGTAAGGCTTCGGGTAAGAGTTAGGGTTAGGGTTAGGGTTAGGGGATGGGGACGTTTTAGGGTACAGGTTAGGTTACAACAATGGTTTAGGATGAGCGTACGTGTTCGGGTATGGGGTAGTTTTAGAGTACGGGTTAGGATTAGGGGATGTGTTAGGGTAAGGCTTCGGGGAAGGGTTAGGGTTAATGTTAGGGTTAGGGGACGGGGACGGTTTAGGGTACAGGTTAAGGTATGACCACGGTTTATGGTGAGCGTACGTGTTAGCGTAAGGGTTAGTGTTAGCGTATGGTTTAGGATTAGGGAACGGGTTAGGGTAAGGCTTCGGGAAAGTGTTAGTGTTAGGGTTAGGGTTAGGGGACGGGGACGGGGACGGTTTAGGGTACAGGTTAGGGTACGACAACGGATTAGGGTGAGCGTAGGTTTTAGGGCACGGTTTAGTGTTAGTATACGGGTTAGGATTAGGGGACTGGTTAGTGTAAGGCTTTGGGTAAGGTTTAGGGTTAGGGTCAGGGTTAGGATTAGGGGACGGGGACGGGGGCAGTTTAGGGTACAGGTTAGGGTACGACAATGGTTTAGGTTGAGCGTACGTGTTAGGGTATGGGTTAGTGTTAGCATACGGGTTACGATTAGGGGACGTGTTAGGGTAAGGCTTCGGGTTAGGGTTAGGTTTAGGGTTAGGGTTAGGGTTAGGGGACGGGGACGGTTTGGGGTACAGGTTAGGGTACGACAACGGTTTAGGGTGAGCGTACGTGTTAGGGTACGGGTTAGTGTTAGCGTACGGGTTAGGATTAGGGGACGGGTTAGCCTAAGGCTGAGGGTAAGGTTTAGGGTTAGGGATTGGGTTAGGGTTAGCGTTAGGGGACGGGGACGGTTTAGGGTACAGCTTAGGTTACGACAATGGTTTAGGGTGAGCATACGTTTTAGGGTATGGTTTAGTGTTAACGTACGGGTTAGGATTAGGGGACGGGTTAGGGTAAGGCTTCGGGTAAGGGTTAGGGTAGGGTTAGAGTTAGGGTTAGCGGATGGGGACGGTTTAGGGTACAGGTTAGGGTACGACAACGGTTTAGGGTGAGCGTACGTGTAAGGGTACGGGTCAGTGTTAGCGTACAGTTTAGGATTAGGGGACGGGTTAGGGTAACGCTTCGGGTAAGGTTTAGGGTTAGGGTTATGGTTAGGGTTAGGGTTAGGGGACATGGAGGGTTTAGGGTAGAGGTTAGTGTACGACAAAGGTTTAGGGTGAGCGTACGTGTTAGGGTACGGGTTAGTGTTAGCGTACGGGTTAGGATGAGAGAACGGGTTAGGGTAAGGCTTCGGGTAAGGGTTAGGGTTAGGGGACGGGGACGGTTTAGGGTACAGGTTAGGGTACGACAACGTTTTAGGGTGAGTGTACGTGTTAGGGTATGGGTTAGTGTTAGCGTACGGGTTAGGATTATGGTACGGGTTAGGGTAAGGCTTCGGGTTAGGGTTAGGTTTCGGGTTAGGGTTAGGGGACGGTGACGGGGACAGGGACGGTTTTGGGTACAGGTTAGTGTACGACAAAAGTTTAGGGTGAGCGTACGTGTTAGGGTACGGGTTAGTGTTAGCATACAGGTTAGGATTAGGGGACGGTTAGGGCAAGGCTTCGGGTACGGCTTAGGGTTAGGGTTAGGGGAGGGGTACGGTTTAGGGTACAGGTTAGGGTACGACAGTGGTTTAGAGTGAGCATACGTGTTAGGGTACGGGTTAGTGTTTGCGTACGGGTTAGGATTAGGAGACGGGTTAGGGTAAGGCTTTGGTTAAGTGTTAGGGTTAGGGTTAGGGTTAGGGTTAGCGTTAGGGTTAGGGGAGTGGGACGGTTTAGGGTACAGGTTAGGGTACAACAACGGTTTAGGGTGAGCGTACGTGTTAGGCTACGGGTTAGTGTTAGCGTACAGGTTAGGATTAGGGGACGGGTTACGGTAAGGCTTCGGGTAAGGGTTACGGTTAGGGTTAGGGTTAGGGGACGGGGACGGTTTAGGGTACAGTTAGGATACGACAACGATTTAGGGTGAGCGTAGGTGTTAGGGCACGGGAGAGTGTTACCGTACGGGTTAGGATTAGGGGACGGGTTAGGTTTAGACTTCGGGTAAGGGTTAGGGTTAGGGTTAGGTTTACGGTTAGGGTTAGGGGACGGGGATGGTTTAGGGTACATGTTAGGGTACGACAAGATTTTAGGGTGAGAGTACGTGTTAGGGAAAGGATTAGTCTTAGCGTACGGGTTAAGATTAGGGGACGGGTTAGGGTAAGGCTTCTGGTAAGGGTTAGGGTTAAGGTTAGCATTAGGGTTAGGGGATGGGGACGGTTTAGGGTACAGGTTAGGGTACGACAACGGTTTAGTGTGAGCCTAGGTGTTAGGGTACGGGTTAGTGTTAGCGTACGGTTTAGGGTTAGGGGACGGGTTAGCGTAAGGCTTCTGGTAAGGTTTAGGGTTAGCGGACGGGGACGGGGACGGGAACGGTTTTGGGTACAGGTTAGGGTACGACAACGGTTTAGGGTGAGCGTACGTGTTAGGGCACGGGTTAGTGTTAGCGTACGGGTTAGGATTACGGGACGGGTTAGGGTAAGGCTTCGGGTAAGTGTTAGGGTTAGGGTTAGGCTTAGGGTTAGGGGACGGGGACGGTTTAGGGTACAGGTTAGTGTACGACAACGGATTAGGTTGAGCGTACGTGTTAGGGCACGGTTTAGTGTTGGCATACGGGTTAGGATTAGGGGACGTGTTAGTGTAAGGCTTTGGGTACGGTTTAGGCTTAGGGTTAGGGTTAGGGTTAGGGGACGGGTACAGGGGCAGTTTAGGGTACAGGTTAGGGTACGACAACAGTTTAGGTTGAGCGTACGTGTTAGGGTACGGGTTAGTGTTAGCGTATGGGTTAGGATTAGGGGACGTGTTAGGGAAGGCTTCGTGTAAGGGTTAGGGTTTGGGTTAGGGTTAAGGTTAGGGGATGGGGACGGTTTAGGGTACAGGTTAGGGTACGACAACGGTTTAGGATGAGCGTACGTGTTAGGGTATGGGTTAGAGTTAGCGTACGTGTTAGGATTAATGGACGTGTTAGGGTAAGGCTTCGGGTAAGGATTAGGTTTAGGGTTAGGGTTACGATTAGGGGCCGGGGACGGGGACGGTTTAGGGTACAAGTTAGGGTACGACAACGGTTTAGCATGAGAGTACGTGTTAGGGTACGGTTTAGTGTTAGTGTACGTGATAGGATTAGGGGACGTGTTAGGGTAAGGCTTCCGTAAGGGTTAGGGTTAGGGTTAGGGTTAGGGTTAGGGGATGGGGACGGTTTAGGGTACAGGTTAGGGTAGGACAACGGTTTATGGTGAGCGTACGTGTTAGGGTACGGGTTAGTGTTAGCGTACGGATTAGGATTAGGGAACGGATTAGGGTAAGGCTCAGGTAAGGGTTAGGTTTAGAGTTAGGGTTAGGGTTAGGGTTAGGGGATGGGGACGGTTTAGGGTACAGGTTAGTGTACGACAACGGTTTAGGGTGAGCGTACGTGTTATGGTACGTATTAGTTTTAGCGTACGGTTTAGGATTAGGGGACGGGTTAAAGCAAGGCTTCGTGTAAGGGCTAGGGTTAGGTTTAGGGTTAGGGTTAGGGGATGGGGATGGTTTAGGGTACAGGTTAGGGTACGACAACGGTTTAGGGTGAGTGCACGTGTTAGTGTATGGGTTATTGTTAGCCTACGGTTTAGGATTAGGGGACGGGTTAGTTTAAGGCTTCGGTTAAGGGTTAGGTTTAGGTTTAGGGTTAGGGATAGGGGACGGGGATGGTTTAGGGTACATGTTAGGGTATGACAACGATTTAAGGTGAGCGTATGTGTTAGGGTACGGTTTATTGTTAGCGTACGGGTTAGGATTATGGGACGGGTTAGTGTAAGGCTACGGGTAAGGGTTAGGGTTAGGGTTAGTGTTAGGGGACAGGGACGGGGACGGGGACGGTTTAATGTACAGGTTAGGGTACAACAACGGTTTAGGGTGAGCGTACGTGTTAGGGCACGGTTTAGTGTTAGCATACGGGTTAGGATTAGGGGTCGTGTTAGTGTAAGGCTTTGGGTAAGGTTTAGGCTTAGAGTTAGGGTTAGGGATAGGGGACGGGTACGGGGGCAGTTTAGGGTACAGGTTAGGGTACGACAATGGTTTAGGTTGAGCGTATGTGTTAGGGTACGGGTTAGTGTTAGCGTACAGGTTAGGATTAGGGGACGTGTTAGGGTAAGGCTTCGTGGAAAGGTTAGGGTTTGGGTTAGGGTTAGGGTTAGGGGATGGGGACGGTTTAGGGTACAGGTTAGGGTGCAACAACGGTTTAGGGTGAGCGTACGTTTTAGAGTATGGTTTAGTGTTAGCGTAAGGCTTAGGATTAGGGGACGGTTTATGGTAAGGCTTCGGGTAAGGGTTAGGGTTAGGGTTAGGGTTAGGGTTAGGGTTAGGTTTATTGGACGGTTTAGGGTACAGATTAGGGTAAGACAATGGTTTAGTGTGAGCGTACGTGTTAGGGCACGGGTTAGTGTTAGCGTACGGGTTAGGATTAGGGGACGGGTTAGGGTAAGGCTTCGGGTAAGGGTTAGGGTTAGGGTTAGGGTTAGGATTAGTGTTAGGGTTAGGGGATGGGTATGGTTTAGGGTACATGTTAGGGTACGACAACGGCTTAGGGTGAGCGTACGTGTTAGGGTACAGATTAGTGTTAGGGTACGGTTTAGGATTAGGGGACGGGTTAGAGTAAGGCTTCTGGTAAGGCTTAGGGTAAAGGGACGGGGACAGTTTACGGTACAGGTTAGTGTACGACAACAGTTTAGGGTAAGCGTACGTGATAGCGTACGGGTTAGGATTCGTGACGGGTTAGGGTAAGGCTTCGGATAAGGGTTAGGGTTAGGGTTAGGGTTAGGGTTAGAGGACGGGGACGGTTTAGGGTACAGATTAGGGTACGAAAACGGTTTAGGGTAATCGTACGTGTTAGGGTACGGGTTAGTGTTAGCGTACGGGTTAGGATTAGGGGACGTGTTAGGGTAAGGCTTCGGGAAAGGTTTAGGGTTAGGGTTAGTTTTAGGGAGTAGGGGACGGGGACGGGGACGGTTTAGGGTACAGATTAGGGTACGACTACGGTTTATGGTGAGCGTACGTGTTAGGGTATGGGTTAGTGTTAGCGTACGGGTTAGGATTAGGGGATGGGTTAGCCTAAGGCTGCGGGTAAGGTTTAGGGTTAGGGATTGGGTAAGGGTTAGCGTTAGGGGACGGGGACGGTTTAGGGTACAGCTTAGGTTACGACAACGGTTTAGGGTGAGCATACGTTTTAGGGTATGGTTTAGTGTTAACGTACGGGTTAGGATTAGGGGACGGGTTAGGGTAAGGCTTCGGGTAAGGGTTAGGGTAGGGTTAGAGTTAGGGTTAGCGGACGGGGACGGTTTAGGGTACAGGTTAGGCTACGACAACGGTTTAGGGTGAGCGTACGTGTAAGGGTACGGGTCAGTGTTAGCGTACAGGTTAGGATTAGGGGACGGGTTAAGGTAACGCTTCGGGTAAGGTTTAGGGTTAGGGTTACGGGTAGGGTTAGGGTTAGGGGATATGGAGGGTTTAGGGTAGAGGTTAGTGTACGACAAAGGTTTAGGGTGAGCGTACGTGTTAGGGTACGGGTTAGTGTTAGCGTACGGGTTAGGATGAGGGAACGGGTTAGGGTAAGGCTTCGGGTAAGTGTTAGGGTTAGGGGACGGGGACGGTTTAGGGTACAGGTTAGGGTACGACAACGTTTTAGGGTGAGTGTACGTGTTAGGGTATGGGTTAGTGTTAGCGTACGGGTTAGGATTATGGTACGGGTTAGGGTAAGGCTTCGGGTTAGGGTTAGGTTTAGGGTTAGGGTTAGGGGACGGTGACGGGGACAGGGACGGTTTCGGGTACAGGTTAGTGTACGACAAAAGTTTAGGGTGAGCGTACGTGTTAGGGTACGGGTTAGTGTTAGCATACAGGTTAGGATTAGGGGACGGTTAGGGCAAGGTTTCGGGTACGGCTTAGGGTTAGGGTTAGGGGAGGGGTACGGTTTAGGGTACAGGTTAGGGTACGACAGTGGTTTAGAGTGAGCATACGTGTTAGGGTACGGGTTAGTGTTAGCGTACGGGTTAGGATTAGGAGACGGGTTAGGGTAAGGCTTTGGTTAAGTGTTAGGGTTAGGGTTAGGGTTAGGGTTAGGGGACGGGGACTGTTTAGGGTACAGGTTAGGGGACAACAACGGTTAAGCGTGAGCATACATGTTAGGGTACGGATTAGTGTTGTCGTTCGGGTTAGGATTAGGGGACGGGTTAGTGTTATGCTTCAGGTAAGGGTTAGGGTTAGGGTTAGGGTTAGGTTTAGGGTTAGGGTTAGGGGAGTGGGACGGTTTAGGGTACAGGTTAGGGTACAACAACGGTTTAGGGTGAGCGTACGTGTTAGGCTACGGGTTAGTGTTAGCGTACAGGTTAGGATTAGGTGACGGGTTAGGGTAAGGCTTCGGGTAAGGGTTACGGTTAGGGTTAGGGTTAGGGGACGGGGATGGTTTAGGGTACATGTTAGTGTACGACAAGGTTTTAGGGTGAGAGTACGTGTTAGGGTATGGATTAGTGTTAGCGTACGGGTTAAGATTAGGGGACGGGTTAGGATAAGGCTTCTGGTAAGGGTTAGGGTTAAGGTTAGCATTAGGGTTAGGGGATGGGGACGGTTTAGGGTACAGGTTAGGGTACGACAACGGTTTAGTGTGAGCCTAGGTGTTAGGGTACGGGTTAGTGTTAGCGTACGGTTTAGGGTTAGGGGACGGGTTAGCGTAAGGCTTCTGGTAAGGTTTAGCGTTAGGGTTAGCGGACGGGGATGGGGACGGGAACGGTTTTGGGTACAGGTTAGGGTACGACAACGGTTTAGGGTGAGCGTACGTGTTAGGGCACGGGTTAGTGTTAGCGTACGGGTTAGGATTAGGGGACGGGATAGGGTAAGGCTTCGGTTAACGGTTAGGGTTAGGGTTAGGGTTAAGTTTAGGGGACAGGGATGGTTTAGGGTACAGTTTAGGGTACGAGAATGGTTTAGGGTGAGCGTACGTGTTACGGTACAGATTAGTGTTGGCATACGGGTTAGGATTAAGGGACGGGTTAGGGAAAGGCTTCGGGTAAGGTTTACGGTTAGGGTTAGGGTTAGGGTTAGGGGACGAGGACGGTTTAGGGTACAGGTTAGGGTACGACAACCGTTTTGGGTGAGCATACGTGTTAGGGCACGGGTTAGTGTTACCGTACAGGTTAGGAGTAGGTGACGGGTTAAGTTTAGACTTCGGGTAAGGGTTAGGGTTAGGGTTAGGGTTAGGGTTAGGCTTAGGGTACATGTTAGGGTACTACAATGTTTTAGGGTGAGCGTACGTGTTAGGGCATGGGTTAGTGTTAGCGTACGGGTTAGCATTAGGGGACGGGATAGGCTAAGGCTTCGGGTAAGGGTTAGGGTTAGGGTTAGGGTTAAGGTTAGGGGACGGGGACGGTTTAGGGTACAGGTTAGGGTTCGACAATGGTTTAGGTTGAGCGTACGTGTTAGGGCACGGGTTAGTGATAGCGTACGGGTTGGGGTTAGGGGACGGGTTAGGTTAAGGATTCGGGTAAGGGTTAGGGTTAGGGTTAGGGTTAGAGTTAGGGGACGGGGAAGGTTTAGCGTACATGTTAGAATACGACAACGGTTTAGGGTGAGCGTACGTGTTAGGGTACGGGTGAGTGTTAGCGTACAGGTTAGGATTAGGGGACTCTTAGGGCAAGGATTCGGGTAACGCTTAGGGTTAGGGTTAGGGGACGGGGACGGTTTAGGGTACAGGTTAGTGTACGACAACGGTTTAGGATAACCGTACGTGTTAGGGTATGGGTTAGTGTTAGCGTACGGGTAAGGATTGGGGACAGGTTAGGGTAAGGCTTCGGTTAAGGGTTAGGGTTAGGGTTAGGGACGGGGACCGTGTAGGGTACAGGTTTGGGTACGACAACCGTATAGGGTGAGCGTACGTGTAAGGGTACGGGTTTGTGTTAGCGTACAGGTTAGGAATAGGGGACGGGTTAGGGTAAGGCTTCGGGTAAGGTTTAGGGTTAGGGTTAGGGTTAGGGTTAGGGGACGGGGACCGTTTAGGGTAAGGTTAGGGTACGACAACGGTTTAGGGTGAGCCTACATGTTAGGGTACGGGTTAGTGTTAGCCTACGTGTTAGGATTAGGGGACGGGTTAGGTTAAGACTTAAGGTAAGGGTTAGGGTTACGGTTACGGTTAGGGTTAGGGGACGAGGATGGTTTAGGGTACAGGTTAGGGTACGACAACTGTTTAGGGTGAGCGTACATGTTAGTGTATGGGTTAGTGTTAGCGTACGGTTTAGGATTAGGGGACGGGTTAGTTTAAGGCTTCGGGTAAGAGTTAGGTTTAGGGTTAGGGTTAGGGGACGTGGACGGGGACGGTTTAGGGTACAGGTTAGGGTACGACAACGGTTTAGGGTGAGCGTACGTGTTAAGGCACGAGTTAGTGTTAGCGTACGGGTTAGGGTTAGTGGACGTGTTAGGGTAAGGCTCGGGTTAGGGTTAGGTTTAGCGTTAGGGTTAGGGGACGGGGACGGGGACGGGGACGGTTTAGGGTACAGGTTAGGATACGACAACGGTTTAGGGTGAGCGTACGTGTTAGGGTATGGGTTAGTGTTAGCGTACGGGTTAGGATTAGGGGACGGGTTAGGGTAAGGCTTCGGGTATGTTTAGGGTTACGGTTAGGGTTAGGGTTAGGGGACGGGGACGGTACAGGGTACAGGTTAGGGTACGATAAAAGTTTAGGGTGAGCGTACGTGTTAGGGTACGGGTTAGTGTTAGCGTACAGTTTACGATTAGGGGACGGTTAGGGCAAAGCTTCGGGTACGGCTTAGGGTTAGGGTTAGGGTTAGGGGACGGGGATGGTTTAGGGTACAGGTTAGGGGACAACAACGGTTAAGCGTGAGCATACGTGTTAGGGTACGGATTAGTGTTGGCGTACGGGTTAGGATTAGGGGACGGGTTAGTGTAAGGCTTCGGGTAAGGGTTAGGGTTAGGGTTAGGGTTAGGGGAGTGGGACGGTTTAGGGTACAGGTTAGCGTACAACAACGGTTTAGGGTGAGCGTACGTGTTAGGGCATGGGTTAGTGTTTCCGTAAGGGTTAGGATTAGGGGACGGGTTAAGTTTAGACTTCGGGTAAGGGTTAGGGTTAGGGTTACGGTTAGGGTTAGGGTTAGGGGACGGGGATGGTTTAGGGTACATGTTAGGGTACAACAAGGTTTTAGGGTGAGAGTACGTGTTAGGGTACGGATTAGTGTTGGCGTACGGGTTAGGATTAGGGGACGGGTTAGGGTAAGGCTTCGGGTAAGGTTTACGGTTAGGGTTAGGGTTAGGGTTGGGACGAGGATGGTTTAGGGTACAGGTTAGGGTACGACAACGGTTTTGGGTGAGCATACGTGTTAGGGCACAGGTTAGTGTTACCGTACGGGTTAGGATTAGGTGACGGGTTAAGTTTAGACTTCGGGTAAGGGTTAGGGTTAGGGTTAGGGTTAGGGTTAGGCTTAGGGGATGGGGAAGGTTTAGGGTACAGGTTAGGGTACTACAGAGTTTTAGGGTGAGCGTACGTGTTAGGGCATGGGTTAGTGTTAGCGTACAGGATAGCATTAGGGGACGGGATAGGCTAAGGCTTCGGGTAAGGTTAGGGTTAGGGTTAGGGTTAAGGTTAGGGGACGGGGACGGTTTAGGGTACAGGTTAGGGTACGACAACGGTATAGGTTGAGCGTACGTGTTAGGGCACGGGTTAGTGTCAGCGTACGGGTTGGGGTTAGGGGACGGGTTAGGGTAAGGCTTCCGGTAAGGGTTAGGGTTAGGGTTAGGGTTAGGGTTAGGGTTAGGGTTAGTGTTAGGGGACGGGGAAGGTTTAGGGTACAGGTTAGGATACGACAATGGTTTAGGGTGAGCGTACGTGTTAGGGTACGGGTTAGTGTTAGCGTACAGTTTAGGATTAGGGGACTGTTAGGGCAAGGATTTGGGTAACGCTTAGGTTTAGGGTTAGGGGACGGGGACGGTTTAGGGTACAGGTTAGGGTATGACAAAGGTTTAGGGTAACCGTACGTGTTAGGGTACGGGTTAGTGTTAGCGTACAGGTTAGGATTGGGGACAGGTTAGGGTAAGGCTTCGGGTAAGGGTTAGGGTTAGGGTTAGGGTTAGGGGACGGGGACCGTGTAGGGTACAGGTTTGGGTACGACAACGGTATAGGGTGAGTGTATGTGTTAGGGTACGTGTTAGTGTTAGTGTACGGGTTAGGATTAGGCAATGGGTTAGGGTAAGGCTTTGGGTAAGGGTTAGGGTTAGGATTAGGGTTAGGGTTAGGGGACGGGGACGGTTTAGGGTAAGATTAGGGTATGACAACGGTTTAGGGTGAGCCTACGTGTTAGGGTACGGGTTAGTGTTAGCCTACGGGTTAGGATTAGGGGACGGGTTAGGTTAAGACTTAGGGTAAGGTTTAGGGTAAGGGTTAGGGTTAGGGTTAGGGGACGGGGACGGTTTAGGGTACAGGTTAGGGTACGACAACGGTTTAGGGGGAGCGTACGTGTTAGTGTATGGGTTAGTGTTAGCGTACGGGTTAGGATTAGGGGATGACTTAGGGTAAGGCTTCGGGTAAGGGATAGGTTTAGGGTTAGGGTTAGGGTTAGGGGACGGGGACGGGGATTGTTTAGGGTACAGGTTAGTGTTAGGGTTAGGGGACGGGGATGGGGACGGGGTAGGGGACGGTTTAGTGTACATGTTAGGGTACGACGTTTTAGGGTGAGCGTACGTGTTACGGCACGGGTTAGTGTTAGCGTACGGGTAAGGATTAGGGGACGGGTTAGGGTAAGGCTTCGGGTAAAGGTTAGGTTTAGGGTTAGGGATAGGATTACAGTTAGGGGACCAGGACGTTTTAGGGTACAGGTTAGTGTACGACAACGGTTTAGGATAACCGTACGTGTTAGGGTATGGGTTAGTGTTAGCGTACGGGTAAGGATTGGGGACAGGTTAGGGTAAGGCTTCGGTTAAGGGTTAGGGTTAGGGTTAGGGACGGGGACCGTGTAGGGTACAGGTTTGGGTACGACAACCGTATAGGGTGAGCGTACGTGTAAGGGTACGGGTTTGTGTTAGCGTACAGGTTAGGAATAGGGGACGGGTTAGGGTAAGGCTTCGGGTAAGGTTTAGGGTTAGGGTTAGGGTTAGGGTTAGGGGACGGGGACCGTTTAGGGTAAGGTTAGGGTACGACAACGGTTTAGGGTGAGCCTACATGTTAGGGTACGGGTTAGTGTTAGCCTACGTGTTAGGATTAGGGGACGGGTTAGGTTAAGACTTAGGGTAAGGGTTAGGGTTACGGTTACGGTTAGAGTTAGGGGACGAGGATGGTTTAGGGTACAGGTTAGGGTACGACAACTGTTTAGGGTGAGCGTACATGTTAGTGTATGGGTTAGTGTTAGCGTACGGTTTAGGATTAGGGGACGGGTTAGTTTAAGGCTTCGGGTAAGAGTTAGGTTTAGGGTTAGGGTTAGGGGACGTGGACGGGGACGGTTTAGGGTACAGGTTAGGGTACGACAACGGTTTAGGGTGAGCGTACGTGTTAAGGCACGAGTTAGTGTTAGCGTACGGGTTAGGGTTAGTGGACGTGTTAGGGTAAGGCTCGGGTTAGGGTTAGGTTTAGCGTTAGGGTTAGGGGACGGGGACGGGGACGGGGACGGTTTAGGGTACAGGTTAGGATACGACAACGGTTTAGGGTGAGCGTACGTGTTAGGGTATGGGTTAGTGTTAGCGTACGGGTTAGGATTAGGGGACGGGTTAGGGTAAGGCTACGGGTAAGGGTTAGGGTTAGGGTTAGTTTTAGGGGACAGGGACGGGGACGGGGACGGTTTAATGTACAGGTTAGGGTACAACAACGGTTTAGGGTGAGCATACGTGTTAGGGCACGGTTTAGTGTTAGCATACGGGTTAGGATTAGGGGACGTGTTAATGTAAGGCTTTGAGTAAGGTTTAGGCTTAGGGTTAGGGTTAGGGATAGGGGACGGGTACGGGGGCAGTTTAGGGTACAGGTTAGGATACGACAACGGTTTAGGTTGAGCGTACGTGTTAGGGTACGGGTTAGTGTTAGCGTACGGGTTAGGATTAGGGGACGTGTTAGGGTAAGGCTTCGTGTAAGGGTGAGGGTTTGGGTTAGGGTTAGGGTTAGGGGATTGGGACGGTTTAGGGTACAGGTTAGGGTACAACAACGGTTTAGGATGAGCGTACGTGTTAGGGTACGAGTTAGTGTTAGCGTACGGGTTAGGATTAGGGGACGGTTTACGGTAAGGCTTCGGGTAAGTTTTAGGGTAAGGGTTAGGGGACGGGGACGGTTTACAGTACAGGTTAGTGTACAACAACAGATTAGGGTGAGCGTACGTGTTAGGGCATCGCTTAGTGTTAGGGTACGGGTTAGGATTTGGGGATGGGTTAGGGTAAGGTTTCGGGTAAGGGTTAGGCTTAGGGTTAGGGTTAGGGTTAGGGTTAGGGGACGGGGATGGTTTAGGGTACAGGTTAGGGTACGACAACTGTTTAGGGTGAGCGTACGTGTTAGGGTACAGGTTAGTGTTAGCTTACGGATTAGGATTAGGGGACAGGTTAGGGTAAGGCTTCGGGTAAGTGTTAGGGATAAGGTTAGGGTTAGGGGACGGGGACGGGGACAGGGACGGTTTAGGGTACAGGTTAGGGTACGACAACGGTTTAGGGTGAGCGCAGGTTTTAGAGTACGGGTTAGTGTTTGCGTATGGGTTAGGATTAGGGGACGGTTTAGTGTAAGGCTTCGGGTAAGGGTTAGCATTAGGTTTAGGGTTAGGGTTATGGTTAGGGGACGGGGACGGTTTAGGGTACAGGTTAGGGTATGACAACTGTTTAGGGTGAGCGTACGTGTTAGGGTACGTGTTAGTGTTAGCGTACGGGTTAGGATTAGGTGACGGGTTATGGTAAGGCTTCGGGTAAGGGTTAGGGTTAGGGTTAGGGTTAGGGTTAGGGTTAGTGGCCGGGGACAGGGACAGTTTAGAGTACAGGTTAGGGTACGACAACGGTTTAGGGTGAGCGTACGTGTTAGGGTACGGGTTAGTGTTAGCGTACGGATTAGGATTAGGGGACGGGTTAGGGTAAGGCTTCGGGTACGGGTTAGTGTTAGGTTTAGGGTCAGGGTTAGGGTTAGGAGACGGGGACGGGCACGGTTTAGGGTACAGGTTAGTGTACACAACGGTTTAGGGTGAGCGTACGTGTTAGGGTACAGGTTAGTGTTTGCGTACGGGTTAGGATTAGGGGACGGGATAGGGTACGGTTTCGGGTAAGGGTTAGGGTTATGGTACGGGGACGGTTTAGGGTACAGGTTAGAGTACGCCAACGGTTTAGGCTGAGCATACGTTTTAGGGCAAAGGTTAGTGTTAGCGTACGGTTTAAGATTGGGGGCGGGTTAGGTTAAGGCTTCGGATACGGGTTAGATTTAGGGTTAGGTTTAGGGTTAGGGTTAGGGGATGGGGATGGTTTAGGGTACAGGTTCGCATACGACCAAGGTTTAGGGTGAGCGTACGTGTTATGGTACGGGTTAGTGTTAGCGTACATGTTAGGATTAGGGGACGGGTTAGGGTAAGGCTTCGGGTAAGGGTTAGGCTTAGGGTTAAGGTTAGGGTTAGGGTTAGGGGACGGTGATGGTTTAGGATACAGGTTAGAGTACGACAACGGTTTAGGGTGAGCGTACGTGTTAGGGCATGGGTTAGTGTTAGCGTACGGGTTAGGATTAGGGGACGGGTTAGTGTAAGGCTTCGGGTAAGGTTTAGGGTTAGGGTTAGGGTTAGGGTTAGGGGACGGGGACGGGGAAGGGGACGGTTTAGGGTTCAGGTTAGGGTACGAAAACGGTTTAGGGTGAGCGTACGTGTTAGAGTACGGTTTAGTGTTAGCGTAAGGCTTAGGATTAGGGGACGGTTTATGGTAAGGCTTCGGGTAAGGGTTAGGGTTAGGGTTAGGGTTAGGGGACGGTTTAGGGTACAGTTTAGGGTACGACAACGTTTTAGGGTGAGCATACGTGTTAGGGCATGGGTTAGTGTTAGCGTACGGGTTAGGATTAGGGGACAGGTTAGGGTAAGGCTTCGGGTAAGGGTTAGGGTTAGGGTTAGGGTTAGGATTAGTGTTAGGTTTAGGGGATGGGTATGGTTTAGGGTACATGTTAGGGTACGACAACGGTTTAGGGTGAGCGTACGTGTTAGGGTACGTATTAGTGTTACGGTACGGGTTAGGATTAGGGGACGGGTTATAGTAAGGCTTCCGGTAAGGCTTAGGGTAAAGGGACGGGGACAGTTTACGGTACAGGTTAGTGTACAACAACAGTTTAGGGTGAGCGTACGTGATAGCGTACGGGTTAGGATTCGTGACGGGTTAGGGTAAGGCTTCGGATAAGGGTTAGGGTTAGGGTTAGAGGACGGGGACGGTTTAGGGTACAGATTAGTGTACGAAAACGGTTTAGGGTAATCGTACGTGTTAGGGTACGGGTTAATGTTAGCGTACGGGTTAGGATTAGGTGACGTGTTAGGGTAAGGCTTCGGGAAAGGGTTAGGGTTAGGGTTAGTTTTAGGGAGTAGGGGACGGGGACGGGGACGGTTTAGGGTACAGATTAGGGTACGACTACGGTTTAGGGTGAGCGTATGTGTTAGGGTATGGGTTAGTGTTAGCGTACGGGTTAGGATTAGGGGACGGGTTAGCGTAAGGGTTCGGGTGAGGTTTAGGGTTAGGGATTGGGTTAGGGTTAGCGTTAGGGGACGGGGACGGTTTAGGCTACAACTTAGGTTACGACAACGGTTTAGGGTGAGCATACGTTTTAGGGTACGGTTTAGTGTTAGCGTACGGGTTAGGATTAGGGGACGGGTTAGGGTAAGGCTTCGGGTAAGGTTTAGGGATAGGGTTAGTGTTAGGGGATGGGGACGGGTACGGGGACAGTTTAGTGTACAGGTTAGGGTACGACAAAGGTTTAGGGTGAGCGTACGTGTTAGGGTACAGCTTAGTGTTAGCGTACAGGTTAGGATTAGGGGACGGGTTAGGGTAAGACTTTGGGTAAGGGTTAGGGTTAGGGTTAGGAGACGGGGACGGTTTAGGGTACAGGTTAGGGTACGACAAGGGTTTATGGTGAGTGTACATGTTAGAGTACGGGTTAGTGTTAGCGTACGGGTTAGGATTAGGGGACGGGTTAGTGTAAGGCTTCGGGTAAGTGTTATGGTTAGGGTTAGGGGAAAGGGACGGGGACGGTTTACGGTACAGGTTAGGGTACGACAACGGTTTATGGTGAGCGTACGTGTTAGCCTACGGGTTAGTGTTAGCGTACGGGTTAGGATTAGGGAACGGGTTAGAGTAAGGCTTCGGGTAAGGGTTAGTGTTAGGGTTAGGGTTAGGGGACAGGGACGGTTTAGGGTACATGTTAGTGTACGACAACGGTTTAGGGTGAGCGTACGTGTTAGGGCACGCGTTAGTGTTAGTGTACGTGTTAGATTTAGGGGACGGGTTAGTGTAAGGCTTCGGGTAAGGGTTAGGGCTAGGGTTAGGGTTAGGGTTAGTGTTACGGGATGGGGACGGTTTAGGGTACAGGTTAAGGTACGACAACGGTTTAGGGTGAGTGTACGTGTTAGGGTACGGGTTAGTGTTAGCGGACGTGTGCGGATTATGGGACGGGTGGGTAATGCTTCGGGTAAGTGTTAGGGTTTGTTTTAGGGTTAGAGTTAGGGGACGGGGACGGTTTAGTGTACCAGTTAGGGTAAGACAACGGTTTAGGGTGAGCGTATGAGTTAGGGCATGGGTTATTGTTAGCGTACAGGTTCAGATTAGGGGACGGGTTAGGGTAAGGCTTCGGGTAAGAATGAGGGTTAGGGTGAGGGTTGGGGGCGGGGACGGTTTAGGGAACAGGATAGTGTACGACAATGGTTTAGGGTGAGCGTACATCTTAGGGTACGGCTTAGTGTTAGCGTACGGTTTAGGATTAGGGGACGGGTTAGTGTAAGGCTTCGGGTAAGAGTTAGGGTTAGGGTTAGGGTTAGGGGATGGGGACGTTTTAGGGTACAGGTTAGGTTACAACAATGGTTTAGGATGAGCGTACGTGTTCGGGTATGGGGTAGTTTTAGAGTACGGGTTAGGATTAGGGGATGTGTTAGGGTAAGGCTTCGGGGAAGGGTTAGGGTTAATGTTAGGGTTAGGGGACGGGGACGGTTTAGGGTACAGGTTAAGGTATGACCACGGTTTATGGTGAGCGTACGTGTTAGCGTAAGGGTTAGTGTTAGCGTATGGTTTAGGATTAGGGAACGGGTTAGGGTAAGGCTTCGGGAAAGTGTTAGTGTTAGGGTTAGGGTTAGGGGACGGGGACGGGGACGGTTTAGGGTACAGGTTAGGGTACGACAACGGATTAGGGTGAGCGTAGGTTTTAGGGCACGGTTTAGTGTTAGTATACGGGTTAGGATTAGGGGACTGGTTAGTGTAAGGCTTTGGGTAAGGTTTAGGGTTAGGGTCAGGGTTAGGATTAGGGGACGGGGACGGGGGCAGTTTAGGGTACAGGTTAGGGTACGACAATGGTTTAGGTTGAGAGTACGTGTTAGGGTATGGGTTAGTGTTAGCATACGGGTTACGATTAGGGGACGTGTTAGGGTAAGGCTTCGGGTTAGGGTTAGGTTTAGGGTTAGGGTTAGGGTTAGGGGACGGGGACGGTTTGGGGTACAGGTTAGGGTACGACAACGGTTTAGGGTGAGCGTACGTGTTAGGGTACGGGTTAGTGTTAGCGTACGGGTTAGGATTAGGGGACGGGTTAGCCTAAGGCTGAGGGTAAGGTTTAGGGTTAGGGATTGGGTTAGGGTTAGCGTTAGGGGACGGGGACGGTTTAGGGTACAGCTTAGGTTACGACAATGGTTTAGGGTGAGCATACGTTTTAGGGTATGGTTTAGTGTTAACGTACGGGTTAGGATTAGGGGACGGGTTAGGGTAAGGCTTCGGGTAAGGGTTAGGGTAGGGTTAGAGTTAGGGTTAGCGGATGGGGACGGTTTAGGGTACAGGTTAGGGTACGACAACGGTTTAGGGTGAGCGTACGTGTAAGGGTACGGGTCAGTGTTAGCGTACAGTTTAGGATTAGGGGACGGGTTAGGGTAACGCTTCGGGTAAGGTTTAGGGTTAGGGTTATGGTTAGGGTTAGGGTTAGGGGACATGGAGGGTTTAGGGTAGAGGTTAGTGTACGACAAAGGTTTAGGGTGAGCGTACGTGTTAGGGTACGGGTTAGTGTTAGCGTACGGGTTAGGATGAGAGAACGGGTTAGGGTAAGGCTTCGGGTAAGGGTTAGGGTTAGGGGACGGGGACGGTTTAGGGTACAGGTTAGGGTACGACAACGTTTTAGGGTGAGTGTACGTGTTAGGGTATGGGTTAGTGTTAGCGTACGGGTTAGGATTATGGTACGGGTTAGGGTAAGGCTTCGGGTTAGGGTTAGGTTTAGGGTTAGGGTTAGGGGACGGTGACGGGGACAGGGACGGTTTCGGGTACAGGTTAGTGTACGACAAAAGTTTAGGGTGAGCGTACGTGTTAGGGTACGGGTTAGTGTTAGCATACAGGTTAGGATTAGGGGACGGTTAGGGCAAGGCTTCGGGTACGGCTTAGGGTTAGGGTTAGGGGAGGGGTACGGTTTAGGGTACAGGTTAGGGTACGACAGTGGTTTAGAGTGAGCATACGTGTTAGGGTACGGGTTAGTGTTTGCGTACGGGTTAGGATTAGGAGACGGGTTAGGGTAAGGCTTTGGTTAAGTGTTAGGGTTAGGGTTAGGGTTAGGGTTAGCGTTAGGGTTAGGGGAGTGGGACGGTTTAGGGTACAGGTTAGGGTACAACAACGGTTTAGGGTGAGCGTACGTGTTAGGCTACGGGTTAGTGTTAGCGTACAGGTTAGGATTAGGGGACGGGTTACGGTAAGGCTTCGGGTAAGGGTTACGGTTAGGGTTAGGGTTAGGGGACGGGGACGGTTTAGGGTACAGTTAGGATACGACAACGATTTAGGGTGAGCGTAGGTGTTAGGGCACGGGAGAGTGTTACCGTACGGGTTAGGATTAGGGGACGGGTTAGGTTTAGACTTCGGGTAAGGGTTAGGGTTAGGGTTAGGTTTACGGTTAGGGTTAGGGGACGGGGATGGTTTAGGGTACATGTTAGGGTACGACAAGATTTTAGGGTGAGAGTACGTGTTAGGGAAAGGATTAGTCTTAGCGTACGGGTTAAGATTAGGGGACGGGTTAGGGTAAGGCTTCTGGTAAGGGTTAGGGTTAAGGTTAGCATTAGGGTTAGGGGATGGGGACGGTTTAGGGTACAGGTTAGGGTACGACAACGGTTTAGTGTGAGCCTAGGTGTTAGGGTACGGGTTAGTGTTAGCGTACGGTTTAGGGTTAGGGGACGGGTTAGCGTAAGGCTTCTGGTAAGGTTTAGGGTTAGCGGACGGGGACGGGGACGGGAACGGTTTTGGGTACAGGTTAGGGTACGACAACGGTTTAGGGTGAGCGTACGTGTTAGGGCACGGGTTAGTGTTAGCGTACGGGTTAGGATTACGGGACGGGTTAGGGTAAGGCTTCGGGTAAGTGTTAGGGTTAGGGTTAGGCTTAGGGTTAGGGGACGGGGACGGTTTAGGGTACAGGTTAGTGTACGACAACGGATTAGGTTGAGCGTACGTGTTAGGGCACGGTTTAGTGTTGGCATACGGGTTAGGATTAGGGGACGTGTTAGTGTAAGGCTTTGGGTACGGTTTAGGCTTAGGGTTAGGGTTAGGGTTAGGGGACGGGTACAGGGGCAGTTTAGGGTACAGGTTAGGGTACGACAACAGTTTAGGTTGAGCGTACGTGTTAGGGTACGGGTTAGTGTTAGCGTATGGGTTAGGATTAGGGGACGTGTTAGGGAAGGCTTCGTGTAAGGGTTAGGGTTTGGGTTAGGGTTAAGGTTAGGGGATGGGGACGGTTTAGGGTACAGGTTAGGGTACGACAACGGTTTAGGATGAGCGTACGTGTTAGGGTATGGGTTAGAGTTAGCGTACGTGTTAGGATTAATGGACGTGTTAGGGTAAGGCTTCGGGTAAGGATTAGGTTTAGGGTTAGGGTTACGATTAGGGGCCGGGGACGGGGACGGTTTAGGGTACAAGTTAGGGTACGACAACGGTTTAGCATGAGAGTACGTGTTAGGGTACGGTTTAGTGTTAGTGTACGTGATAGGATTAGGGGACGTGTTAGGGTAAGGCTTCCGTAAGGGTTAGGGTTAGGGTTAGGGTTAGGGTTAGGGGATGGGGACGGTTTAGGGTACAGGTTAGGGTAGGACAACGGTTTATGGTGAGCGTACGTGTTAGGGTACGGGTTAGTGTTAGCGTACGGATTAGGATTAGGGAACGGATTAGGGTAAGGCTCAGGTAAGGGTTAGGTTTAGAGTTAGGGTTAGGGTTAGGGTTAGGGGATGGGGACGGTTTAGGGTACAGGTTAGTGTACGACAACGGTTTAGGGTGAGCGTACGTGTTATGGTACGTATTAGTTTTAGCGTACGGTTTAGGATTAGGGGACGGGTTAAAGCAAGGCTTCGTGTAAGGGCTAGGGTTAGGTTTAGGGTTAGGGTTAGGGGATGGGGATGGTTTAGGGTACAGGTTAGGGTACGACAACGGTTTAGGGTGAGTGCACGTGTTAGTGTATGGGTTATTGTTAGCCTACGGTTTAGGATTAGGGGACGGGTTAGTTTAAGGCTTCGGTTAAGGGTTAGGTTTAGGTTTAGGGTTAGGGATAGGGGACGGGGATGGTTTAGGGTACATGTTAGGGTATGACAACGATTTAAGGTGAGCGTATGTGTTAGGGTACGGTTTATTGTTAGCGTACGGGTTAGGATTATGGGACGGGTTAGTGTAAGGCTACGGGTAAGGGTTAGGGTTAGGGTTAGTGTTAGGGGACAGGGACGGGGACGGGGACGGTTTAATGTACAGGTTAGGGTACAACAACGGTTTAGGGTGAGCGTACGTGTTAGGGCACGGTTTAGTGTTAGCATACGGGTTAGGATTAGGGGTCGTGTTAGTGTAAGGCTTTGGGTAAGGTTTAGGCTTAGAGTTAGGGTTAGGGATAGGGGACGGGTACGGGGGCAGTTTAGGGTACAGGTTAGGGTACGACAATGGTTTAGGTTGAGCGTATGTGTTAGGGTACGGGTTAGTGTTAGCGTACAGGTTAGGATTAGGGGACGTGTTAGGGTAAGGCTTCGTGGAAAGGTTAGGGTTTGGGTTAGGGTTAGGGTTAGGGGATGGGGACGGTTTAGGGTACAGGTTAGGGTACAACAACGGTTTAGGGTGAGCGTACGTTTTAGAGTATGGTTTAGTGTTAGCGTAAGGCTTAGGATTAGGGGACGGTTTATGGTAAGGCTTCGGGTAAGGGTTAGGGTTAGGGTTAGGGTTAGGGTTAGGGTTAGGTTTATTGGACGGTTTAGGGTACAGATTAGGGTAAGACAATGGTTTAGTGTGAGCGTACGTGTTAGGGCACGGGTTAGTGTTAGCGTACGGGTTAGGATTAGGGGACGGGTTAGGGTAAGGCTTCGGGTAAGGGTTAGGGTTAGGGTTAGGGTTAGGATTAGTGTTAGGGTTAGGGGATGGGTATGGTTTAGGGTACATGTTAGGGTACGACAACGGCTTAGGGTGAGCGTACGTGTTAGGGTACAGATTAGTGTTAGGGTACGGTTTAGGATTAGGGGACGGGTTAGAGTAAGGCTTCTGGTAAGGCTTAGGGTAAAGGGATGGGGACAGTTTACGGTACAGGTTAGTGTACGACAACAGTTTAGGGTAAGCGTACGTGATAGCGTACGGGTTAGGATTCGTGACGGGTTAGGGTAAGGCTTCGGATAAGGGTTAGGGTTAGGGTTAGGGTTAGGGTTAGAGGACGGGGACGGTTTAGGGTACAGATTAGGGTACGAAAACGGTTTAGGGTAATCGTACGTGTTAGGGTACGGGTTAGTGTTAGCGTACGGGTTAGGATTAGGGGACGTGTTAGGGTAAGGCTTCGGGAAAGGTTTAGGGTTAGGGTTAGTTTTAGGGAGTAGGGGACGGGGACGGGGACGGTTTAGGGTACAGATTAGGGTACGACTACGGTTTATGGTGAGCGTACGTGTTAGGGTATGGGTTAGTGTTAGCGTACGGGTTAGGATTAGGGGATGGGTTAGCCTAAGGCTGCGGGTAAGGTTTAGGGTTAGGGATTGGGTAAGGGTTAGCGTTAGGGGACGGGGACGGTTTAGGGTACAGCTTAGGTTACGACAACGGTTTAGGGTGAGCATACGTTTTAGGGTATGGTTTAGTGTTAACGTACGGGTTAGGATTAGGGGACGGGTTAGGGTAAGGCTTCGGGTAAGGGTTAGGGTAGGGTTAGAGTTAGGGTTAGCGGACGGGGACGGTTTAGGGTACAGGTTAGGCTACGACAACGGTTTAGGGTGAGCGTACGTGTAAGGGTACGGGTCAGTGTTAGCGTACAGGTTAGGATTAGGGGACGGGTTAAGGTAACGCTTCGGGTAAGGTTTAGGGTTAGGGTTACGGGTAGGGTTAGGGTTAGGGGATATGGAGGGTTTAGGGTAGAGGTTAGTGTACGACAAAGGTTTAGGGTGAGCGTACGTGTTAGGGTACGGGTTAGTGTTAGCGTACGGGTTAGAATGAGGGAACGGGTTAGGGTAAGGCTTCGGGTAAGTGTTAGGGTTAGGGGACGGGGACGGTTTAGGGTACAGGTTAGGGTACGACAACGTTTTAGGGTGAGTGTACGTGTTAGGGTATGGGTTAGTGTTAGCGTACGGGTTAGGATTATGGTACGGGTTAGGGTAAGGCTTCGGGTTAGGGTTAGGTTTAGGGTTAGGGTTAGGGGACGGTGACGGGGACAGGGACGGTTTCGGGTACAGGTTAGTGTACGACAAAAGTTTAGGGTGAGCGTACGTGTTAGGGTACGGGTTAGTGTTAGCATACAGGTTAGGATTAGGGGACGGTTAGGGCAAGGTTTCGGGTACGGCTTAGGGTTAGGGTTAGGGGAGGGGTACGGTTTAGGGTACAGGTTAGGGTACGACAGTGGTTTAGAGTGAGCATACGTGTTAGGGTACGGGTTAGTGTTAGCGTACGGGTTAGGATTAGGAGACGGGTTAGGGTAAGGCTTTGGTTAAGTGTTAGGGTTAGGGTTAGGGTTAGGGTTAGGGGACGGGGACTGTTTAGGGTACAGGTTAGGGGACAACAACGGTTAAGCGTGAGCATACATGTTAGGGTACGGATTAGTGTTGTCGTACGGGTTAGGATTAGGGGACGGGTTAGTGTTATGCTTCAGGTAAGGGTTAGGGTTAGGGTTAGGGTTAGGTTTAGGGTTAGGGTTAGGGGAGTGGGACGGTTTAGGGTACAGGTTAGGGTACAACAACGGTTTAGGGTGAGCGTACGTGTTAGGCTACGGGTTAGTGTTAGCGTACAGGTTAGGATTAGGTGACGGGTTAGGGTAAGGCTTCGGGTAAGGGTTACGGTTAGGGTTAGGGTTAGGGGACGGGGATGGTTTAGGGTACATGTTAGTGTACGACAAGGTTTTAGGGTGAGAGTACGTGTTAGGGTATGGATTAGTGTTAGCGTACGGGTTAAGATTAGGGGACGGGTTAGGATAAGGCTTCTGGTAAGGGTTAGGGTTAAGGTTAGCATTAGGGTTAGGGGATGGGGACGGTTTAGGGTACAGGTTAGGGTACGACAACGGTTTAGTGTGAGCCTAGGTGTTAGGGTACGGGTTAGTGTTAGCGTACGGTTTAGGGTTAGGGGACGGGTTAGCGTAAGGCTTCTGGTAAGGTTTAGCGTTAGGGTTAGCGGACGGGGATGGGGACGGGAACGGTTTTGGGTACAGGTTAGGGTACGACAACGGTTTAGGGTGAGCGTACGTGTTAGGGCACGGGTTAGTGTTAGCGTACGGGTTAGGATTAGGGGACGGGATAGGGTAAGGCTTCGGTTAACGGTTAGGGTTAGGGTTAGGGTTAAGTTTAGGGGACAGGGATGGTTTAGGGTACAGTTTAGGGTACGAGAATGGTTTAGGGTGAGCGTACGTGTTACGGTACAGATTAGTGTTGGCATACGGGTTAGGATTAAGGGACGGGTTAGGGAAAGGCTTCGGGTAAGGTTTACGGTTAGGGTTAGGGTTAGGGTTAGGGGACGAGGACGGTTTAGGGTACAGGTTAGGGTACGACAACCGTTTTGGGTGAGCATACGTGTTAGGGCACGGGTTAGTGTTACCGTACAGGTTAGGAGTAGGTGACGGGTTAAGTTTAGACTTCGGGTAAGGGTTAGGGTTAGGGTTAGGGTTAGGGTTAGGCTTAGGGTACATGTTAGGGTACTACAATGTTTTAGGGTGAGCGTACGTGTTAGGGCATGGGTTAGTGTTAGCGTACGGGTTAGCATTAGGGGACGGGATAGGCTAAGGCTTCGGGTAAGGGTTAGGGTTAGGGTTAGGGTTAAGGTTAGGGGACGGGGACGGTTTAGGGTACAGGTTAGGGTTCGACAATGGTTTAGGTTGAGCGTACGTGTTAGGGCACGGGTTAGTGATAGCGTACGGGTTGGGGTTAGGGGACGGGTTAGGTTAAGGATTCGGGTAAGGGTTAGGGTTAGGGTTAGGGTTAGAGTTAGGGGACGGGGAAGGTTTAGCGTACATGTTAGAATACGACAACGGTTTAGGGTGAGCGTACGTGTTAGGGTACGGGTGAGTGTTAGCGTACAGGTTAGGATTAGGGGACTCTTAGGGCAAGGATTCGGGTAACGCTTAGGGTTAGGGTTAGGGGACGGGGACGGTTTAGGGTACAGGTTAGTGTACGACAACGGTTTAGGATAACCGTACGTGTTAGGGTATGGGTTAGTGTTAGCGTACGGGTAAGGATTGGGGACAGGTTAGGGTAAGGCTTCGGTTAAGGGTTAGGGTTAGGGTTAGGGACGGGGACCGTGTAGGGTACAGGTTTGGGTACGACAACCGTATAGGGTGAGCGTACGTGTAAGGGTACGGGTTTGTGTTAGCGTACAGGTTAGGAATAGGGGACGGGTTAGGGTAAGGCTTCGGGTAAGGTTTAGGGTTAGGGTTAGGGTTAGGGTTAGGGGACGGGGACCGTTTAGGGTAAGGTTAGGGTACGACAACGGTTTAGGGTGAGCCTACATGTTAGGGTACGGGTTAGTGTTAGCCTACGTGTTAGGATTAGGGGACGGGTTAGGTTAAGACTTAAGGTAAGGGTTAGGGTTACGGTTACGGTTAGGGTTAGGGGACGAGGATGGTTTAGGGTACAGGTTAGGGTACGACAACTGTTTAGGGTGAGCGTACATGTTAGTGTATGGGTTAGTGTTAGCGTACGGTTTAGGATTAGGGGACGGGTTAGTTTAAGGCTTCGGGTAAGAGTTAGGTTTAGGGTTAGGGTTAGGGGACGTGGACGGGGACGGTTTAGGGTACAGGTTAGGGTACGACAACGGTTTAGGGTGAGCGTACGTGTTAAGGCACGAGTTAGTGTTAGCGTACGGGTTAGGGTTAGTGGACGTGTTAGGGTAAGGCTCGGGTTAGGGTTAGGTTTAGCGTTAGGGTTAGGGGACGGGGACGGGGACGGGGACGGTTTAGGGTACAGGTTAGGATACGACAACGGTTTAGGGTGAGCGTACGTGTTAGGGTATGGGTTAGTGTTAGCGTACGGGTTAGGATTAGGGGACGGGTTAGGGTAAGGCTTCGGGTATGTTTAGGGTTACGGTTAGGGTTAGGGTTAGGGGACGGGGACGGTACAGGGTACAGGTTAGGGTACGATAAAAGTTTAGGGTGAGCGTACGTGTTAGG
Source organism: Delphinapterus leucas (assembly GCF_059928025.1). NCBI lineage: Eukaryota > Metazoa > Chordata > Mammalia > Artiodactyla > Monodontidae > Delphinapterus > Delphinapterus leucas. The sequence goes on from NW_028322253.1 coordinate 7,291,509, forward strand.
GTACGGGTTAGTGTTAGCGTACAGTTTACGATTAGGGGACGGTTAGGGCAAAGCTTCGGGTACGGCTTAGGGTTAGGGTTAGGGTTAGGGGACGGGGATGGTTTAGGGTACAGGTTAGGGGACAACAACGGTTAAGCGTGAGCATACGTGTTAGGGTACGGATTAGTGTTGGCGTACGGGTTAGGATTAGGGGACGGGTTAGTGTAAGGCTTCGGGTAAGGGTTAGGGTTAGGGTTAGGGTTAGGGGAGTGGGACGGTTTAGGGTACAGGTTAGCGTACAACAACGGTTTAGGGTGAGCGTACGTGTTAGGGCACGGGTTAGTGTTTCCGTAAGGGTTAGGATTAGGGGACGGGTTAAGTTTAGACTTCGGGTAAGGGTTAGGGTTAGGGTTACGGTTAGGGTTAGGGTTAGGGGACGGGGATGGTTTAGGGTACATGTTAGGGTACAACAAGGTTTTAGGGTGAGAGTACGTGTTAGGGTACGGATTAGTGTTGGCGTACGGGTTAGGATTAGGGGACGGGTTAGGGTAAGGCTTCGGGTAAGGTTTACGGTTAGGGTTAGGGTTAGGGTTGGGACGAGGATGGTTTAGGGTACAGGTTAGGGTACGACAACGGTTTTGGGTGAGCATACGTGTTAGGGCACAGGTTAGTGTTACCGTACGGGTTAGGATTAGGTGACGGGTTAAGTTTAGACTTCGGGTAAGGGTTAGGGTTAGGGTTAGGGTTAGGGTTAGGCTTAGGGGATGGGGAAGGTTTAGGGTACAGGTTAGGGTACTACAGAGTTTTAGGGTGAGCGTACGTGTTAGGGCATGGGTTAGTGTTAGCGTACAGGATAGCATTAGGGGACGGGATAGGCTAAGGCTTCGGGTAAGGTTAGGGTTAGGGTTAGGGTTAAGGTTAGGGGACGGGGACGGTTTAGGGTACAGGTTAGGGTACGACAACGGTATAGGTTGAGCGTACGTGTTAGGGCACGGGTTAGTGTCAGCGTACGGGTTGGGGTTAGGGGACGGGTTAGGGTAAGGCTTCCGGTAAGGGTTAGGGTTAGGGTTAGGGTTAGGGTTAGGGTTAGGGTTAGTGTTAGGGGACGGGGAAGGTTTAGGGTACAGGTTAGGATACGACAATGGTTTAGGGTGAGCGTACGTGTTAGGGTACGGGTTAGTGTTAGCGTACAGTTTAGGATTAGGGGACTGTTAGGGCAAGGATTTGGGTAACGCTTAGGTTTAGGGTTAGGGGACGGGGACGGTTTAGGGTACAGGTTAGGGTATGACAAAGGTTTAGGGTAACCGTACGTGTTAGGGTACGGGTTAGTGTTAGCGTACAGGTTAGGATTGGGGACAGGTTAGGGTAAGGCTTCGGGTAAGGGTTAGGGTTAGGGTTAGGGTTAGGGGACGGGGACCGTGTAGGGTACAGGTTTGGGTACGACAACGGTATAGGGTGAGTGTATGTGTTAGGGTACGTGTTAGTGTTAGTGTACGGGTTAGGATTAGGCAATGGGTTAGGGTAAGGCTTTGGGTAAGGGTTAGGGTTAGGATTAGGGTTAGGTTTAGGGGACGGGGACGGTTTAGGGTAAGATTAGGGTATGACAACGGTTTAGGGTGAGCCTACGTGTTAGGGTACGGGTTAGTGTTAGCCTACGGGTTAGGATTAGGGGACGGGTTAGGTTAAGACTTAGGGTAAGGTTTAGGGTAAGGGTTAGGGTTAGGGTTAGGGGACGGGGACGGTTTAGGGTACAGGTTAGGGTACGACAACGGTTTAGGGGGAGCGTACGTGTTAGTGTATGGGTTAGTGTTAGCGTACGGGTTAGGATTAGGGGATGACTTAGGGTAAGGCTTCGGGTAAGGGATAGGTTTAGGGTTAGGGTTAGGGTTAGGGGACGGGGACGGGGATTGTTTAGGGTACAGGTTAGTGTTAGGGTTAGGGGACGGGGATGGGGACGGGGTAGGGGACGGTTTAGTGTACATGTTAGGGTACGACGTTTTAGGGTGAGCGTACGTGTTACGGCACGGGTTAGTGTTAGCGTACGGGTAAGGATTAGGGGACGGGTTAGGGTAAGGCTTCGGGTAAAGGTTAGGTTTAGGGTTAGGGATAGGATTACAGTTAGGGGACCAGGACGTTTTAGGGTACAGGTTAGTGTACGACAACGGTTTAGGATAACCGTACGTGTTAGGGTATGGGTTAGTGTTAGCGTACGGGTAAGGATTGGGGACAGGTTAGGGTAAGGCTTCGGTTAAGGGTTAGGGTTAGGGTTAGGGACGGGGACCGTGTAGGGTACAGGTTTGGGTACGACAACCGTATAGGGTGAGCGTACGTGTAAGGGTACGGGTTTGTGTTAGCGTACAGGTTAGGAATAGGGGACGGGTTAGGGTAAGGCTTCGGGTAAGGTTTAGGGTTAGGGTTAGGGTTAGGGTTAGGGGACGGGGACCGTTTAGGGTAAGGTTAGGGTACGACAACGGTTTAGGGTGAGCCTACATGTTAGGGTACGGGTTAGTGTTAGCCTACGTGTTAGGATTAGGGGACGGGTTAGGTTAAGACTTAGGGTAAGGGTTAGGGTTACGGTTACGGTTAGGGTTAGGGGACGAGGATGGTTTAGGGTACAGGTTAGGGTACGACAACTGTTTAGGGTGAGCGTACATGTTAGTGTATGGGTTAGTGTTAGCGTACGGTTTAGGATTAGGGGACGGGTTAGTTTAAGGCTTCGGGTAAGAGTTAGGTTTAGGGTTAGGGTTAGGGGACGTGGACGGGGACGGTTTAGGGTACAGGTTAGGGTACGACAACGGTTTAGGGTGAGCGTACGTGTTAAGGCACGAGTTAGTGTTAGCGTACGGGTTAGGGTTAGTGGACGTGTTAGGGTAAGGCTCGGGTTAGGGTTAGGTTTAGCGTTAGGGTTAGGGGACGGGGACGGGGACGGGGACGGTTTAGGGTACAGGTTAGGATACGACAACGGTTTAGGGTGAGCGTACGTGTTAGGGTATGGGTTAGTGTTAGCGTACGGGTTAGGATTAGGGGACGGGTTAGGGTAAGGCTTCGGGTATGTTTAGGGTTACGGTTAGGGTTAGGGTTAGGGGACGGGGACGGTACAGGGTACAGGTTAGGGTACGATAAAAGTTTAGGGTGAGCGTACGTGTTAGGGTACGGGTTAGTGTTAGCGTACAGTTTACGATTAGGGGACGGTTAGGGCAAAGCTTCGGGTACGGCTTAGGGTTAGGGTTAGGGTTAGGGGACGGGGATGGTTTAGGGTACAGGTTAGGGGACAACAACGGTTAAGCGTGAGCATACGTGTTAGGGTACGGATTAGTGTTGGCGTACGGGTTAGGATTAGGGGACGGGTTAGTGTAAGGCTTCGGGTAAGGGTTAGGGTTAGGGTTAGGGTTAGGGGAGTGGGACGGTTTAGGGTACAGGTTAGCGTACAACAACGGTTTAGGGTGAGCGTACGTGTTAGGGCACGGGTTAGTGTTTCCGTAAGGGTTAGGATTAGGGGACGGGTTAAGTTTAGACTTCGGGTAAGGGTTAGGGTTAGGGTTACGGTTAGGGTTAGGGTTAGGGGACGGGGATGGTTTAGGGTACATGTTAGGGTACAACAAGGTTTTAGGGTGAGAGTACGTGTTAGGGTACGGATTAGTGTTGGCGTACGGGTTAGGATTAGGGGACGGGTTAGGGTAAGGCTTCGGGTAAGGTTTACGGTTAGGGTTAGGGTTAGGGTTGGGACGAGGATGGTTTAGGGTACAGGTTAGGGTACGACAACGGTTTTGGGTGAGCATACGTGTTAGGGCACAGGTTAGTGTTACCGTACGGGTTAGGATTAGGTGACGGGTTAAGTTTAGACTTCGGGTAAGGGTTAGGGTTAGGGTTAGGCTTAGGGGACGGGGAAGGTTTAGGGTACAGGTTAGGGTACTACAGAGTTTTAGGGTGAGCGTACGTGTTAGGGCATGGGTTAGTGTTAGCGTACAGGTTAGCATTAGGGGACGGGATAGGCTAAGGCTTCGGGTAAGGTTAGGGTTAGGGTTAGGGTTAAGGTTAGGGGACGGGGACGGTTTAGGGTACAGGTTAGGGTACGACAACGGTTTAGGTTGAGCGTACGTGTTAGGGCACGGGTTAGTGTCAGCGTACGGGTTGGGGTTAGGGGACGGGTTAGGGTAAGGCTTCCGGTAAGGGTTAGGGTTAGGGTTAGGGTTAGGGTTAGTGTTAGGGGACGGGGAAGGTTTAGGGTACAGGTTAGGATACGACAATGGTTTAGGGTGAGCGTACGTGTTAGGGTACGTGTTAGTGTTAGCGTACAGTTTAGGATTAGGGGACTGTTAGGGCAAGGATTTGGGTAACGCTTAGGTTTAGGGTTAGGGGACGGGGACGGTTTAGGGTACAGGTTAGGGTATGACAAAGGTTTAGGGTAACCGTACGTGTTAGGGTACGGGTTAGTGTTAGCGTACAGGTTAGGATTGGGGACAGGTTAGGGTAAGGCTTCGGGTAAGGGTTAGGGTTAGGGTTAGGGTTAGGGGACGGGGACCGTGTAGGGTACAGGTTTGGGTACGACAACGGTATAGGGTGAGTGTATGTGTTAGGGTACGTGTTAGTGTTAGTGTACGGGTTAGGATTAGGCAATGGGTTAGGGTAAGGCTTTGGGTAAGGGTTAGGGTTAGGATTAGGGTTAGGGTTAGGGGACGGGGACGGTTTAGGGTAAGATTAGGGTATGACAACGGTTTAGGGTGAGCCTACGTGTTAGGGTACGGGTTAGTGTTAGCCTACGGGTTAGGATTAGGGGACGGGTTAGGTTAAGACTTAGGGTAAGGTTTAGGGTAAGGGTTAGGGTTAGGGTTAGGGGATGGGGACGGTTTAGGGTACAGGTTAGGGTACGACAACGGTTTAGGGGGAGCGTACGTGTTAGTGTATGGGTTAGTGTTAGCGTACGGGTTAGGATTAGGGGATGACTTAGGGTAAGGCTTCGGGTAAGGGATAGGTTTAGGGTTAGGGTTAGGGTTAGGGGACGGGGACGGGGATTGTTTAGGGTACAGGTTAGTGTTAGGTTTAGGGGACGGGGATGGGGACGGGGTAGGGGACGGTTTAGTGTACATGTTAGGGTACGACGTTTTAGGGTGAGCGTACGTGTTACGGCACGGGTTAGTGTTAGCGTACGGGTAAGGATTAGGGGACGGGTTAGGGTAAGGCTTCGGGTAAAGGTTAGGTTTAGGGTTAGGGATAGGATTACAGTTAGGGGACCAGGACGTTTTAGGGTACAGGTTAGTGTACGACAACGGTTTAGGTTGAGTGTACGTGTTAGGGTACAGGTTAGTGTTAGCGTACGGGTTAGGATTAGGGGATGGTTTAGTGTAAGGCTTCGGGTAAGGGTTAAGGATAGGGTAAGGGTTAGGGTTAGGGTTAGGGGACGGGGAAGGCTTAGGGTACAGGTTAGTGTACGACAACTGTTTAGGGTGAGCGTACGTGATAGCGTACGGGTTAGGATTGATGACGGGTTAGGGTAAGGCGTCGGGTAAGGGTTAGGGTTAAGGTTAGGGTTAGGGTTAGGGTTAGCGGACGGGGACGGTTTAGGGTACAGATTAGTGTACGACAACGGTTTAGGTTCAGCGTACGTGTTAGGGTACGGTTTAGTGTTAGCGTACGGGTTAGGATTGGGGATGTGTTAGGGTAAGGCTTCGGGAAAGGGTTAGGGTTAGGGTTAGGTTTAGGGAGTAGGGGACGGGGACGGGGACGGTTTAGGGTACAGATTACGGTACGACAACGGTTTAGGGTGAGCGTACGTGTTAGTGTACGGGTTAGTGTTAGCGTACGTGTTAGGAATAGGGGACGGTTTAAGGTAAGACTTCGGGTAAGGTTTAGGGTTAGGGTTTGTGTTAGGGTTAGGGTTAGGGGATGGGGACGGTTTAGGGTACAGGTTAGGGTACGACAGTGGTTTAGGTTGAGCGTACATGTTAGGGTACGGTTAGTGTTAGCATACGGATTAGGATTAGGGGACGGGTTAGGGTAAGGCTTCGGGTAAGGGTTAGGGTTAGGGTTAGGGGACTGGGACGGTTTAGGGTACAGTTTAGGGTACTACAACGGTTTACGGTGAGCGTAAGTGTTAGGGTACGGGTTAATGTTAGCGTACGGGTTAGGAATAGGGAACGGGTTAGGGTAAGGTTTCGGGTAAGGGTTAGGGTTATGGTTAAGGTTAGGGTTAGTGTTAGGGGACGGGTACGGTTTAGGGTACAGTTTAGTGTACGACAACGGTTTAGGGTGAGCATACGTGTTAGGGTATGGGTTAGTGTTAGCGTACGGGTTCGGATTAGGGGACGAGTTAGGGTAAGGCTTCGGGTAAGGGATAGGTTTAGGGTTAGGGTTAGGGTTAGGGGACGGGGACGGGGATGGTTAAGGGTACAGGTTAGGGTACGACAACGGTTTAGGGTGAGCGTACGAGTTAGGTTACAGATTAGTGTTAGAGTACGGGTTAGGATTAGGGGACGGTTTAGGGTAAGGCTTCAGGTAAGGTTTAGTGTTAGGGTTAGTGTTATGGTTAGGGTTAGGTGACGGGGACGGTTTAGGGTACAGGTTAGGGTACGACAACGGTTTAGGGTGAGCGTACGTGTTAGGGTACGTGTTAGTGTTAGCGTACGGGTTAGGATTAGGGGACGGGTTAGGGTAAGGCTTCGGGTAAGTGTTAGTGGTAGGGTTAGGGTTAGGGTTAGGGTTAGGGGACGGGGACACTTTAGGGTACAGGTTAGTGTACAACAACGGTTTAGGGTGAGGGTACGTGTTAGGGTACAGGTTAGTGTTAGCGTACGGGTGAGGTTTAGGGGGCGGGTTAGGGTAAGGCTTCGGGTAAGGATTAGCGTTAGGGTTAGGGTTAGGGAACGGGGACGGGGACGGTTTAGGGTACAGGTTAGTGTACGACAACGGTTTAGGGTGAGCATACGTGTTAGGGTTCGTGTTAGTGTTAGCGTCTGGGTTAGGATTAAGGGACGGGTTAGTGTAATGCTTCGGGTAAGGGTTAGGGTTAGGGTTAGGGTTAGGGTGAGGGTTAGGGGACGGGGACGGTTTAGGGTACAGGTTAGTGTACGACAACGGTTTAGGGCGAGCATACGTGTTAGCGTAGAGTTTAGTGTTAGCGTACGGGTTAGGATTATGGGACGGGTTACAGTAAGGCTTCGGGTAAGGGTTAGGGTTAGGGTTAGGGGACGGGGACGGGGAAGGGGACGGTTTAGGGTACAGGTTAGGGTACGAAAACGGTTTAGGGTGAACGTATGTGTTAGAGTACGGTTTAGTGTTAGCGTAAGACTTAGGATTAGGGGACGGTTTATGGTAAGGCTTCGGGTAAGGGTTAGGGTTAGGGTTAGGGTTAGGGTTAGGGGACGGTTTAGGCTACAGATTAGGGTAAGACAACGGTTTAGTGTGAGCGTACGTCTTAGGGCACGGGTTAGTGTTAGCGTACGGGTTAGGATTAGGGGACGGGTTAGGGTAAGGCTTCGGGTAAGGGTTAGGGTTAGGGTTAGGGTTAGGATTAGTGTTAGGGTTAGGGGATGGGTATGGTTTAGGGTACATGTTAGGGTACGACAACGGCTTAGGGTGAGCATACGTGTTAGGGTACAGATTAGTGTTAGGGTACGGGTTAGGATTAGGGGACGGGTTAGAGTAAGGCTTCCGGTAAGGCTTAGGGTAAAGGGACGGGGACAGTTTACGGTACAGGTTAGTGTACGACAACAGTTTAGGGTGAGCGTACGTGATAGCGTACGGGTTAGGATTCGTGACGGGTTAGGGTAAGGCTTCGGATAAGGGTTAGGGTTAGGGTTAGAGGACGGGGACGGTTTAGGGTACAGATTAGTGTACGAAAACGGTTTAGGGTAATCGTACGTGTTAGGGTACGGGTTAATGTTAGCGTACGGGTTAGGATTAGGTGACGTGTTAGGGTAAGGCTTCGGGAAAGGGTTAGGGTTAGGGTTAGTTTTAGGGAGTAGGGGACGGGGACGGGGACGGTTTAGGGTACAGATTAGGGTACGACTACGGTTTAGGGTGAGCGTATGTGTTAGGGTATGGGTTAGTGTTAGCGTACGGGTTAGGATTAGGGGACGGGTTAGCGTAAGGGTTCGGGTGAGGTTTAGGGTTAGGGATTGGGTTAGGGTTAGCGTTAGGGGACGGGGACGGTTTAGGCTACAACTTAGGTTACGACAACGGTTTAGGGTGAGCATACGTTTTAGGGTACGGTTTAGTGTTAGCGTACGGGTTAGGATTAGGGGACGGGTTAGGGTAAGGCTTCGGGTAAGGTTTAGGGATAGGGTTAGTGTTAGGGGATGGGGACGGGTACGGGGACAGTTTAGTGTACAGGTTAGGGTACGACAAAGGTTTAGGGTGAGCGTACGTGTTAGGGTACAGCTTAGTGTTAGCGTACAGGTTAGGATTAGGGGACGGGTTAGGGTAAGACTTTGGGTAAGGGTTAGGGTTAGGGTTAGGAGACGGGGACGGTTTAGGGTACAGGTTAGGGTACGACAAGGGTTTATGGTGAGTGTACATGTTAGAGTACGGGTTAGTGTTAGCGTACGGGTTAGGATTAGGGGACGGGTTAGTGTAAGGCTTCGGGTAAGTGTTATGGTTAGGGTTAGGGGAAAGGGACGGGGACGGTTTACGGTACAGGTTAGGGTACGACAACGGTTTATGGTGAGCGTACGTGTTAGCCTACGGGTTAGTGTTAGCGTACGGGTTAGGATTAGGGAACGGGTTAGAGTAAGGCTTCGGGTAAGGGTTAGTGTTAGGGTTAGGGTTAGGGGACAGGGACGGTTTAGGGTACATGTTAGTGTACGACAACGGTTTAGGGTGAGCGTACGTGTTAGGGCACGCGTTAGTGTTAGTGTACGTGTTAGATTTAGGGGACGGGTTAGTGTAAGGCTTCGGGTAAGGGTTAGGGCTAGGGTTAGGGTTAGGGTTAGTGTTACGGGATGGGGACGGTTTAGGGTACAGGTTAAGGTACGACAACGGTTTAGGGTGAGTGTACGTGTTAGGGTACGGGTTAGTGTTAGCGGACGTGTGTGGATTATGGGACGGGTGGGTAATGCTTCGGGTAAGTGTTAGGGTTTGTTTTAGGGTTAGAGTTAGGGGACGGGGACGGTTTAGTGTACCAGTTAGGGTAAGACAACGGTTTAGGGTGAGCGTATGAGTTAGGGCATGGGTTATTGTTAGCGTACAGGTTCAGATTAGGGGACGGGTTAGGGTAAGGCTTCGGGTAAGAATGAGGGTTAGGGTGAGGGTTGGGGGCGGGGACGGTTTAGGGAACAGGATAGTGTACGACAATGGTTTAGGGTGAGCGTACATCTTAGGGTACGGCTTAGTGTTAGCGTACGGTTTAGGATTAGGGGACGGGTTAGTGTAAGGCTTCGGGTAAGAGTTAGGGTTAGGGTTAGGGTTAGGGGATGGGGACGTTTTAGGGTACAGGTTAGGTTACAACAATGGTTTAGGATGAGCGTACGTGTTCGGGTATGGGGTAGTTTTAGAGTACGGGTTAGGATTAGGGGATGTGTTAGGGTAAGGCTTCGGGGAAGGGTTAGGGTTAATGTTAGGGTTAGGGGACGGGGACGGTTTAGGGTACAGGTTAAGGTATGACCACGGTTTATGGTGAGCGTACGTGTTAGCGTAAGGGTTAGTGTTAGCGTATGGTTTAGGATTAGGGAACGGGTTAGGGTAAGGCTTCGGGAAAGTGTTAGTGTTAGGGTTAGGGTTAGGGGACGGGGACGGGGACGGTTTAGGGTACAGGTTAGGGTACGACAACGGATTAGGGTGAGCGTAGGTTTTAGGGCACGGTTTAGTGTTAGTATACGGGTTAGGATTAGGGGACTGGTTAGTGTAAGGCTTTGGGTAAGGTTTAGGGTTAGGGTCAGGGTTAGGATTAGGGGACGGGGACGGGGGCAGTTTAGGGTACAGGTTAGGGTACGACAATGGTTTAGGTTGAGCGTACGTGTTAGGGTATGGGTTAGTGTTAGCATACGGGTTACGATTAGGGGACGTGTTAGGGTAAGGCTTCGGGTTAGGGTTAGGTTTAGGGTTAGGGTTAGGGTTAGGGGACGGGGACGGTTTGGGGTACAGGTTAGGGTACGACAACGGTTTAGGGTGAGCGTACGTGTTAGGGTACGGGTTAGTGTTAGCGTACGGGTTAGGATTAGGGGACGGGTTAGCCTAAGGCTGAGGGTAAGGTTTAGGGTTAGGGATTGGGTTAGGGTTAGCGTTAGGGGACGGGGACGGTTTAGGGTACAGCTTAGGTTACGACAATGGTTTAGGGTGAGCATACGTTTTAGGGTATGGTTTAGTGTTAACGTACGGGTTAGGATTAGGGGACGGGTTAGGGTAAGGCTTCGGGTAAGGGTTAGGGTAGGGTTAGAGTTAGGGTTAGCGGATGGGGACGGTTTAGGGTACAGGTTAGGGTACGACAACGGTTTAGGGTGAGCGTACGTGTAAGGGTACGGGTCAGTGTTAGCGTACAGTTTAGGATTAGGGGACGGGTTAGGGTAACGCTTCGGGTAAGGTTTAGGGTTAGGGTTATGGTTAGGGTTAGGGTTAGGGGACATGGAGGGTTTAGGGTAGAGGTTAGTGTACGACAAAGGTTTAGGGTGAGCGTACGTGTTAGGGTACGGGTTAGTGTTAGCGTACGGGTTAGGATGAGAGAACGGGTTAGGGTAAGGCTTCGGGTAAGGGTTAGGGTTAGGGGACGGGGACGGTTTAGGGTACAGGTTAGGGTACGACAACGTTTTAGGGTGAGTGTACGTGTTAGGGTATGGGTTAGTGTTAGCGTACGGGTTAGGATTATGGTACGGGTTAGGGTAAGGCTTCGGGTTAGGGTTAGGTTTAGGGTTAGGGTTAGGGGACGGTGACGGGGACAGGGACGGTTTTGGGTACAGGTTAGTGTACGACAAAAGTTTAGGGTGAGCGTACGTGTTAGGGTACGGGTTAGTGTTAGCATACAGGTTAGGATTAGGGGACGGTTAGGGCAAGGCTTCGGGTACGGCTTAGGGTTAGGGTTAGGGGAGGGGTACGGTTTAGGGTACAGGTTAGGGTACGACAGTGGTTTAGAGTGAGCATACGTGTTAGGGTACGGGTTAGTGTTTGCGTACGGGTTAGGATTAGGAGACGGGTTAGGGTAAGGCTTTGGTTAAGTGTTAGGGTTAGGGTTAGGGTTAGGGTTAGGGGACGGGGACTGTTTAGGGTACAGGTTAGGGGACAACAACGGTTAAGCGTGAGCATACATGTTAGGGTAAGGATTAGTGTTGGCATACGGGTTAGGATTAGGGGACGGGTTAGTGTTATGCTTCGGGTAAGGGTTAGGGTTAGGGTTAGGGTTAGGGTTAGGGTTAGGGGAGTGGGACGGTTTAGGGTACAGGTTAGGGTACAACAACGGTTTAGGGTGAGCGTACATGTTAGGCTACGGGTTAGTGTTAGCGTACAGGGTAGGATTAGGGGACGTGTTACGGTAAGGCTTCGGGTAAGGGTTACGGTTAGGGTTAGGGTTAGGGGACGGGGACGGTTTAGGGTACAGTTAGGGTACGACAACGATTTAGGGTGAGCGTAGGTGTTAGGGCACGGGAGAGTGTTACCGTACGGGTTAGGATTAGGGGACGGGTTAGGTTTAGACTTCGGGTAAGGGTTAGGGTTAGGGTTAGGTTTACGGTTAGGGTTAGGGGACGGGGATGGTTTAGGGTACATGTTAGGGTACGACAAGATTTTAGGGTGAGAGTACGTGTTAGGGAAAGGATTAGTCTTAGCGTACGGGTTAAGATTAGGGGACGGGTTAGGGTAAGGCTTCTGGTAAGGGTTAGGGTTAAGGTTAGCATTAGGGTTAGGGGATGGGGACGGTTTAGGGTACAGGTTAGGGTACGACAACGGTTTAGTGTGAGCCTAGGTGTTAGGGTACGGGTTAGTGTTAGCGTACGGTTTAGGGTTAGGGGACGGGTTAGCGTAAGGCTTCTGGTAAGGTTTAGGGTTAGCGGACGGGGACGGGGACGGGAACGGTTTTGGGTACAGGTTAGGGTACGACAACGGTTTAGGGTGAGCGTACGTGTTAGGGCACGGGTTAGTGTTAGCGTACGGGTTAGGATTAGGGGACGGGATAGGGTAAGGCTTCGGTTAAGGTTTAGGGTTAGGGTTAGGGTTAGGGTTAGGGGATGGGAATGGGGATGGTTTAGGGTACAGATTACGGTACGACAACGGTTTAGGGTGAGCGTACGTGTTAGGGTACGGGTTAGTGTTAGCGTACGGGTTAGGATTACGGGACGGGTTAGGGTAAGGCTTCGGGTAAGTGTTAGGGTTAGGGTTAGGCTTAGGGTTAGGGGACGGGGACGGTTTAGGGTACAGGTTAGTGTACGACAACGGATTAGGTTGAGCGTACGTGTTAGGGCACGGTTTAGTGTTAGCATACGGGTTAGGATTAGGGGACGTGTTAGTGTAAGGCTTTGGGTACGGTTTAGGCTTAGGGTTAGGGTTAGGGTTAGGGGACGGGTACAGGGGCAGTTTAGGGTACAGGTTAGGGTACGACAACGGTTTAGGTTGAGCGTACGTGTTAGGGTACGGGTTAGTGTTAGCGTATGGGTTAGGATTAGGGGACGTGTTAGGGAAGGCTTCGTGTAAGGGTTAGGGTTTGGGTTAGGGTTAAGGTTAGGGGATGGGGACGGTTTAGGGTACAGGTTAGGGTACGACAACGGTTTAGGATGAGCGTACGTGTTAGGGTATGGGTTAGAGTTAGCGTACGTGTTAGGATTAATGGACGTGTTAGGGTAAGGCTTCGGGTAAGGATTAGGTTTAGGGTTAGGGTTACGATTAGGGGCCGGGGACGGGGACGGTTTAGGGTACAAGTTAGGGTACGACAACGGTTTAGCATGAGAGTACGTGTTAGGGTACGGTTTAGTGTTAGTGTACATGATAGGATTAGGGGACGTGTTAGGGTAAGGCTTCCGTAAGGGTTAGGGTTAGGGTTAGGGTTAGGGTTAGGGGATGGGGACGGTTTAGGGTACAGGTTAGGGTAGGACAACGGTTTATGGTGAGCGTACGTGTTAGGGTACGGGTTAGTGTTAGCGTACGGATTAGGATTAGGGAACGGATTAGGGTAAGGCTCAGGTAAGGGTTAGGTTTAGAGTTAGGGTTAGGGTTAGGGTTAGGGGATGGGGACGGTTTAGGGTACAGGTTAGTGTACGACAACGGTTTAGGGTGAGCGTACGTGTTATGGTACGTATTAGTTTTAGCGTACGGTTTAGGATTAGGGGACGGGTTAAAGCAAGGCTTCGTGTAAGGGCTAGGGTTAGGTTTAGGGTTAGGGTTAGGGGATGGGGATGGTTTAGGGTACAGGTTAGGGTACGACAACGGTTTAGGGTGAGTGCACGTGTTAGTGTATGGGTTATTGTTAGCCTACGGTTTAGGATTAGGGGACGGGTTAGTTTAAGGCTTCGGTTAAGGGTTAGGTTTAGGTTTAGGGTTAGGGATAGGGGACGGGGATGGTTTAGGGTACATGTTAGGGTATGACAACGATTTAAGGTGAGCGTATGTGTTAGGGTACGGTTTATTGTTAGCGTACGGGTTAGGATTATGGGACGGGTTAGTGTAAGGCTACGGGTAAGGGTTAGGGTTAGGGTTAGTGTTAGGGGACAGGGACGGGGACGGGGACGGTTTAATGTACAGGTTAGGGTACAACAACGGTTTAGGGTGAGCGTACGTGTTAGGGCACGGTTTAGTGTTAGCATACGGGTTAGGATTAGGGGTCGTGTTAGTGTAAGGCTTTGGGTAAGGTTTAGGCTTAGAGTTAGGGTTAGGGATAGGGGACGGGTACGGGGGCAGTTTAGGGTACAGGTTAGGGTACGACAATGGTTTAGGTTGAGCGTATGTGTTAGGGTACGGGTTAGTGTTAGCGTACAGGTTAGGATTAGGGGACGTGTTAGGGTAAGGCTTCGTGGAAAGGTTAGGGTTTGGGTTAGGGTTAGGGTTAGGGGATGGGGACGGTTTAGGGTACAGGTTAGGGTACAACAACGGTTTAGGGTGAGCGTACGTTTTAGAGTATGGTTTAGTGTTAGCGTAAGGCTTAGGATTAGGGGACGGTTTATGGTAAGGCTTCGGGTAAGGGTTAGGGTTAGGGTTAGGGTTAGGGTTAGGGTTAGGTTTATTGGACGGTTTAGGGTACAGATTAGGGTAAGACAATGGTTTAGTGTGAGCGTACGTGTTAGGGCACGGGTTAGTGTTAGCGTACGGGTTAGGATTAGGGGACGGGTTAGGGTAAGGCTTCGGGTAAGGGTTAGGGTTAGGGTTAGGGTTAGGATTAGTGTTAGGGTTAGGGGATGGGTATGGTTTAGGGTACATGTTAGGGTACGACAACGGCTTAGGGTGAGCGTACGTGTTAGGGTACAGATTAGTGTTAGGGTACGGTTTAGGATTAGGGGACGGGTTAGAGTAAGGCTTCTGGTAAGGCTTAGGGTAAAGGGACGGGGACAGTTTACGGTACAGGTTAGTGTACGACAACAGTTTAGGGTAAGCGTACGTGATAGCGTACGGGTTAGGATTCGTGACGGGTTAGGGTAAGGCTTCGGATAAGGGTTAGGGTTAGGGTTAGGGTTAGGGTTAGAGGACGGGGACGGTTTAGGGTACAGATTAGGGTACGAAAACGGTTTAGGGTAATCGTACGTGTTAGGGTACGGGTTAGTGTTAGCGTACGGGTTAGGATTAGGGGACGTGTTAGGGTAAGGCTTCGGGAAAGGTTTAGGGTTAGGGTTAGTTTTAGGGAGTAGGGGACGGGGACGGGGACGGTTTAGGGTACAGATTAGGGTACGACTACGGTTTATGGTGAGCGTACGTGTTAGGGTATGGGTTAGTGTTAGCGTACGGGTTAGGATTAGGGGATGGGTTAGCCTAAGGCTGCGGGTAAGGTTTAGGGTTAGGGATTGGGTAAGGGTTAGCGTTAGGGGACGGGGACGGTTTAGGGTACAGCTTAGGTTACGACAACGGTTTAGGGTGAGCATACGTTTTAGGGTATGGTTTAGTGTTAACGTACGGGTTAGGATTAGGGGACGGGTTAGGGTAAGGCTTCGGGTAAGGGTTAGGGTAGGGTTAGAGTTAGGGTTAGCGGACGGGGACGGTTTAGGGTACAGGTTAGGCTACGACAACGGTTTAGGGTGAGCGTACGTGTAAGGGTACGGGTCAGTGTTAGCGTACAGGTTAGGATTAGGGGACGGGTTAAGGTAACGCTTCGGGTAAGGTTTAGGGTTAGGGTTATGGTTAGGGTTAGGGTTAGGGGATATGGAGGGTTTAGGGTAGAGGTTAGTGTACGACAAAGGTTTAGGGTGAGCGTACGTGTTAGGGTACGGGTTAGTGTTAGCGTACGGGTTAGGATGAGGGAACGGGTTAGGGTAAGGCTTCGGGTAAGTGTTAGGGTTAGGGGACGGGGACGGTTTAGGGTACAGGTTAGGGTACGACAACGTTTTAGGGTGAGTGTACGTGTTAGGGTATGGGTTAGTGTTAGCGTACGGGTTAGGATTATGGTACGGGTTAGGGTAAGGCTTCGGGTTAGGGTTAGGTTTAGGGTTAGGGTTAGGGGACGGTGACGGGGACAGGGACGGTTTCGGGTACAGGTTAGTGTACGACAAAAGTTTAGGGTGAGCGTACGTGTTAGGGTACGGGTTAGTGTTAGCATACAGGTTAGGATTAGGGGACGGTTAGGGCAAGGTTTCGGGTACGGCTTAGGGTTAGGGTTAGGGGAGGGGTACGGTTTAGGGTACAGGTTAGGGTACGACAGTGGTTTAGAGTGAGCATACGTGTTAGGGTACGGGTTAGTGTTAGCGTACGGGTTAGGATTAGGAGACGGGTTAGGGTAAGGCTTTGGTTAAGTGTTAGGGTTAGGGTTAGGGTTAGGGTTAGGGGACGGGGACTGTTTAGGGTACAGGTTAGGGGACAACAACGGTTAAGCGTGAGCATACATGTTAGGGTACGGATTAGTGTTGTCGTACGGGTTAGGATTAGGGGACGGGTTAGTGTTATGCTTCAGGTAAGGGTTAGGGTTAGGGTTAGGGTTAGGTTTAGGGTTAGGGTTAGGGGAGTGGGACGGTTTAGGGTACAGGTTAGGGTACAACAACGGTTTAGGGTGAGCGTACGTGTTAGGCTACGGGTTAGTGTTAGCGTACAGGTTAGGATTAGGTGACGGGTTAGGGTAAGGCTTCGGGTAAGGGTTACGGTTAGGGTTAGGGTTAGGGGACGGGGATGGTTTAGGGTACATGTTAGTGTACGACAAGGTTTTAGGGTGAGAGTACGTGTTAGGGTATGGATTAGTGTTAGCGTACGGGTTAAGATTAGGGGACGGGTTAGGATAAGGCTTCTGGTAAGGGTTAGGGTTAAGGTTAGCATTAGGGTTAGGGGATGGGGACGGTTTAGGGTACAGGTTAGGGTACGACAACGGTTTAGTGTGAGCCTAGGTGTTAGGGTACGGGTTAGTGTTAGCGTACGGTTTAGGGTTAGGGGACGGGTTAGCGTAAGGCTTCTGGTAAGGTTTAGCGTTAGGGTTAGCGGACGGGGATGGGGACGGGAACGGTTTTGGGTACAGGTTAGGGTACGACAACGGTTTAGGGTGAGCGTACGTGTTAGGGCACGGGTTAGTGTTAGCGTACGGGTTAGGATTAGGGGACGGGATAGGGTAAGGCTTCGGTTAACGGTTAGGGTTAGGGTTAGGGTTAAGTTTAGGGGACAGGGATGGTTTAGGGTACAGTTTAGGGTACGAGAATGGTTTAGGGTGAGCGTACGTGTTACGGTACAGATTAGTGTTGGCATACGGGTTAGGATTAAGGGACGGGTTAGGGAAAGGCTTCGGGTAAGGTTTACGGTTAGGGTTAGGGTTAGGGTTAGGGGACGAGGACGGTTTAGGGTACAGGTTAGGGTACGACAACCGTTTTGGGTGAGCATACGTGTTAGGGCACGGGTTAGTGTTACCGTACAGGTTAGGAGTAGGTGACGGGTTAAGTTTAGACTTCGGGTAAGGGTTAGGGTTAGGGTTAGGGTTAGGGTTAGGCTTAGGGTACATGTTAGGGTACTACAATGTTTTAGGGTGAGCGTACGTGTTAGGGCATGGGTTAGTGTTAGCGTACGGGTTAGCATTAGGGGACGGGATAGGCTAAGGCTTCGGGTAAGGGTTAGGGTTAGGGTTAGGGTTAAGGTTAGGGGACGGGGACGGTTTAGGGTACAGGTTAGGGTTCGACAATGGTTTAGGTTGAGCGTACGTGTTAGGGCACGGGTTAGTGATAGCGTACGGGTTGGGGTTAGGGGACGGGTTAGGTTAAGGATTCGGGTAAGGGTTAGGGTTAGGGTTAGGGTTAGAGTTAGGGGACGGGGAAGGTTTAGCGTACATGTTAGAATACGACAACGGTTTAGGGTGAGCGTACGTGTTAGGGTACGGGTGAGTGTTAGCGTACAGGTTAGGATTAGGGGACTCTTAGGGCAAGGATTCGGGTAACGCTTAGGGTTAGGGTTAGGGGACGGGGACGGTTTAGGGTACAGGTTAGTGTACGACAACGGTTTAGGATAACCGTACGTGTTAGGGTATGGGTTAGTGTTAGCGTACGGGTAAGGATTGGGGACAGGTTAGGGTAAGGCTTCGGTTAAGGGTTAGGGTTAGGGTTAGGGACGGGGACCGTGTAGGGTACAGGTTTGGGTACGACAACCGTATAGGGTGAGCGTACGTGTAAGGGTACGGGTTTGTGTTAGCGTACAGGTTAGGAATAGGGGACGGGTTAGGGTAAGGCTTCGGGTAAGGTTTAGGGTTAGGGTTAGGGTTAGGGTTAGGGGACGGGGACCGTTTAGGGTAAGGTTAGGGTACGACAACGGTTTAGGGTGAGCCTACATGTTAGGGTACGGGTTAGTGTTAGCCTACGTGTTAGGATTAGGGGACGGGTTAGGTTAAGACTTAGGGTAAGGGTTAGGGTTACGGTTACGGTTAGGGTTAGGGGACGAGGATGGTTTAGGGTACAGGTTAGGGTACGACAACTGTTTAGGGTGAGCGTACATGTTAGTGTATGGGTTAGTGTTAGCGTACGGTTTAGGATTAGGGGACGGGTTAGTTTAAGGCTTCGGGTAAGAGTTAGGTTTAGGGTTAGGGTTAGGGGACGTGGACGGGGACGGTTTAGGGTACAGGTTAGGGTACGACAACGGTTTAGGGTGAGCGTACGTGTTAAGGCACGAGTTAGTGTTAGCGTACGGGTTAGGGTTAGTGGACGTGTTAGGGTAAGGCTCGGGTTAGGGTTAGGTTTAGCGTTAGGGTTAGGGGACGGGGACGGGGACGGGGACGGTTTAGGGTACAGGTTAGGATACGACAACGGTTTAGGGTGAGCGTACGTGTTAGGGTATGGGTTAGTGTTAGCGTACGGGTTAGGATTAGGGGACGGGTTAGGGTAAGGCTTCGGGTATGTTTAGGGTTACGGTTAGGGTTAGGGTTAGGGGACGGGGACGGTACAGGGTACAGGTTAGGGTACGATAAAAGTTTAGGGTGAGCGTACGTGTTAGGGTACGGGTTAGTGTTAGCGTACAGTTTACGATTAGGGGACGGTTAGGGCAAAGCTTCGGGTACGGCTTAGGGTTAGGGTTAGGGTTAGGGGACGGGGATGGTTTAGGGTACAGGTTAGGGGACAACAACGGTTAAGCGTGAGCATACGTGTTAGGGTACGGATTAGTGTTGGCGTACGGGTTAGGATTAGGGGACGGGTTAGTGTAAGGCTTCGGGTAAGGGTTAGGGTTAGGGTTAGGGTTAGGGGAGTGGGACGGTTTAGGGTACAGGTTAGCGTACAACAACGGTTTAGGGTGAGCGTACGTGTTAGGGCACGGGTTAGTGTTTCCGTAAGGGTTAGGATTAGGGGACGGGTTAAGTTTAGACTTCGGGTAAGGGTTAGGGTTAGGGTTACGGTTAGGGTTAGGGTTAGGGGACGGGGATGGTTTAGGGTACATGTTAGGGTACAACAAGGTTTTAGGGTGAGAGTACGTGTTAGGGTACGGATTAGTGTTGGCGTACGGGTTAGGATTAGGGGACGGGTTAGGGTAAGGCTTCGGGTAAGGTTTACGGTTAGGGTTAGGGTTAGGGTTGGGACGAGGATGGTTTAGGGTACAGGTTAGGGTACGACAACGGTTTTGGGTGAGCATACGTGTTAGGGCACAGGTTAGTGTTACCGTACGGGTTAGGATTAGGTGACGGGTTAAGTTTAGACTTCGGGTAAGGGTTAGGGTTAGGGTTAGGCTTAGGGGACGGGGAAGGTTTAGGGTACAGGTTAGGGTACTACAGAGTTTTAGGGTGAGCGTACGTGTTAGGGCATGGGTTAGTGTTAGCGTACAGGTTAGCATTAGGGGACGGGATAGGCTAAGGCTTCGGGTAAGGTTAGGGTTAGGGTTAGGGTTAAGGTTAGGGGACGGGGACGGTTTAGGGTACAGGTTAGGGTACGACAACGGTTTAGGTTGAGCGTACGTGTTAGGGCACGGGTTAGTGTCAGCGTACGGGTTGGGGTTAGGGGACGGGTTAGGGTAAGGCTTCCGGTAAGGGTTAGGGTTAGGGTTAGGGTTAGGGTTAGTGTTAGGGGACGGGGAAGGTTTAGGGTACAGGTTAGGATACGACAATGGTTTAGGGTGAGCGTACGTGTTAGGGTACGGGTTAGTGTTAGCGTACAGTTTAGGATTAGGGGACTGTTAGGGCAAGGATTTGGGTAACGCTTAGGTTTAGGGTTAGGGGACGGGGACGGTTTAGGGTACAGGTTAGGGTATGACAAAGGTTTAGGGTAACCGTACGTGTTAGGGTACGGGTTAGTGTTAGCGTACAGGTTAGGATTGGGGACAGGTTAGGGTAAGGCTTCGGGTAAGGGTTAGGGTTAGGGTTAGGGTTAGGGGACGGGGACCGTGTAGGGTACAGGTTTGGGTACGACAACGGTATAGGGTGAGTGTATGTGTTAGGGTACGTGTTAGTGTTAGTGTACGGGTTAGGATTAGGCAATGGGTTAGGGTAAGGCTTTGGGTAAGGGTTAGGGTTAGGATTAGGGTTAGGGTTAGGGGACGGGGACGGTTTAGGGTAAGATTAGGGTATGACAACGGTTTAGGGTGAGCCTACGTGTTAGGGTACGGGTTAGTGTTAGCCTACGGGTTAGGATTAGGGGACGGGTTAGGTTAAGACTTAGGGTAAGGTTTAGGGTAAGGGTTAGGGTTAGGGTTAGGGGATGGGGACGGTTTAGGGTACAGGTTAGGGTACGACAACGGTTTAGGGGGAGCGTACGTGTTAGTGTATGGGTTAGTGTTAGCGTACGGGTTAGGATTAGGGGATGACTTAGGGTAAGGCTTCGAGTAAGGGATAGGTTTAGGGTTAGGGTTAGGGTTAGGGGACGGGGACGGGGATTGTTTAGGGTACAGGTTAGTGTTAGGTTTAGGGGACGGGGATGGGGACGGGGTAGGGGACGGTTTAGTGTACATGTTAGGGTACGACGTTTTAGGGTGAGCGTACGTGTTACGGCACGGGTTAGTGTTAGCGTACGGGTAAGGATTAGGGGACGGGTTAGGGTAAGGCTTCGGGTAAAGGTTAGGTTTAGGGTTAGGGATAGGATTACAGTTAGGGGACCAGGACGTTTTAGGGTACAGGTTAGTGTACGACAACGGTTTAGGTTGAGTGTACGTGTTAGGGTACAGGTTAGTGTTAGCGTACGGGTTAGGATTAGGGGATGGTTTAGTGTAAGGCTTCGGGTAAGGGTTAAGGATAGGGTAAGGGTTAGGGTTAGGGTTAGGGGACGGGGAAGGCTTAGGGTACAGGTTAGTGTACGACAACTGTTTAGGGTGAGCGTACGTGATAGCGTACGGGTTAGGATTGATGACGGGTTAGGGTAAGGCGTCGGGTAAGGGTTAGGGTTAAGGTTAGGGTTAGGGTTAGGGTTAGCGGACGGGGACGGTTTAGGGTACAGATTAGTGTACGACAACGGTTTAGGTTCAGCGTACGTGTTAGGGTACGGTTTAGTGTTAGCGTACGGGTTAGGATTGGGGATGTGTTAGGGTAAGGCTTCGGGAAAGGGTTAGGGTTAGGGTTAGGTTTAGGGAGTAGGGGACGGGGACGGGGACGGTTTAGGGTACAGATTACGGTACGACAACGGTTTAGGGTGAGCGTACGTGTTAGTGTACGGGTTAGTGTTAGCGTACGTGTTAGGAATAGGGGACGGTTTAAGGTAAGACTTCGGGTAAGGTTTAGGGTTAGGGTTTGTGTTAGGGTTAGGGTTAGGGGATGGGGACGGTTTAGGGTACAGGTTAGGGTACGACAGTGGTTTAGGTTGAGCGTACATGTTAGGGTACGGTTAGTGTTAGCATACGGATTAGGATTAGGGGACGGGTTAGGGTAAGGCTTCGGGTAAGGGTTAGGGTTAGGGTTAGGGGACTGGGACGGTTTAGGGTACAGTTTAGGGTACTACAACGGTTTACGGTGAGCGTAAGTGTTAGGGTACGGGTTAATGTTAGCGTACGGGTTAGGAATAGGGAACGGGTTAGGGTAAGGTTTCGGGTAAGGGTTAGGGTTATGGTTAAGGTTAGGGTTAGTGTTAGGGGACGGGTACGGTTTAGGGTACAGTTTAGTGTACGACAACGGTTTAGGGTGAGCATACGTGTTAGGGTATGGGTTAGTGTTAGCGTACGGGTTCGGATTAGGGGACGAGTTAGGGTAAGGCTTCGGGTAAGGGATAGGTTTAGGGTTAGGGTTAGGGTTAGGGGACGGGGACGGGGATGGTTAAGGGTACAGGTTAGGGTACGACAACGGTTTAGGGTGAGCGTACGAGTTAGGTTACAGATTAGTGTTAGAGTACGGGTTAGGATTAGGGGACGGTTTAGGGTAAGGCTTCAGGTAAGGTTTAGTGTTAGGGTTAGTGTTATGGTTAGGGTTAGGTGACGGGGACGGTTTAGGGTACAGGTTAGGGTACGACAACGGTTTAGGGTGAGCGTACGTGTTAGGGTACGTGTTAGTGTTAGCGTACGGGTTAGGATTAGGGGACGGGTTAGGGTAAGGCTTCGGGTAAGTGTTAGTGGTAGGGTTAGGGTTAGGGTTAGGGTTAGGGGACGGGGACACTTTAGGGTACAGGTTAGTGTACAACAACGGTTTAGGGTGAGGGTACGTGTTAGGGTACAGGTTAGTGTTAGCGTACGGGTGAGGTTTAGGGGGCGGGTTAGGGTAAGGCTTCGGGTAAGGATTAGCGTTAGGGTTAGGGTTAGGGAACGGGGACGGGGACGGTTTAGGGTACAGGTTAGTGTACGACAACGGTTTAGGGTGAGCATACGTGTTAGGGTTCGTGTTAGTGTTAGCGTCTGGGTTAGGATTAAGGGACGGGTTAGTGTAATGCTTCGGGTAAGGGTTAGGGTTAGGGTTAGGGTTAGGGTGAGGGTTAGGGGACGGGGACGGTTTAGGGTACAGGTTAGTGTACGACAACGGTTTAGGGCGAGCATACGTGTTAGCGTAGAGTTTAGTGTTAGCGTACGGGTTAGGATTAGGGGACGGGTTAGGTAAGGCTTCGGGTAAGGGTTAGGGTTAGGGTTAGGGTTAGGGTTAGGTGACGGCGATGGTTTAGGGTACAGGTTAGGGTATGACAACGATTTAGGGGGAGCATATGTTTTAGGATACGGGTTAGTGTTAGCGTACGGGTTAGGATTATGGGACGGGTTACAGTAAGGCTTCGGGTAAGGGTTAGGGTTAGTGTTAGGGGACGGGGACGGGGAAGGGGACGGTTTAGGGTACAGGTTAGGGTACGAAAACGGTTTAGGGTGAACGTATGTGTTAGAGTACGGTTTAGTGTTAGCGTAAGACTTAGGATTAGGGGACGGTTTATGGTAAGGCTTCGGGTAAGGGTTAGGGTTAGGGTTAGGGTTAGGGTTAGGGGACGGTTTAGGCTACAGATTAGGGTAAGACAACGGTTTAGTGTGAGCGTACGTCTTAGGGCACGGGTTAGTGTTAGCGTACGGGTTAGGATTAGGGGACGGGTTAGGGTAAGGCTTCGGGTAAGGGTTAGGGTTAGGGTTAGGGTTAGGATTAGTGTTAGGGTTAGGGGATGGGTATGGTTTAGGGTACATGTTAGGGTACGACAACGGCTTAGGGTGAGCATACGTGTTAGGGTACAGATTAGTGTTAGGGTACGGGTTAGGATTAGGGGACGGGTTAGAGTAAGGCTTCCGGTAAGGCTTAGGGTAAAGGGACGGGGACAGTTTACGGTACAGGTTAGTGTACGACAACAGTTTAGGGTGAGCGTACGTGATAGCGTACGGGTTAGGATTCGTGACGGGTTAGGGTAAGGCTTCGGATAAGGGTTAGGGTTATGGTTAGAGGACGGGGACGGTTTAGGGTACAGATTAGGGTACGAAAACGGTTTAGGATAACCGTACGTGTTAGGGTATGGGTTAGTGTTAGCGTACGGGTTAGGATTGGAGACAGGTTAGGGTAAGGCTTCGGTTAAGGGTTAGGGTTAGGGTTAGGGGACGGGGACCGTGTAGGGTACAGGTTTGGGTACGACAACCGTATAGGGTGAGCGTACGTGTAAGGGTACGGGTTTGTGTTAGCGTACAGGTTAGGATTAGGGGACGGGTTAGGGTAAGGCTTCGGGTAAGGTTTAGGGTTAGGTTTAGGGTTAGGGTTAGGGGACGGGGACCGTTTAGGGTAAGGTTAGTGTACGACAACGGTTTAGGGTGGGCCTACATGTTAGGGTACGGGTTAGTGTTAGCCTACGTGTTAGGATTAGGGGACGGGTTAGGTTAAGACTTAGAGTAAGGGTTAGGGTTACGGTTACGGTTAGGATTGGGGACGGGGATGCTTTAGGGTACAGGTTAGGGTACGACAACTGTTTAGGGTGAGCGTACGTGTTAGTGTATGGGTTAGTGTTAGCGTACGGTTTAGGATTAGGGGACGGGTTAGGTTAAGGCTTCGGGTAAGAGTTAGGTTTAGGGTTAGGGTTAGGGGACGGGGACGGGGATGGGGACGGTTTAGGGTACAGGTTAGGGTACGACAACGGTTTAGGGTGAGCGTACGTTTTAAGGCAAGTGTTAGTGTTAGCGTACGGGTTAGGGTTAGTGGACGTGTTAGGGTAAGGCTTCGGGTTAGGGTTAGGTTTAGCGTTAGGTTTAGGGGACGGGGACGGGGACGGGGACGGTTTAGGGTACAGGTTAGGATACGACAACGGTTTAGGGTGAGCGTACGTGTTAGGGTATGGGTTAGTGTTAGCGTACGGGTTAGGATTAGGGGACGGGTTAAGGTAAGGCTTCGGGTATGTTTAGGGTTACGGTTAGGGTTAGGGGACGGGGACGGTACAGGGTACAGGTTAGTGTACGACAAAATTTAGGGTGAGCGTACGTGTTAGGGTACGGGTTAGTGTTAGCGTACAGTTTACGATTAGGGGACCGTTAGGGCAAAGCTTCGGGTACGGCTTAGGGTTAGGGTTAGGGGACGGGTACGGTTTAGGGTACAGGTTAGGGTACGACAATGGTTTAGGGTGAGAATACGTGTTAGGGTACGGGTTAGTGTTAGCGTATGGGTTAGGATTAGGAGACGGGTTAGGGTAAGGCTTTGGTTAAGTGTTAGGTTTAGGGTTAGGGTTAGAGTTAGGGGACGGGGATGGTTTAGGGTACAGGTTAGGGGACAACAACGGTTAAGCGTGAGCATACGTGTTAGGGTACGGATTAGTGTTGGCGTACGGGTTAGGATTAGGGGACGGGTTAGTGTAAGGCTTTGGGTAAGGGTTAGGGTTAGGGTTAGGGTTAGTGTTAGGGGAGTGGGACGGTTTAGGGTACAGGTTAGGGTACAACAAAGTTTTAGGGTGAGCGTACGTGTTAGGGCACGGGTTAGTGTTTCCGTACGGGTTAGGATTAGGGGACGGGTTAAGTTTAGACTTCGGGTAAGGGTTAGGGTTAGGGTTACGGTTAGGGTTAGGGTTAGGGGACGGGGATGGTTTAGGGTACATGTTAGGGTACAACAAGGTTTTAGGGTGAGAGTACGTGTTAGGGTAAGGATTAGTGTTAGCGTACGGGTTAGGATTAAGGGACGTGTTAGTGTAAGACTTCGGGTAAGGGTTAGGGTTAGGGTTAGGGTTAGGGTTAGGGGACGGGGACGGTTTAGGGTACAGGTTAGGGTACGACAACAGTTTAGGGTGAGGGTACGTGTTAGGTAAGTGTTAGTGTTAGCGTACGGGTTAGGATTAGGGAACGGGTTAGTGTAAGGCTTCGGGTAAGGCTTAGGGTTAGGGTTAGGGCATGGGGACGGTTTAGTGTACAGGTTAGGGTACGACAATGGTTTAGGTTGAACGTACGTGTTAGGGGACGGGTTAGTGTCAGCGTACTGGTTAGGATTAAGGGACGGGTTAGTGTAAGGCTTTGGGTGAAGGTTAGGTTTAGGGTTAGGGTTAGAGGACAGGGACGGGGACGGTTTAGGGTACAGGTTAGGGTACGACAACGGTTTAGGGTGAACGTACATGTTAGGGTACAAGTTAGTGTTAGCCTACAGGTTTGGATTATGGGACGGGTTAGGTTAAGGCTTCGGGTAAGGGTCAGGGTTAGGGTTAGTTTTAGGGTTAGGGGAGCGGAAGGTTTAGGGTACAGGTTAGGGTAGGACAACGGTTTAGGGTGAGCCTACGTGTTAGGGTGCGGTTTAGCGTTAGCTTACGGGTTACGATTAGGGTACGGGTTAGGGTAAGTTTTCGGGTCAGGGTTAGGTTTAGGGTTAGGGCTAGTGTTAGGGTTAGGGTTAGGTATGGCTTAGGGTTAGGTTTTGGGGACGGGGACGGTTTAGGGTACATGTTAGGGTATGACAATGGTTTAGGGTGAACGTACGTGTTATGTTATGGGTTAGAGTTAGCGTACGGGTTAGGATTAGGGGACGGGTTAGGTTAAGGCTTTGGGTAAGTGTTAGGGTTAGGGTTAGGTTTAGGGGACAGGGACGGGGACAGTTTAGGGTACAGGTTAGGGTACGACAATGGTTTAGGATGAGCGTACGTGTTAGGGTACGTGTTAGTGTTAGCGTACGGGTTAGGATTAAGGGACAGGTTAGTGTAAGGCTGCGAATAAGGTTTAGGGTTAGGGTTAGGGTTAGTGTTAGGTGACGGGGACGGTTTAGGGTACAGATTAGTGTACGACAATGTTTTAGGGTGAGCGTAGGTTTTAGGGTACAGGTTAGTGTTAGCGTACAGTTTAGGATTAGGGGACGGGTTAGGGAAAGGCTTCGGGTAAGGGTTAGGGTTAGGGTTAGTGTTAGGGATAGGGTTAGCTGACGGCGACGGTTTAGGGTACAGGTTAGGGTACGACAACTCTTTAGGGTGAGCATACGTGTTAGGGTACGGGTTAGTGTTAGCGTACGAGTTAGGATTATGGGACGGGTTAGAGTAAGGCTTCAGGTAAGGGTTAGGTTTAGGGTTAGGGTTAGGGCATGGGGACGGTTTAGAGTACAGGTTAGGGTACGAAATCTCTTTTATGGTGAGCGTACGTTTTAGGGTACAAGTTAGTGTTAGCGTAGGTGTTAGGATTAGGGGACGGGGTAGGGTAAGACTTCGGGTAAGGGTTAGGTATAGGGTTAGGGTTAGGTTAAGGGGACGGGGACGGTTTAGGGTACAGGTTAGGGTACGAGAACGGTTTAGGGTGAGCATACGAGTTAGGGTACGTGTTAGTGTTAGCGTACGGGTTAGGATTAGGGCACGGGTTAGGTTAAGGCTTCGGGTAAGGCTTAGGGTTAGTGTTAGGGGACGGGGATGGTTTAGGGTACAGGTTAGTGTACGACAACGGTTTAGGGTGAGCGTACGTGTTACGGCATGGTTTAATGTTAGCGTACGGGTTAGGATTAGGGGACGTGTTAGGGTAAGACTTCGGGTAAGGGTTAGGGTTAGGGTTATGGTTAGGGTTAGGGGACGGGGACGGTTTAGGGTACAGGTTAGGGTACGACAAGAGTTTAGGGTGAGCGTACGTGTTAGGTAAGTGTTAGTGTTAGCGTACGGGTTAGGATTAGGGAACGGGTTAGTGTAAGGCTTCGGGTAAGGCTTAGGGTTAGGGTTAATGTTAGGGTTAGGGCATGGGGACGGTTTAGTGTACAGGTTAGGGTACGACAATGGTTTAGGTTGAACGTACGTGTTAGGGGACGGGTTAGTGTCAGCGTACCGGTTAGGGTTAAGGGACGGGTTAGTGTAAGGCTTTGGGTAAGGGTTAGGTTTAGGGTTAGGGTTAGAGGACAGGGACGGGGACGGTTTAGGGTACAGGTTAGGGTACGACAACAGTTTAGGGTGAACGTACATGTTAGGGTACAAGTTAGTGTTAGCCTACAGGTTTGGATTATGGGACGGGTTAGGTTAAGGCTTCGGGTAAGGGTTAGGGTTAGGGTTAGGTTTAGGGTTAGGGGAGCGGAAGGTTTAGGGTACAGGTTAGGGTAGGACAACGGTTTAGGGTGAGCCTACGTGTTAGGGTGCGGTTTAGCGTTAGCTTACGGGTTACGATTAGGGTACGGGTTAGGGTAAGGTTTCGGGTAAGGGTTAGGTTTAGGGTTAGGGCTAGGGATAGGGTTAGGGTTAGGTATGGCTTAGGGTTAGGTTTTGGGGACGGGGACTGTTTAGGGTACAGGTTAGGGTACGACAACTGTTTAGGGTGAACGTACGTGTTATGTTATGGGTTAGAGTTAGCGTACGGATTAGGATTAGGGGACGGGTTAGGTTAAGGCTTCGGGTAAGTGTTAGGGTTAGTGTTAGGGTTAGGGTTATTGGACGGGGACGGTTTAGGGTACAGGTTAATTACGACAACGGTTTAGGATGAGCATACGTGTTAGGGTACGGGTTCGTGTTAGCGTATGGTGTAGGATTAGGGGACGGGTAAGGGTAAGGCTTCGGGTAAGGGTTAGGGTTAGGGTTAGGGTTAGGGTTAGGGGACGGGGACAGTTTAGGGTACAGGTTAGGGTATGACAACGGTTTAGTGTGAGTGTACGTGTTAGGGTACGGGTTAGTGTTAGCGTACGGCTTAAGATTAGTGGACGTGTTAGTGTAAGGCTTCGGGTAAGGGCTAGGGTTACGGTTAGGGGTCGGGGACGGGGACGGGGACAGTTTAGGGTACAGGTTAGCGTACGACATCGGTTTAGGGTGAACGTACGTGTTAGGGTACGGGTTAGTGTTAGCGTACGCGTTAGGATTAGGGGACGGGTTAGGGTAAGGCTTTGGGTAAGGTTTAGGGTTAGGGATAGGGTTAGGGTTAGGGTATGGGGACGGTTTAGGGTACAGTTTAGGGTATGACAACGTTTTAGGGTGAGTGTACGTGTTAGAGTACGGGTTATTGTTAGCGTACGGGTTAGGATTAGTGGACGGCTTAGGGTAAGGCTTCGGATAAAGGTTAGGTTTATGGTTAGTGTTAGGGTTAGAGTTAGGGGACGGGGACGGTTTAGGGTACAGGTTACGGTACGACAACGGTTTCGGGTGAGCGTACTTGTTAGGGTACATGTTAGTGTTAGCGTACGGTTTAGGATTAGGGGACGGGTAGGTTAAGGCTTCGGGTAAGGGTTAGGGTTAGGGTTAGGGTTAGGGCTAGGGGACGGGGACGGGGACGGTTTAGGGTACAGGTTAGGGTACGACAACGGTTTAGGGTGAGCGTAAGTGTTAGAGAACGGGTTAGTGTTAGCGTACGGGTTTGGATTAGGGGACGGGTGAGGGTAAGGCTTCGGGTAAGGGTTAGGGTTAGGGTTAGGGTTAGGGTTAGTGTTAGGGTTAGGGTTAGGGTTAGGGTTTAGGGTTAGGGTTAGGGTTAGGGTTAGGGTTAGGGTTTAGGGTTAGGGTTAGTGTTAGTGTTAGGGTTAGGGTTAGGGTTTAGGGTTAGGGTTAGGGTTAGGGTTAGGGTTACGGTTAGGTTTCGGGTTAGGGTTAGGGGTTAGGGTTAGGGTTAGGTTTAGGGTTAGGGTTAGGGTTAGGGGTTAGGTTTAGGTGTTACGGTTAGGGTTAGAGTTAGGGTTAGGGTTAGGGTTAGGGTTAGGTGTTAGGGTTAGGGTTAGGTTTAGGGTTAGGGTTAGGGTTAGGGTTAGGTTAGGGTTAGGGTTAGGTTTAGGTTTAGGTTTAGGGTTAGGGGACGGTTTAGGGTACAGGTTAGGGTACGACAACGGTTTAGGGTGAGCGTACGTGTTAGGGCACGGGTTAGTGTTAGCGTACGGGTTAGGATTGGGGACGGGTTAGGTTAAGGCTTCGGGCAAGGGTTAGAGTTAGGGTTAGGGTTAGGGTTAGGGTCAGGGGACGGTTTAGTGTACAGGTTAGAGTACGACACCGGTTTAGGATGAGCATACGTGTTAGGGTACCAGTTAGTGTTAGCGTACGGGTTAGGATTAGGGGACGGGTTAGGGTACGGCTTCGGGTAAGGTTTAGGGTTAGGGTTACGGTTAGGGTTAGGGGACGGGGACGGTTTAGGGTACAGTTTAGGGTATGACAATATTTTAGGGTGAGTGTACGTGTTAGGGTATGGGTCAGTTTTAGCGTACGTGTTAGGATTAGTGGACGGGTTAGGGTAAGGCTTCGGGTAAGGGTTAGGGATAGGGTTAGGGTTAGTGTTAGGGGACGGGATGGTTTAGGGTACAGTTTATTGTACGACAACGGTTTAGTGTGACCGTACGTGTTAGGGCACGGGTTAGTGTTAGCGTACGGATTAGGATTAGGGGACGGGTTAGGGTAAGGTTTCGGGTAAGTGTTAGGGTTAGGGTTAAGGTTAGGGTTAGGGTTAGGGGACGGGGACCGTTTAGGGTACAGTTTAGGGTACGACAACGGTGTAGGGTGAGCATAAGTGTTAGGGTACGGGTTAGTGTTAGCGTACGTTTTCGGAGTAGTGGACAGGTTAGGTAAGGCTTTGGGTAAGGGTTAGAGATAGGGTTAGCTTTAGGGTTAGGTATAGGGTTAGGGGACGGGGATGGTTTAGGGTACAGGTTAGGTTACGACAACGGTTTAGGGTGAGCGTACGTGTTAGGGCACGGGTTAGTGTTAGCGTACAGGTTAGGGTTAGGGGACAGTTTAGGGTAAGGCTTCGGGTAAGGGTTAGGGTTAGGGTTAAGGTTAGGGTTAGGGGACGGGGACTGTTTAGGGTACAGGTTAGTGTACGACAACGGTTTAGGGTGAGCGTACGTGTTAGGCTATGGTTTAGTGTTAGCATACGGGTTAGGATTAGGGGACGGGTTAGGGTAAGGCTTCGGGTAAGGGTTAGGGTTAGGGTTAGGGTTAGGGGACAGGGACGGTTTAGGGTACAGGTTAGGGTACGACAACGGTAAAGGGTGAGCGTACATGTTAGGGTACAGATTAGTGTTAGGGTACGGGTTAGGATTAGGGGACGGGTTAGGGTAAGGCTTCCGGTAAGGCTTAGGGTTAGGGTTAGGGTTAGGGTTAGGGAACGGGGACGGTTTAGTGTACAGGTTAGCGTACGACAACGGTTTAGGGTGAGCGTACGTGTTAGGGCAGGGATTAGTGTTAGCGTACGGATTAGGTTTAGTAGACGAGTTAGTGTAAGGCTTCGGGTATGGGTTAGGGTTAGGGTTAGGGTTAGGGTTAGGGTTAGGGTTAGGGGACGGGGACGGTTTAGGGTACAGGTTAGGGTACGACAATGGATTAGGGTGAGCGTACGTTTTAGGGTATGGGTTAGTGTTAGCGTACGGGTTAGGATTAGGGGACGAGTTAGGGTAAGGCTTTGGGTAAGGGTTAGGGTTAAGGTTAGGGTTAGGGGGCGGGGACGGGGACGGTTTAGCGTACAGTTTAGGGTATGACAAAGTTTTAGGGTTAGTGTACGTGTTAGGGTACGGTTTAGTGTTAGCGTACGGTTTAGGATTAGGGTACGGTTTAGGGTAAGGCTTCGGATTAGGGTTAGGGTTACGGTTAGGGTTAGGGTTAGGGTTAGGGTACGAGGACGGTTTAGGGTACAGATTAGGGTAAGACAACGTTTTAGTGTGAGCGTACGTGTTAGGGTACGGATTAGAGTTAGCGTACGGGTTGGGATTAGGGGATGGATTAGGGTAAGGCTTCGGGTAAGGTTTAGGGTTAGGGTTAGGGTTAGGGTTAGGGGATGGGGACAGTATAGGGTACAGGTTAGTGTACGACAACAGTTTAGTGTGAGCGTACGTGTTAGGGTACAGGTTAGAGTTAGCGTACGGGTTAGGATTAGGGGACGGGTTAGGGTAAGGCTTCGGGTTATGGGTAGGGTTAGGGTTAGGGTTAGGGTTAGGGGACGGGGACGTTTTAGGGTACAGGTTAGGGTACGTCAATGGTTTAGGGTGAGCGTACGTGTTAGGGTCCGTGTTAGTTTTAGCGTACGGTTTAGGATTAGGGGACGGGTTAGGGTAAGGTTTCGCACAATGTTTAGTGTTAGGGTTATGGTTAGGGTTAGGGTTAGGGGACGAGAATGGTTTAGGGTACAGGTTAGTGTACGAAATTGGTTTAGGTTGAGCGAACGTGTTAGGGTACGGATTCGTGTTATCGTACGGGTTAGGTTTAGGGGACGGGTTAGGGTAAGGCTTAAGGTAACGGTTAGGGTTAGCGTTAGGGGACGGGGATGGTCTAGGGTACAGGTTAGGGTACAACAAAGGTTTAGGTTGAGCGTACGTGTTAGGGTACGGGTTAGTGTTAGCATACGGGTTAGGATTATGGGACGTGTTAGGGTGAGGCTTCGGGTAAGTGTTAGGTTTAGGGTTAGGGTTAGGGTTAGGGGACGGGGAAGGTTTAGGGTACAGGTTAGGGTACGACAATGCTTTAGGTTGAGTGTACGTGTTAGGGTATGGGTTCGTGTTAGCGTACGGGTTAGGGTTAGGGGACGGGTTAGTGTAAGGCTTCGGGTAAGGGTTAGGGTAAGTGTTAGGGTTAGGGTTAGGGGACAGTGATGGTTTAGTGTACAGGTTAGTGTAGAACAATGGTTTAGTGTGAGCGTACTTGTTAGGGTATGGGTTAGTGTTATCGTACGGGTTAGGATTAGGGGACCAGAGAGGTTAAGGCTTTGCGTAAGGTTTAGGGTTAGGGTTAGGGTTAAGGTTAGGGGACCGGGACGGGGACGGTTTAAGGTACAGGTTAGGGGATGAGAGCGGTTTAGGGTGATCGTACGTGTTAGGTAACGGGTTAGTGTGAGCGTACGGGTTAGGATTATTGGACGGGTTAGGGAAAGGTTTCGGGTAAGTGTTAGGGTTAGGTTTAGGGTTAGCGTTAGGGTTAGGGTTAGGGTTAGGGGACGGGGACGGTTTAGGGTACAGGTTAGGGTATGACAACCGTTTAGGGTGAGCGTACGTGTTAGGGCACGGGTTAATGTTATCGTACGGGTTAGGATTGGGGACGGGTTAGGTTAAGGCTTCGGGTAAGGGTTAGGGTTAGGGTTAGGATTAGGGTTAGGGGACGGTTTAGTGTACAGGTTAGGGTACGACACCGGTTTAGGATGATCATACGTGTTAGGGTAACGTTTAGTGTTAGCGTACGGGTTAGGATTAGGGGACGAGTTAGGGTAAGGCTTTGGGTAAGGGTTAGGGTTAGGGTTAGGGTTACGGTTAGGGGACGAGGACGGTTTACGGTACAGTTTAGGGTATGACAACGTTTTAGGGTGAGTGTACGTGTTAGGGTACGGTTTAGTGTTAGCGTACGGGTTAGGATTAGGGGACGGTTTAGGGTAAGGATTCGGGTAAGGGTTAGGGTTAGGTTTAAGGTTAGGGTTAGGGTTAGGAGACGGGGACGGTTTAGGGTACAGGTTAGTGTGCGACAACGGTTTAGGGTGAGCGTACGTGATAGCGTATGGGTTAGGATTGGTGACGGGTTAGGGTAAGATTTCGGGTAAGGATTAGGGTTACAGTTAGGGTTAGGGTTAGAGTTAGGGGACGAGGACGGTTTAGGGTACAGGTTAGTGTACGACAACGATTTAGGGTGAGCGTACGTGTTAGGGTACGGTTTATTTTAGCGTACGGGTTAGGTTTAGGGGACGTGTTTGTTTAAGGCTTCGGGAAAGGTTTAGGGTTAAGGTTACGGTTAGGGTTAGGGGACGGGGTCGGGGACGGTTTAGGGTACAGATTAGGGTAAGACAACGGTTTAGGGTGAGCGTACGTGTTAGGGTACGGGTTAGTGTTAGCGTACGGGTTAGTATTAGGGGATGTGATACAGTATGGCTTCGGGTAAGGGTTATGGTTAGGGTTAGGGTTAGGGTTAGGGGACGGGGACGGTTTAAGGTACAGGTTAGAGTACGTCAACGGTTTAGGTTGAGCGTACGTGTTAGGGTATGGGTTAGTGTAAGCGTATGGGTTAGGATTATGGGACGGGTTAGAGTAAGGCTTCGGGTAAGGCTTAGGGTTAAAGTTAGGGTAAGGGTTAGGGTACGGGGATGGTTTAAGGTACAGGTTAGTGTACGAGAACGGTTTAGTGTGAACGTACGTGTTACGGCAAGGGTTATTGTTAGCGTATGGGTTAGGATTAGGGGACGGGTTAGGGTAAGGCTTCGGGTAAGGGTTAGGTTTAGGGTTAGGTTTAGGGTTAGGGTTAGGCGACGGGGACGGTTTAGGGTACATGTTAGGGTATTACAATGGTTTAGGGTGAGCGTACATGATAGGGTACGGGTTAGTGTTAGCGCACGGGTTAGGATTAGGAGTCGGGTTAGGGTAAGGCTTCGGGTAAGGGTTAGGGTTATGGTTAGGGGACGGGGACAGTTTAGGGTACAGGTTAGGGTACAATAACGGTTTAGGGTGAGCGTACATGATAGGGTACGGGTTAGTGTTAGCGTACGGATTAGGATTAGGGGACGGGTTAGGGTAAGACTTCGGGTAAGGGATAGGGTTAGGTTTAGGTTTAGGGTTAGGGGACTGGGACGGGGATGATTTAGGGTACAGGTTAGGGTACGACAAAGGATTAGGGTGACCGTACATGTTAGGGTACGTGTTAGTGATAGCCTACGGGTTAGTATTTGGGGACGAGTTAGGATAAAGCTTCGGGTAAGGTTTAGGGTTAAAATTAGAGTTAGGGGACGGGGACGGGGAAGGGGACGGTTTAGGGTACAGGTTAGTGTACAACAACAGTTTAGGTTGAGCGTACGTGTTAGGGTATGGGATAGTGTTAGCGTACGGGTTAGGATTAGGGGACGGGTTAGCGTAAAGTTCGGGTAAGGGTTAGGGTTATGGTTAGGGTTAGGGATAGGGTTAGGGGACGGGGACGTTTTAGGGCACAGGTTAGGGTACGTCAACGGTTTATGTTGAGCGTACGTGTTAGAGTACGGGTTAGTGTTAGCGTAAGGGTTAGGATTAGGGGACGGGTTAAAGTAAGGCTTCGGGTAAGGGTTAGGTTTAGGGTTAGGGTTAGGGTTAGGGTTAGAGGACAGGAATGGTTTAGGGTAGAGGTTAGTGTACGACAACAGTTTAGGGTGAGCGTACGTGTTAGGGTAGGTGTTAGTGTTAGCGTACCGGTTAGAATTAGGGGACGGATTACTGTAAGGCTTCGGGTAAGGGTTAGGGTTAGGGTTAGGGTTAGGGGACGGGGACGGTTTAGGGTACAGGTTAGGGTATGACAACGGTTTAGGGTGAGCGTACGTGTTAGGGTACAGGTTAGTGTGAGCTTACGGGTTAGGATTAGGGGACGGGTTAGAGTAAGGCTTCGGGTAAGTGTTAGGGTTAGGGTTAGGGTACGGGGACGGTTTAGGGTACAGGTTAGGGTACGACAACGGTTTAGTGTGAGCGTACGTGTTAGGGTACGGGTTAGTGTTAGCGTACGGGTTAAGATTAGTGGACGTGTTAGTGTAAGGCTTCGGGTAAGGGTTAGGGTTAGGGTTACGGGTCGGGGACGGGGACGGGGACAGTTTAGGGTACAGGTTAGCGTACAACATCGGTTTAGGGTGAGCGTATGTGTTAGGGTACGGGTTAGTGTTAGCGTACGGGTTAGGATTATGGGACGGGTTAGGGTAAGGCTTTGGGTAAGGTTTAGTGTTAGGGATAGGGTTAGGGTTAGGGTATGGGGACGGTTTAGGGTACAGTTTAGGGTATGACAACGTTTTAGGGTGAGTGTACGTGTTAGAGTACGGGTTATTGTTAGCGTACGGGTTAGGATTAGTGGATGGCTTCGGGTAAGGCTTCGGATAAAGGTTAGGTTTATGGTTAGGGTTAGGGTTAGAGTTAGGGGACGGGGACGGTTTAGGGTACAGGTTACGGTACGACAACGGTTTAGGGTGAGCGTACGTGTAGGGTACAGGTTAGTGTTAGCGTACGGTTTAGGATTATGGGACGGTTTAGGGTAAGGCTTCGGGTAAGGGTTAGGGATAGGGTTAGGGTTAGGTTTTGGGTTAGGGGACGGGGAAGGTTTAGGGTACAGGTTAGGGTACGACAATGTTTTAAAGTGAGCGTACGTGTTAGGGCAAGGGTTAGTGTTAGCGTACGGGTTAGCATTAGGGGACGGGATTGGCTAAGGCTTCGGTTAAGGGTTAGGGTTAGGGTTAGGGTTAAGGTTAGGGGACGGGTACGGTTTAGGGTACGACAACGGTTTAAGTTGAGCGTACGTGTTAGGGCACGGGTTAGTGTTAGTGTACGGGTTAGGATTATGGGACGGGTTAGGGTAAGGCTTCGGGTAAGGGTTAGGGTTAGGGTTAGGGTTAGGGTTAGAGTAAGGGGACGGGGAAGGTTTAGGGTAGAGGTTAGGATACGACAACGGTTTAGGGTGAGCGTACGTGTTACGGTATGGTTTAGTGTTAGCGTACAGGTTAGGATTAGGGGACTGTTAGGGCAAGGATTCGGGTAACGCTTAGGGTTAGGGTTAGGGGACGGGGACGGTTTAGGGTACAGGTTAGGGTATGACAACGGTTTAGGGTAACCGTACGTGTTAGGGTACGGATAAGTGTTAGCGTACAGTTTAGGATTGGGGACAGGTTAGGGTAAGGCTTCGGGTAAGGGTTAGGTTTAGGTTTAGGGTAAGGTGACGGGGATGGTTTAGGGTACAAGTTAGGGTACGACAATGTTTTAGGGTGAGCGTACGTGTTAGCGTACGGGTTAGTGTTAGTGTACGGGTTAGGATAAGGGGACGGGTTAGGGTAAGGCTTCGGGTAAGGGTTAGTGTTAGGGTTAGGGTTAAGAGACGGGGACAGTTTAGGGTACAGTTTAGGGTACGACAACGTTTTAGGGTGAGCGTACGTGTTGGGGTATGGGTTAGTGTTAGCATATGGATTAGGCTTAGGGGACGGTTTAGGGTAAGGCTACGGGTAAGGGATAGGTTTAGGGTTAGGGTTAGGGGACGGGGACGGGGATGGTTTAGGGTACAGTTGAGGGTACGACAAAGGTTTAGGGTGAGCGTATATGTTAGGGTATGGGTTAGTGATAGCCTATGGGTTAGGATTAGGGGACAGGTTAGGGTAAGGCTTCGGGTAAGGGTTAGGGTTAGGGTTAGGGTTAGGGGATGGGAACGGGGACGGGAAAGGGGACGATTTAAAGTACAGGTTAGTGTACAACAACAGTTTAGGGTGAGCATACGTGTTAGGGTACGGGTTAGTGTTAACATACGGGTTAGGATTAGGGGACGGGTTAGGGTAAGGTTCGGGTAAGGGTTAGGGTTAAGGTTAGGGTTAGGGTTAGGGTTAGGGGACGGGTACGGTTTAGGGTACAGGTTAGGCTACGACAACGGTTTAGGGTGAGGGTACGTTTTAGCGTACGGGTTCGTATTAGCGTACGGGTTAGGATTAGGGGACGGGTTACGATAAGGCTTCTGGTAAGGGTTAGGGTTAGGGTTATGGTTAGGGTTAGGGGATGGGGACGGTTTAGGGTACAGGTTAGGGTACGACAACGATTTAGGGTGATCGTACGTGTTAGGGTATGGGTTAGTGTTAGCGTACGGTTTAGGGTTAGGGGACGGGTTAGCATAAGGCTTCTGGTAAGGGTTAGGTTTAGGGTTAGCGGACGGGGATAGGAACGGTTTAGGGTACAGTTTAGGGTACAACAACGGTTTAGTGTGAGTGTACGTGTTAGGGCACGGGTTAGTGTTAGCGTACGGGTTAGGAATAGGGGACGGGATAGGGTAAGGCTTCGGGTAAGGGTTAGGGTTTGGGTTAGGGTTAAGGTTAGGGGACGGGGACGGTTTAGGGTACAGGTTAGGGTACGACAACGGTTTAGGGTGAACGTACGTGTTAGGGCACGGGTTAGTGTTAGCGTACGGGTTGGGATTAGGTGACGGGTTAGGGTAAGGCTTCGGGTAAGTGTTAGAGTTAGGGTTAGGGTTAGGGTTAGGGTTAGGGGACGGGGATGGTTTAGGGTACAGGTTACGGTACCGCAACGCTTTAGGCTGAGAGTAGGTGTTAGGGTAAGGGTTAGTGTTAGCGTACAGGTTAGGATTAGGTGACGGTTAGGGCAAGGCTTCGGGTACGGCTTACGGTTAGGTTTAGGGGACAGGGACGGTTTAGGGTACAGGTAAGGGTACGACAATGGTTTAGGGTGAGCGTACATGTTAGGGTACGGGTTAGTGTTAGCGTACGGGTTAGGATTAGGAGACGGGTTAGGGTAAGGTTTCGGGTAAGTGTTAGGGTTAGGGTTAGGGTTAGGGGACGGGGACGGGGCTGGTTTAGGGTACAGTTTAGGGGACAACAACGGTTTTGGGTGAGCGTACGTGTTAGGGCACGGGATAGTGTTACCGTATGGGTTAGGATTAGGTGACGGGTTAAGTTTAGACTTCGGGTAAGGGTTAAGGTTAGCGTTAGGGTTAGGGTTAGGGTTAGGGGATGGGGACGGGGCCGGTTTAGGGTACAGGTTAGGGTACGACAATGTTTTAGGGTGAGCGTACGTGTTAGGGCAAGGGTTAGTGTTAGCTTACGGGTTAGCATTAGGGGACGGGATTGGCTAAGGCTTCGGGTAAGGGTTAGGGTTAGGGTTAGGGTTAAGGTTCGGGGACGGGTACGGTTTAGGGTACGACAACGGTTTAGGTTGAGCGTACGTGTTAGGGCACGGGTTAGTGTTAGTGTACGGGTTAGGATTATGGGACGGGTTAGGGTAAGGCTTCGGGTAAGGGTTAGGGTTAGGGTTAGGGTTAGGGTTAGAGTAAGGGGACGGGGAAGGTTTAGGGTACAGTTTAGGATACGACAACGGTTTAGGGTGAGCGTACGTGTTATGGTACGGGTTAGTGTTAGCGTACAGGTTAGGATTAGGGGACTGTTAGGGCAAGGATTCGGGTAACGCTTAGGGTTAGGGTTAGGGGACGGGGACGGTTTAGGGTACAGGTTAGGGTATGACAACGGTTTAGGGTAACCGTACGTGTTAGGGTACGGATTAGTGTTAGCGTACAGTTTAGGATTGGGGACAGGTTAGGGTAAGGCTTCGGGTCAGGGTTAGGGATAGGGTTAGGGTTAGGGTTAGGGTTAGGGGATGGGGACGGTTTAGGGTACAGGTTAGTGTACGACAACAGTTTAGGGTGAGCGTACGTGATAGCGTAAGGGTTAGGATTGGTGACGGGTTTAGGTAAGGCTTCGGGTGAGGGTTAGGGTTAGAGTTAGGTTTTGGGTTAGGGTTAGGGGACGGGTATGGTTTAGGTTACAGGTTAGGGTACAAAAACGGTTTAGGGTAAGCGTACGTGTTAGGACACGGGTTAGTGTTAGCATACGGGTTAGGATTAGGGGACGGTTTAGGGTAAGGCTTCAGGTAAGGGTTATGGTTAGGGTTATGGTTAGGGTTAGGGTTAGAGGACGGGGACGGGGACGGTTTAGTGTACAGGTCAGGGTATGACAACGGTTTAGAGTGAGCATACGTGTTAGGGTATGGGTTAGTGTTGGCGTATGGGTTAGGATTAGGGGACGGGTTACGGTAAGGCTTTGGATAACGTTTAGGTCTAGGGTCAGGTTTAGGGTTACGGTTCGGGGACGGGGATGGTTTAGGGTACAGGTTAGCGTACAACAATGGTTTAGGGTGAGCGTACGTGTTAGGGTATGGGTTACTGTTAGCGTACGGGTTAGGATTATGGGACGGGGACGGGGATGGTTTAGGGTACAGTTTAGGGTACGACAAAAGTTTAGGTTGAGCGTACATGTTAGGGTACGGTTAGTGATAGCCTACGGGTTAGGATTAGGGGACAGGTTAGGGTAAGTCTTCGGGTAATGTTTAGGGTTAGGGTTAGGGTTAGGGGACGGGCACGGGAAAGGGGACGGTTTAAGGTACAGGTTAGTGTACAACAGCAGTTTAGGGTGAGCATACGTGTTAGAGTACGGGTTAGTGTTAGCATAGGGGTTAGGATTAGGGGACGTGTTAGGGTAAGGTTCGGGTAAGGGTTAGTGTTAGGGTTAGGGTTAGGGGACGGGGACGGTTTAGGGTACTGGTTAGGGTACGACAACGATTTAGGGTGAGCGTACGTGTTAGGGTACGGGTTAGTGTTAGCGTACGGGTTAGGATTAGGGGACGGTTTAGGGTAAGGCTTTGGGTAAGGTTTACAGTTAGGGTTAGGTTTAGGGGACGGGGACGGTTTAGGGTACAGTTTAGGTTATAACAACGTTTTAGGGTGAGTGTAAGTGTTAGGGTATGGGTTAGTGTTAGCGTACGGGTTAGGATTAGGGGACGTGTTAGGGTAAGGCTTCAGGTAAGGGTTAGGGTTAGGGTTAGGGTTAGGGTTAGGGTTAGGGGACGGTTTAGTGTACAGGTTAGCATACGACAACGGTTTAGGGTGAGCGTACGTGTTAGGGCACAGGTTAGTGTTAGCATACGGATTAGGTTTAGTGGACGGGTTAGTGTAAGGCTTCGGGTATGGGTTAGGGTTAGGGTTAGGGTTAGGGTTAGGGTTAGGGGACGGGGACGGTTTGGGTACAGGTTAGGGTACGAGAACGGTTTAGGGTGAGCGTACATGTTAGGGTACGGGTTAGTGTTAGCGTACGGTTTAGGATTAGTGGATGTGTTAGTGTAAGGCTTCAGGTAATGGTTAGGTTTAGGGTTAGGGTTAGGGTTAGGTTTAGGGTTAGGGTTAGGGGACGGGGACGGTTTAGGGTACAGGTTAGGGTACGACAACGGTTTAGGGTGAGCGTACGTGTTAGGGCACGGGTTAGTGTTACCGTACGGGTTAGGATTAGGGGACGGGTTAGGGTAAGGCTTCGGGTAAGGGTTAGGGTTAGGGTTAGGGTTAGGGATAGGGGACGGGGACTGTTTAGGGTACAGGTTAGTGTACGACAACGGTTTAGGGTGAGCGTACGTGTTAAGGTATGGGTTAGTGTTAGCGTACGGGTTAGGATTAGGGGACAGGTTAGGGTAAGGCTTTGGGTAAGGGTTAGGGTTAGGGTTAGGGTTAGGGTTAGGGGACGGGGACGGTTTACGGTACAGTTTAGAGTATGACAACGTTTTAGGGTCAGTGTACGTGTTACAGTACGGTTTAGTGTTAGCATACAGGTTAGGATTAGGGGACGGTTTAGGGTAAGGCTTCGGGTAAGGGTTAGGGTTAGGTTTAGGGTTAGGGTTAGGGTTAGGAGACATGGATGATTTAGGGTACAGGTTAGTGTGCGACAAAGGTTTACGGTGAGCGTACATGATAGCATATGGGTTAGGATTGGTGACGGGTTAGGGTAAGGCTTCGGGTAAGGATTAGGGATACAGTTAGGGTTAGGGTTAGGGTTAGGGCACGAGGAAGGTTTAGGCTACAGGTTAGGGTACGACAACTATTTAGGGTGAGCCTACGTGTTAGGGTACGGTTTAGTGTTAGCGTATGGGTTAGGATTAGGGGACGTGTTAGTGTAAGGCTTCGGGAAATGTTTAGGTTTAAGGTTATGGTTAGGGTTAGGGGACGGGGACGGGAACGGTTTAGGGTACAGATTAGGGTAAGACAACGGTTTAGGGTGAGAGTACGTGTTAGGGTACGGGTTAGAGTTAGTGTACGGGTTAGGATTAGGGGACGGGTTAGGGCAAGGCTTCGGGTAAGGTTTAGGTTTAGGGTTAGTGTTAGGGTTAAGTTTAGGGGACGGGGACGGTTTAGGGTAAAGGTTAGGGTATGACAACGGTTTAGGGTGAGCATACGTTTTAGGGTAGGTGTTACTGTTAGCATACGGATTAGGTTTAGGGGAATGGTTAGGGTAAGGCTTCGGGTAAGGGTTAGGTTTAGGGTTAGGGTTAGGGTTAGGGGACTGGGACGGTATAGGGTACAGGTTAGTGTACGACAACAGTTTAGTGTGAGCGTACGTGTTAGGGTACGGGTTAGTGTTAGCGTACGGGTTAGGCTTAGGGGACGGGTTAGGGTAAGGCTTCGGGTAAGGGGTAGGGTTAGGGTTAGGGTTAGGGTTAGGGGACGGGGACGGGGATGGTTTAGGGTACAGGTTAGGGTACGTCAACGGTTTAGGGTGAGCGTACGTGTTAGGGTACAGGTTAGTATTAGCGTATGGGTTAGGATTAAGGGACGGGTTAGTGTTATGCTGCGGGTAACGGTTACTGTTAGGGTTACGGTTAGGGTTATGGTTAGGGGACGAGGACGGTTTAGGGCACAGGTTAGGGTACGACAACGGTTTAGGGTGAGCATACGTGTTAGGGTACGGGTTAGTGTTAGCGTACGGGTTCAGATTAGGGGACGGTTTAGGGTAAGGACTCGGGTAAGGGTTAGGTTTAGGGTTAGGGTTAGGTTTAGGGGACAGGAACGGGGATGGTTTAAGGTATAGGTTAGGGGATGACAGCAGTTTAGGGTGAGCGTACGTGTTAGGTAACGGGTTAGTGTTAGCGTACGGGTTAGGATTACGGGACGTGTTACGGTAAGGCTTCAGGTAAGGGTAAGTGTTAGGGTTAGGGTTAGGGTTAGCATACGGAGACGGTTTAGGGTAGAGGTTAGAGTACGACAACGATTTAGGGTGAGCGTACGTGTTAGGGTACGGTTTAGTGTTAGCGTACGGGTTAGGATTAGGGGACGGTTTAGGGTAAGGCTTCGGGTAAGGGTTAGGGTTAGGGGTCGGGGACGGCGACAGGGACGGTTTAGGGTACAGGTTAGTGTACGACCACGGTTTAGGGTGAACGTACGTGTTAGGGTACGGGTTAGTGTTAGCATACGGGTAAGGATTAGGGGAAGTGTTAGGGTAAGGGTTCGGGTAAGGGTTCGGGTTAGGGTTAGGGTTAGGGTTAGTGTTAGGCGACGGGGACGGTTTAGGGTACAGGTTAGTGTACGACAACGGTTTAGGGTGAGCGTACGTGTTAGGGTACGTGTTAGTGTTAGCGTACGGTTTAGTATAAGGGGACGGGTTAGGGTAAGTCTTCGGGTAAGGGTTAGGGTTAGGTTTAGGTTTAGGGTTAGGGGACGGGGATGGTTTAGGGTACAGGTTAGTGTACGAGAACGGTTTAGGGTCAGCGTACGTGTTAGGGTACGGTTTAGTGTTCGCGTACGGGTTAGGATTAGGGGACGGGTTAGTGGAAGGCTTCGGGTAAGCTTTAGGGTTAGGGTTAGGGTTAGGGTTAGGGTCAGGGGACAGAGACGGTTTAGGGTACAGGTTCGGGTACGACCACGGTTTAGGGTGAGCGTACTGGTTAGGGTACGGGTTACTGTTAGCGTACGGGTTAGGATTAGGGGCGGGTTAGGATAAGGCTTCGAGTAAGGGTGAGGCTTAGGGTTAGGGTTAGGTTTCGGTGACGGGGACCGGGACGGTTTAGGATACAGGTTAGTGTACGACAACGGTTTAGGGTGAGCATACGTGTTAGGGCACGGGTTAGTGTTAGCGTACGGTTTAGGATTAGG
This sequence comes from Delphinapterus leucas, assembly GCF_059928025.1. Lineage (NCBI taxonomy): Eukaryota > Metazoa > Chordata > Mammalia > Artiodactyla > Monodontidae > Delphinapterus > Delphinapterus leucas. The sequence goes on from NW_028322253.1 coordinate 7,334,102, forward strand.
GGACGCGTTAGGGTAAGGCTTTGGGTAAGTGTTAGGGTTAGGGTTAGGGTTAGGGATAGGGGACGGGGACGGTTTAGGGTACAGGTTAGAGTACGACAATGGTTTAGTGTGAGCGTACGTGTTAGGGTATGGGTTAGTGTTAGCGTACGGGTTAGGATTAGGGTACGTGATAGGGTAAGGCTTCGGGTAAGGGTTAGGGTTAGGGTTAGGGGACGGGGACGGTTTAAGGTACAGGTTAGAGTACGTCAACGGTTTAGGGTGAGCGTACGTGTTAGGGTATGGGTTAGTGTAAGCGTTCGGGATAGGATTATGGGACGGGTTAGAGTAAGGCTTCGGGTAAGGGTTAGGGTTAGGGTAAGGGTTAGGGTATGGGGATGGTTTAAGGTACAGGTTAGTGTACGAGAACGGTTTAATATGAGCGTACGTGTTAGGGCAAGGGTTATTTTTAGCGTATGGGTTAGGATTAGGGTACGGGTTAGGGTAAGGCTTCGGGTAAGGGTTAGGTTTAGGGTTAGGTTTAGGGTTAGGTTTAGGGGACGGGGACGGTTTAGGGTACATGTTAAGTTATGACAATGGTTTAGGGTGAGCGTACATGTTAGGGTACGGGTTAGTGTTAGCGTACGGTTTAGGATTAGTAGACGGGTTAGGGTAAGGCTTCGGGTAAGGGTTAGGTTTAGGGTTAGGGGACGGGGACAATTTAGGGTACAGGTTAGGGTATGATAACGGTTTAGATTGAGCGTAAGTGTTAGGGTACGGGTTAGTGTTAGCGTACGGATTAGGATTAGGGGACGGGTTAGGGTAAGACTTCGGTTAAGGGATAGGGTTAGGGTTAGGGTTAGGGTTAGGGGACCGGGACGGGGATGGTTTAGGGTACAGGTTAGTGTAAGACAAAGGTTTAGGGTGAGCGCACATGTTAGGGTATGGGTTAGTGTTAGCGTACGGGTTAGGATTAGGGGACGGGTTAGGATAAGGCTTCGGGTAAGGGTTAGGGTTAAAGTTAGGGTTAGAGGACGGGGATCGGGAAGGGGACGGTTTAGGGTACAGGTTAGTGTACAACAACAGTTTAGGTTGAGCGTACATGTTAGGGTATGGGATAGTGTTAGCGTACGGGTTAGGATTGGGGACGGGTTAGCGTAAGGTTCGGGTAAGGGTTAGGGTTAGGGTTAGGGTTAGGGTTAGTGTTAGGGGACGGGGACGGTCTAGGGTACAGGTTAGAGTACGACAACGGTTTACGGTGAGCGTACGTGTTAGGGTACGTATTAGTGTTAGGGTACGGGTTAGGATTAGGGGACGGGTAAGGCTTCGGGTAAGGTTTAGGGTTAGGGTTAGGGTTAGGGTTAGGGTACGGGGACAGTTTAGGGTACAGGTTAGGCTACGACAACGGTTTAGGATGAGCGTACGTGTTAGGGCAATGGTTAGAGTTAGCGTACGGGTTAGGATTAGGGGACGGGTTAGGTTAAGGCTTCAGGTAAGGGTTAGGTTTAGGGTTAGGTTTAGGGTTAGGGTTAGGGGACGGGGACGGTTTAGGGTACAGGTTAGGGTTTGACAATGTTTTAGGGTGAGCGTACATGTTAGGGTACGTGTTAGTGTTAGCGTACGGGTTAGGATTAGGAGTCGGGTTAGGGTAAGGCTTCGGGTAAGGGTTAGGGTTAGGGTTAGGGGACGGGGACAGTTTAGGGTACAATAACGGTTTAGGGTGAGCGTACGTGATAGGGTATGGGTTAGTGTTAGCGTACGGATTAGGATTATGGGACGGGTTAGGGTAAGACTTCGGGTAAGGGATAGGGTTAGGGTTAGTGTTAGGGGACCGGGATGGGGATGCTTTAGGGTACAGGTTAGGGTACGACAAAGGTTTAGGGTGAGCGTACATGTTAGGGTACGGGTTAGTGATAGCCTACGGGTTAGAATTAGGGGACGAGTTAGGATAAAGCTTCGGGTAAGTGTTAGGGTTAAAGTTAGAGTTAGGGGACGGGGACGGGGAAGGGGACGGTTTAGGGTACAGGTTAGTCTACAACAACAGTTTAGGGTGAGCGTACGTGTTAGGGTATGGGATAGTGTTAGCGTACGGGTTAGGATTAGGGGACAGGTTAGCGTAAGTTTCGGGTAAGGGTTAGGGTTAGGGTTAGGGTTAGGTTTAGGGGACGGGGACGGTTTAGGGTACCGGTTAGGGTACGTCAACGGTTTAGGGTGAGCGTACGTGTTAGAATACGGGTTAGTGTTAGCGTAAGGGTTAGGATTAGGGGACGGGTTAGGGTAAGGCTTCGGGTAAGGGTTAGGGTTAGTGTTAGGGTTAGGGTTAGGGTTAGGTTTAGGGGACAGGAAGGTTTAGGTTAGAGGTTAGGGTACGACAACAGTTTAGGGTGAGCGTACGTGTTAGGGTAGTTGTTAGTGTTAGTGTACCGGTTAGGATTAGGGGAGGGATTACTGTAAGGCTTCGGGTAAGGGTTAGGGTTAGGGTTAGGATTAGGGGACGGGGACGGTTTAGGGTACAGTTTAGGGTATGAGAACGGTTTAGGGTGAGCGTACGTGTTAGGGTACAAGTTAGTGTGAGCGTACGGGTTAGGATTAGGGGACGGGTTAGGTTAACGCTTCGGGTAAGTGTTAGGCTTAGGGTTAGGGAACGGGGATGGTTTAGGGTACAGGTTAGGGTACGACAACGGTTTAGTGTGAGCGTACGTGTTAGGTATGTGTTAATGTTAGCGTAGGGGTTAGAATTAGGGGACGGCTTAGGCTAAGGCTTCGGGTAAGGTTTAGGGTTAGGGTTACGGTTAGGGTTAGGGGACGGGGACGGTTTAGGTTACAGGTTAGGGTACGACAACGGTTTAGGGTGAGCGTACGTGTTAGGATACAGGTTAGTGTTAGCGTACGGTTTAGGATTAGGGGACGGGTTAGGGTAAGGCTTCCGGTAAGTGTTAGCGTTCGGGTTAGGGTTAGGGTTAGGGGACGGGGACGGGGACCATTTAGGGTACACGGTGGGTACGACAACGGTTTAGGGTGAGCGTACATCTTATGGTACGGGTTAGTGTTAGCGTACGGGTTAGGATTAGGGGACGGGTTATTGTAAGGCTTCGGTTAAGGTTTAGGGTTAGGGTTAGGGTTAGGGTTAGGGTTACGAGACGGGGACGGTTTAGGGTACAGATTAGTGTACGACAACGGTTTAGGGTGAGCGTACGTGTTAGGGCACGGGTTAGTGTTAGTGTACGAGTTAGGGTTAGGGGACGTGTTAAGGTAAGGCTTCGGGTAAATGTTAGTGTTAGGGTTAGGGTTAGGGTTAGGGGACCGGGACGGTTTAGGGTACAGCTTAGGGTTAGGGTTAGGGTTAGGGGACAGGGACGCTTTAGGGTACAGGTTAGGGTACGACAACAGTTTAGGGTGAGCGTACATGTTAGGGTATGGGTTAGTGTTAGCGTATGGGTTAGGATTACGTGACGGGTTAGGGTAAGGATTCAGGTAACGGTTAGGGTTAGGGTTACGTTTAGGTTTAGGGTAAGGGGACGGGGATGGTTTAGGGTACAGGTTAGGGTACGACAACGGTTTAGGGTGAGCGAACGTGTTAGGGTACGGGTTAGTTTTAGCGTACGGGTTAGGATTAGGTGACGGGTTAGTGTAAGGCTTCAGGTAAGGTTTAGTGTTAGGGTTAGGGTTAGGGGACCGGGACGGTTTAGGGTACAGGTTAGGGTACGACAGCGGTTTAGGTTGAGCGTACGTGTTACGGTACGGTTTAGTGTTAGCGTACGGGTTAGGATTAGGGGACGGTTAAGGGTAAGGCTTCGGGTAAGGATTAGGGTTAGTGTTAGGGTTACGGTTAGGTTTAGGAGACGGGGACGATTTAGGGTACACGTTAGGGTACGACAACGATTTAGGGTGAGCGAACATGTTAGGGTACGGGTTAGTGTTAGCGTGCGGGTTAGGATTAGGGGACGGGTTAGTGTAAGACTTCGGGTAAGGTTTAGGGTTAGGTTTAGGGTTAGGGTTAGGGGACAGGGACGGTTTAGTGTACAGGTTAGGGTACGTCAAAGGTTTAGGGCGAGCATACGTGTTAGGGTACGGGTTAGTGTTAGCGTACCGGTTAGGATTAGGGGACGGGTTAGGGGAAGGCTTCGGGTAAGGGTTAGGGTTAGGGTTAGGGTTAGGGTTAGGGGATGGGGACGGTTTAGGCTACAGGTTAGGTTATGACAACTGTTTATGGTGAGCGTTCTTGTTAGGGTACAGGTTAGTGTGAGCGTACGGGTTAGGATTAGGGGACGGGTTAGGGTAAGGCTTCGGGGAAGGTTTAGTGTTAGGGTTAGGGTTAGGGTTAGGGGACTGGGATGGGGATGGTTTAGGGTACAGGTTAGTGTACGACAATGGTTAGGGTGAGGGTACGTGTTCGGGTACGGGTTAGTGTTAGCGTACGTGTTAGGATTATGGGACGGGTTAGGGTAAGGCTTCGGGTAAGGGTTAGGTTTAGGGTTAGTGTAAGGTTTACGGGGCGGGGACGGTTTAGTGTACAGGTTAGGGTAGGACAACGTTTTAGCGTGAGCGTATGTTGTAGGGTATGGGTTAGTGTTAGCGTACGGTTTAGGATTATTGGACGGGTTAGTGTAAGACTTCGGGTAAGGGTTAGGGTTAGGTTTAGGTTTAGGGTTAGGGGATGGGGACGGTTAAGGGTACACGTTAGGGTATGACAACGGTTTAGGGTGTGCGTACGTGATAGGGTACGGGTTAGTGTTAGCGTACGGGTTAGGATTAGGTGACGGGTTAGGGTAAGGCTTCGGGTAAGTGTTAGGGTTATGATTAGGGGACGGGGACGGGGACGGTTTAGGATACAGGTTAGGGTACGAAAACGTTTCAGGGTGAGCGTACGTGTTATGGTACGGGTTAGTGTTAGTGTACGGGTTAGTATTAGGGGACGGGTTAGAGTAAGGCTTCGGGTAAATGTTAGGGTTAGGGTTAGGGAATGGGGACGGTTTAGGGTACAGGTTAGGGTACGACAACAGTTTAAGTTGAGCGTACGTGTTAGGGTACCGGTTAGCGTTAGCGTACGGGTTACGGTAAGGCTTCGGGTAAAGGTTAGGTTTAGGGTTAGGGTTAGGGTACGGTGACGGTTTAGGGTACAGGTTAGGGTACGACAACGTTTTCGGGTGAGCGTACGTGTTAGGGTATGGTTTAGTGTTAGCGTACGGGTTAGGTTTAGGTGACGGTTTAGCGTAAGGCTTCGGGTAAGGGTTAGGGTTAGGTTTAGGGTAAAGCGACGGTTTAGGGTACAGGTTAGGGTACGACAACGGTTTAGGTTGAGCGTATGTGTTAGGGTTCCGGTTAGTGTTAACGTACGGGTTATGCTAAGACTTCGGGTAAGGGATAGTGTTAGGGTTAGGGGACGGGGACGGTTTAGGGTATAGGTTAGTGTACGACAACGGTGTAGGGTGAGCATAACTGTTAGGGTACGTGTTAGTGTTAGCGTACGGGTAGGAGTAGGGGATGGATTACGGTAAGGCTTCGGGTAAGGGTTACAGTTAGGATTAGGGTACAGGGACGGTTTAGGGTACAGGTTAGGGTACGACAATGGTTTAGGTTGAGCGTACGTGTTAGGGTACCGGTTAGTGTTAGCGTATGGGTTATGGTAAGGCTTCGGGTAAGGGTTAGGGTTAGGGTTAGGGTTAGGGTTAGGGCACGTTGAAAGTTTAGGGTACAGATTAGGGTACTACAACGGCTTAGGGTGAGCGTACGTGTTAGGGTACGGGTTAGTGTTAGCGTACGGTTTAGGATTAGGGGACGGGTTAGGGTAAGGCTTCGGGTAAGGGTTAGTGTTAAGGTTAGGGGACGGTGACGGGGACGGTTTAGGGTACAGGTTAGGGTACGATAACGGTTTAGGGTGAGCGTACGTGTTAGGGTACGGGTTAGTGTTAGTGTACGGGTTAGGATTAGGGGACGGGTTAGGGTAAGGCTTCGGGTAAGAGTTAGTGTTAGGGTTAGGATTAGGGTTAAGGGACGGGGACGGGGACGGTTTAGGGTACAGGTTAGGGTTCGACAATGGTTTAGTATGAGCGTACGTTTTAGAGTACGGTTTAGCGTTAGCGTACGTGTTAGGATTAGGTGACAGCTTAGGGTAAGGATTCGGGTAAGGGTTTGGGTTAGGGTTAGGGGACGGGGACGGTTTAGGGTACAGGTTAGGGTACGTCAACGATTTAGGGTGAGCGTACGTGTTAGGGTACGGGTTAGTGTTACCGTTCGGGATAAGATTATGGGACGTGTTAGGGTAAGGCTTCGGGTAAGAGTTAGGGTAGGGTTAGGGTTAGGGTAAGGGTTAGGGGACGGGGACGGTTTAGGGTACAGGTTAGGGTACGACAACAGTTTAGTGTGAGCGTACGTGTTAGGGTATGTGTTAGTGTTAGCGTACGGGTTAGTATTAGGGGAAGGGTTAGGGTAAGGCCTCGGGTAAGTGTTAGGGTTAGGTTTAGCGTTATGGTTAGGGGACGGGGACGGTTTAGGGTATAGGTTAGTGTACAAGAACTGTTTAGGGTGAGCGTACGTGTTAGAGTACGGGTTAGTGTTAGCGTACGGGATAGGATTAGGGGACGGGTTAGGGTAAGGTTTCGGGTAAGGGTTAGGTTTAGGGTTATTGTTAGGGTTAGGGTTATGGGACGGGGATGGTTTAGGGTACAGGGTAGAGTACAACAACGGTTTAGGTTGAGCGTACGTATTAGGGTACGGGTTAGTGTTAGCGTACGGTTTAGGATTAGGGGACGGTTTTGGGTACGGCTTCGGGTAAGGGTTAGGTTTAGGGTTAGGGTTAGGGTTATGGTTAGGGGATGGGGACGGTTTAGGGTACAGGTTAGGATATGACAAAGTTTAGGGTGAGCGTACGTGTTAGGGTACAGGTTAGTCTTAGCGTACGGGTTAGGATTAGGCGACGGGTGAGGGTAAGGCTTCGGGTAAGGGTTAGGGTTAGGGATAAGGTTAGGGTTAGGGGACGGGGACCGTTTAGGGTACAGGTTAGGGTACGACAACGGTTTAGTGTGAGCGTACGTGTTAGGGTACGGGTTAGTGTTAGCGTACGGGTTAGGATTTGGGGACGAGTTAGTGTAAGACTTCGGGTAAGGGTTAGGGTTAGGGTTAGGGTTAGGGGACGGGGACGGTTTAGGGTACAGGTTAGGGTATGACAATGGTTTAGGGTGAGCGTACGTGTTAGGGTATGTGTTAGTGTTAGCGTACGGGTTAGGATTATGGGACGGGTTAGGGTAAGGCTTCGGGTAAGGGTTAGGCTTAGAGTTAGGTTTAGGGTTAGGGTTAGGGGATGGGCACGGTTTAGGGTACAGGTTAGTGTACGACAAGGTTTTAGGGTGAGCGTACGTGTTAGGGTACGGTTTAGTGTTAGCGAACGTGTTAGGATTAGGGGACATGTTAGGGTAAGGCTTCGGGTAAGTGTTGGTGTTAGGGTTAGAGTTAGGGTTAGGGGATGGGGATGTTTTAGGTTACAGGTTAACGTACGACAACGATTTAGTGTGAGCGTACGTGTTAGGGTATGTGTTAATGTTAGCGTAGGGGTTAGAATTAGGGGACGGCTTAGGCTAAGGCTTCGGGTAAGGTTTAGGTTTAGGGTTACGGTTAGGGTTAGGGGACGGTGACGGTTTAGGTTACAGGTTAGGGTACGACAACGGTTTAGGGTGAGCGTACTTGTTAGGGTATGGGTTAGTGTTAGCGTACGGTTTAGGATTAGGGGACGGGTTAGGGTAAGGCTTCGGGTAAGGGTTAGGGTTAGGGTTATGGGATGGGGACGGTTTAGGGTACAGGTTAGGGTACGAAAACAGTTCAGGGTGAGCGTAAGTGTTAGGATATGGGTTAGTGTTAGCGTACGGGTTAGGATTAGGGGAAGGGTTAGGGTAAGGCTTCCGGTAAGGGTTAGTGTTCGGTTTAGGGTTAGGGTTAGGGGACGGGGACAGGGACGGTTTAGGGTACAGGTTAGGGTACGACAACGGTTTAGGGTGAGTGTACGTCTTATGGTACGGGTTAGTGTTAGCGTACGGGTTAGTAGTAGTTGACGGGTTAGGGTAAGGCTTTGGTTAAGTGTTAGGGTTAGGGTTAGGGTTAGGGTTAGGGTTAGGGTTACGGGACGGGGACGGTTTAGGGTACAGATTAGTGTACGACAACGGTTTAGGGTGAGTGTATGTGTTAGGGCACGGGTTAGTGTTAGTGTACGAGTTAGGCTTAGGGGACGGGTTAAGGTAAGGCTTCGGGTAAGGGTTAGTGTTAGGGTTAGGATTACGGTTAGTGTTAGGGGGCCGGGATGGTTTAGGGTACAGTTTAGGGTACGACAATGGTTTAGGGTGAGCGTACGTGTTAGGGCACGGGTTAGTGTTAGCGTACGGGTTAGGATTAGTGGACGGGTTAGGGTAGCTTTTCGGGTTAGTGTTAGGATTAGGGTTAGGGTTAGGGGACCGGGACGGTTTAGGGTACAGTTTAGGGTTAGGGTTAGGGTTAGGGTTAGGAGACAGGGACGATTTAGGGTACAGGTTAGGGGAAGACAACGGTTTAGGGTGAGTGTACATTTTGGGTACGGGTTAGTGTTTGCATACGGGTTAGGATTAGGGGAAGGGTTAGGTTAAGGCTTCAGGTAAGGGTTAGGGTTAGGGTTAGGGTTAGTAGACGGGGAAGGTTTAGGGTACAGGTTAGGGTACGACAACGGTTTAGTGTGAACGTACGTGTTAGGGTACGGTTTACTGTTAGCCTATGTGTTAGGATTAGGGGACGGATTAGGGTAAGGCTTCGGGTAAGGTTTAGGGTTAGGGCTAGGGGACGGGGACGGTTTAGGGTACAGGTTAGTGTACGACAAGTATTTAGGGTGAGCGTACGTGTTAGGGTACGGGTTAGTGTTAGCGTACGGGTTAGGATAAGGGGACAGGTTAGGGTAAGGCTTTGGGTAAGGGTTAGGGTTAGGGCTAGGGTTAGGGTTAGGGTTAGGGGACGGGGACGGTTTAGGGTACAGGTTAGGGTTCGACGTCGGTTTAGGGTGAGCGTACGTGTTAGGGTATGTGTCAGTGTTAGCGTACGGGTTAGGAATAGGGGACGGGTTAGGTTAAGGCTTCGGGTAAGGGTTAGCCTTACGGTTAGGGTTAGGGTTAGGGTTAGGGGACAGGGACTGTTTAGGGTACAGGTTAGAGTAGGAGAACAGTTTATGCTGAGCGTATGTGTTAGGGTATGGGTTAGTGTTAGCGTATGGGTTAGGATTACGTGACGGGTTAGGGTAAGGATTCAGGTAACGGTTAGGGTTAGGGTTACGTTTAGGTTTAGGGTAAGGGGACGGGGATGGTTTAGGGTACAGGTTAGGGTACGACAACGGTTTAGGGTGAGCGAACGTGTTAGGGTACGGGTTAGTTTTAGCGTACGGGTTAGGATTAGGTGACGGGTTAGTGTAAGGCTTCAGGTAAGGTTTAGTGTTAGGGTTAGGGTTAGGGGACCGGGACGGTTTAGGGTACAGGTTAGTGTACAACAATGGTTTAGGGTGAGCGTACGTGTTAGGGTATGGGTTAGTGTTAGCGTACGGGATAGGATTAGGGGACGGTTAGGTTAAGGCTTCGGGTAAGGGTAAGGTTTAGGGTTAGGGTTAGGGTTAGGGTTATGGGACGGGTACGGTTTAGGGTACAGGTTAGTGTACAACAATGGTTTAGGGTGAGCGTACGTGTTAGGGTACGGTTTAGTGTTAGCGTATGGGTTAGGATTAAGGGACGGGTTTGGGTAATGGTTAGGTTTAGAGTTAGGGTTAGGGTTATGGTTAGGGGATGCTGACGGTTTAGGTTTCAGGTTAGTGTACGACAACGGTTTAGTGTGAGCGTATGTGTTAGGGTACAGTTTAGTGTTAGCGTACGGGTTAGGATTAGGGGAAGGGTTAGGTTAAGGCTTCAGGTAAGGGTTAGGGTTAGGGTTAGTAGACGGGGAAGGTTTAGGGTACAGGTTAGGGTACGACAACGGTTTCGTGTGAGCGTACGTGTTAGGGTACGGGTTAGTGTTAGCGTACGGTTTAGGATTATGTGACGGGTTAGTGTAAGGCTTCGGGTAAGGGTTAGGGTTAGGGTTAGGGTTAGGGTAAGGGTTAGGGGACAGGGACGATTTAGGGTACAGGTTAGGGTACGACAACCTTTTAGGGTGAGCGTACGTGTTAAGGTATGGGTTAGTGTTAGCGTACGGTTTAGGGTTAGGGGACGGGTTAGGGTAAGGCTTCGGGTAAGGGTTAGGGTTAGGGTTAGGATTTGGGTTAGGGGACGGGGACGGGGACGGTTTAGGGTACAGGTTAGGGTACGACAAAGGTTTAGTATGAGCGTACGTTTTACGGTACGGTTTAGCGTTAGCGTACGTGTTAGGATTAGGTGACAGGTTAGTGTAAGGATTCGGGTAAGGGTTTGGGTTAGGTTTAGGGTTAGGGTTAGGGGATGGGGACGGTTTAGGGTACAGGTTTGTGTACGTCAACGGTTTAGGGTGAGCGTACGTGTTAGGGTATGTGTTAGTGTTACCGTTCAGGATAAGATTATGGGACAGGTTAGGGTAAGGCTTCGGGTAAGAGTTAGGGTACGTTTAGGGTTAGGGTTAGGGTTAGGGGACGGGGACGGTTTAGGGTACAGTTTAGGGTATGACAACGGTTTAGGGTGAGTGTACGTGTTAGGGTACGGGTTAGTGTTAGCGTACGGGTTAGGATTAGGTGACGGGTTAGGTTAAGGGTTAGGTTTAGGGGTAGGGTTAGGGTTAGGTGACGGGGACGGTTTAGGTTACAGGTTAGGGTACGACAACAGTTTAGTGTGAGCGTACATGTTAGGGTATGTGTTAGTGTTAGCGTACGGGTTAGTATTAGGTGACGGGTTAGGGTAAGGCCTCGGGTAAGCGTTAGGGTTAGGGGACGGGGACGGTTTAGGGTATAGGTTATGGTACGACAATGGATTAGGGTGAGCGTACGTGTTAGGGTATGGGTTAGTGTTAGTGTACGGGATAGGATTAAAGGACGGGTTAGGGTAAGGTTTCGGGTAAGGGTTAGGTTTAGGTTTATTGTTATGGTTAGGGTTATGGGACGGGGACGGTTTAGGGTACAGGGTAGAGTACAACAACGATTTAGGGTGAGCGTACGTATTAGGGAACGGGTTAGTGTTAGCGTACGGGTTAGGATTAGGGGACGGTTTTGGGTAAGGCTTCGGGTAAGGCTTAGGTTTAGGGTTAGGGTTAGGGTTATGGTTAGGGAATGGGGACGGTTTAGCATACAGGTTAGGATACAACAACGGTTTAGGGTGAGCGTACGTGTTAGGTAACTGGTTAGTGTTAGCGTACGGGTTAGGATTAGGGGCGGGTGAGGGTAAGGCTTCGGGTAAGGGTTAGGGTTAGGGATAAGGTTAGGGTTAGGGGATGGGGACCGTTTAGGGTACAGGTTAGGGTACGACAGCGGTTTAGGGTGAGCGTATGAGTTAGGGTACGGGTTAGTGTTAGCGTACGGTTTAGGAATTGGGGCGAGTTAGGTTAAGGCTTCGGGTAAGGGTTAGGGTTAGGGTTAGGGTTAGGGGACCGGGATGGTTTAGGGTACAGGTTAGGGTTAGGGTTAGGGTTAAGGTTAGGGTTAGGGGACAGAGACGGTTTAGGGTACAGTTTAGGGTACCACAAAGGTTTAGGGTGAGCGTACATGTTAGGGTACGGGTTAGTGTTAGCGTACAGGTTAGTAGTAGGGGACAGGTTAGGGTAAGACTTCATGTAACGGTTAGTGTTAGGGTTACGTTTTGGGTTAGGGTTAGGGGACGGGGATGGTTTAGGGTACAGGTTAGTGTACGACAACGGTTTAGGGTGAGCGAACGTGTTAGGGTATGGGTTAGTTTTAGCGTACGGGTTAGGATTAGGTGACGGGTTGGTGTAAGGCTTCAGGTAAGGTTTAGTGTTAGGGTTACGGTTAGGGGATGGGGCGGTTTAGGGTACAGGTTAGTGTACGACAAGAATTTAGGGTGAGTGTACGTGTTAGGGTACGGGTAAGTGTTAGCGTATGGGTTAGGATTAGGGGACGGGTTAGGGTAAGGCTTCGGGTAAGGGTTAGGGTTAGGGTTAGGGATAGGGGACGGGGACGGTTTAGGGTACAGTTTAGGGTACGACAAGGTTTTAGAGTGAGCGTACGTGTTAGGGTTTGGGTTAGGATCAGGGGACGAGTTAGGGTAAGGCTTCGGGTAAGGGTTAGGGTTAGGGTTACGGTACGGGGATGGTTTAGGATACAGGTTAGTGTACGACAACGGTTTAGGGTGAGTGTACGTGTTAGGGTACGGGTTAGTGTTAGCCTATGGGTTAGGATTAGGGGACGGGTTAGGGTAAAGCTTCGAATAAAGGTTAGGGTTAGGTTTAGGGTTAGGGTTAGTGGACGGGGACGGTTTAGGTTACATGTTAGGGTACGACAACGGTTTAGCGTGAGCGTACGAGTTAGGGTAAGGTTTAGTGTTACCGTACGGGTCAGGATTAGGGTACGTGTTAGGTTAAGGCTTCGGGTAAGGCTTATGGTTAGGGTTAGGGTTAGGGTTAGGGTTAGGGGATTGGGATGGTTTAGGGTACAGGTTAGGGTACGACAACGGTTTAGGGTGAGCGTACGTGTTAGGGTATGGGTTAGTGTTAGCGTACGGGTTAGATTAGGGGACGGGTTAGGGGAAGGCTTCGGGTAAGGGTTAGGGTTAGGGTTAGTGTTAGGGTTAGGGTTAGGGGACAGTTTAGGGTACAGGTTAGGGTATGACAACGGTTTAGTGTGAGCGTACATGTTAGGGTATGTGTTAGTGTTAGCGTACGAGTTAGGATTAGGGGACAGGTTAGGGTAAGGCTTCGGGTAAGGGTTAGGGTTAGGGTTAGGGTTAGGGTTAGGGTTAGGGTTACGAAAACGGTTTAGGGTTAGCGTACGTGTTAGGGTAGGGGTTAGTGTTAGCGTACGGTTTAGGATTAGGGGACGTGTTAGGGTAAGGCTTCGGGTAAGAATTAGGGTTAGGTTTAGGGGACGGGGACGGATTAGGGTACAGGTTAGGGTACGACAACGGTTTAGGGTGAGCGTACATGTTAGGGTACGTGTTAGTGTTAGCGTACGTGTCAGGATTATGGGACGGGTTAGGGTAAGGCTTTGGGTAAGGGTTAGTTTTAGGGTTAGGGTTAGTGTTAGTGTTACGGGAGGGGGACGGTTTGGGATACAGGTTAGCGTACGACCACGGTTCAGGGTGAGCGTACATATTAGGGTATGGGTTAGTGTTAGCGTATGGGTTAGGAATGGGGTCGGGTCATGGTAAGGCTTCGGATAAGGGTTAGGGTTAGGGTTAGGGTTAGGGGACGGGGACGGTTTAGGTTACAGGTTAGGGTATGACAACGGTTTAGCGTGAGCATACATGTTAGGGTATATTTGAGTGTTAGCGTACGGGTCAGGATTAGGGGACTGGTTTGTTTAAGGCTTTGGGTAAGTGTTAGGGTTAGGGTTAGGGTTAGAGTTAGGGTTAGGGGACGGGGACGGTTTAGGGTACAGGTTAGGGTACGTCAACGGTTTAGGGTGAACGTACGTGTTAGGGTACGGGTTAGGGTTAGTGTATGGGTTAGGATTAGGGGACGGGTTAGGGTAAGCCTTCATTTCAGTGTTAGGATTAGGGTTAGGGTTAGGGTTAGGGTTAGTGTTAGGGTTAGGGTACGGGAACGGTTTAGGGTACAGGTTAGTGTACGACAATGGTTTAGGCTGAGCGTACATATTAGGGTACGCGTTACATTTAGCGTACGGGTTAGGATTAGGGGACGGGTTAGGGTAAGGATTCGGGTAAGGTTTAGGGTTAGGGTTAGGGTTAGGGTTAGGTTTAGGGTTAGGGGACGGGGTTGGTTTAGGGTACAGGTTAGTGTATGAAAATGGTTTAGGCTGAGCGTACATATTAGGGTACGGGTTAGTGTTAGCGTACGGGTTAGGATTAGGGGACGGGTTAGGGTAAGGCTTCGAGTAAGGGTTAGGGTTAGGGTTAGGGTTAGGGTTAGGGGACGGTTTAGGTTACAGGTTAGGGTATGACAACGGTTTAGGGTGAGCGTAGGTTTTAGGGTATGTGTTAGTGTTAGCGTACGGGTTAGGATTAAGGAACAGGTTAGGTTAAGGCTTCGGTTAAGGGTTAGGTTTAGGTTTAGGGTTAGGGTTAGGGTTAGGGGACGGGGACGGTTTAGGTGACAGGTTAGGGTACGACAACGGTTTAGCGTGAGCGTACGTGTTAGGGTACGGTTTAGTGTTAGCGTACGGGTCAGGATTAGGGGACGGTTTTGGTTAAGGTTTCGGGTAAGTGTTAGGCTTAGGGTTACGGTTAGGGTTGGGGACGGTTAAGGGTACAGGTTAGGGTACGACAAAGGTTTAGGGTAAGCGTATGTGTTAGGGTACAGGTTAGTGTCAGCTTACGGGTCAGGATTAGGGGACGGGTTAGGTTAAGGCTTCGGATAAGGGTTTGGGTTAGGGTTAGGGTTAGGATTAGGGTTAGGGTACGGGGATGGTTTATGGTACAGTTTAGTGTACGACAATGGTGTAGGGTGAACGTACGTGTTCGGGTACGTGTTAGTGTTAGCGTACGGGTTAGGATTATGTGACGGGTTAATGTAAGGGTTCGGGTAAGGGTTAGGGTTAGGGCTAGGGTTAGGGTTAGGGGACGGTGATGGTTTAGCATAAAGGGTAGGGTACGAAAACGGTTTAGGGTGAGCGTACATGTTAGGGTATATGTTAGTGTTAGCGTACGGGTTACTATTAGGGGACGGTTTAGGGTAAGGCTTCGGGTAAGGGTTAGGGTTAGGGTTAAGGTTTGGGTTAGGTGATGGGGAAGGTTTAGGGTACAGGTTAGGGTACGACAACTGTTTAGGGTGAGCGTACGTGTTAGGGTACGGGTTAGGGTTAGTGTACGGGTTAGGATTAGGGGACGGATTAGGGTAAGCCTTCGTTTAAGGGTTAGGGTTAGGGTTAGGGTTAGGGTTAGGGGACGGGGATGGTTTAGGCTACAGATTAGGGTACGCCAACAGTTTAGGGTGAGCGTACGTGTTAGGGTATGGGTTAGTGTTATCGTACTGGTTAGGATTAGGGGACGGGTTAGGGTAAACCTTCGTTTAAGGGTTAGGGTTAGGGTTAAGGTTAGGGGATGGGGATGATTTAGGGTACAGGTTTGTGTACGACAACGGTTTAGGGTGAGCGTACGTGTTAGGGTACGGGTTAGTGTTAGCGTAAGTGTCAGGATTAGGGGACGGGTTAGGGTAAGCCTTCGTTTAAGGGTTAGGGTTAGGGTTAGGGGACGGGGACGGTTTAGCTTACAGGTTAGGGTACGACAACGGTTTAGTGTGAACGTACGTTTTAGGGTATGGCCTAAAGTTAGAGTACGGGTTAGGATCAAGGGAAGGGATAGAGTAAGGCTTCGGGTACGGATTAGGGTTAGTGTATGGGTTAGGGGACTGGGACACGGATGGTTTAGGGTACAGTTTATGGTACAACAATGGTTTAGGTTGAGCATACATGTTAGGGTACGGGTTAGTGTTAACGTATGGGTTAGGATTAGGGGACGGGTTAGGGTAAAGTTTCGGGTAAGGGTTAGCGTTAGGGTTAGGGTTTTGGTTAGGGTTATGGGATGGGGACGGTTTAGGGTACAGGTTAGGGTACGACCACGGTTTAGGGTGAGAGTACATGTTAGGGTACAGGTTAGTGTTAGCGTACGGTTTAGGATTAGGGGACGGGTTAGTGTAAGGCTTCTGGTAAGGGTTAGGGTAAGGGTTATGGTTAGGGTTAGGGGACAGGGACGGTTTAGGGTACAGGTTAGGGTACGACAACGGTTTAGGGTGAACGTACGTGTTAGGGTATGGGTTAGTGTTAGCGTACGGGTTAGGATTAGGGGTCAGGTTAGGGTAAGGCTTCGGGTAAGGGTTGGGGTTAGGGTTAGGGTTATGGTTAGGGGATCGGGACAGTTTAGTGTAGAGTTTAGGGTACGACAACGGTTTAGGGTGAGCGTACCTGTTAGGGTACTGGTTAGTGTTAGCGTAAGTGTTAGGATTACTGGACGGGTTAGGGTAAGGCTTCGGGTAAGGGTTAGGGTTAGGGTTAGGGTTAGGGTTAGGGTTAGGGGACGGGGACGGGGATGGTTTAGGGTAAAGTTTACGGTACGACAATGGTTTAGGGTGAGCGTACGTGTTAGGGTACGGGTTAGTGTTAGGGTACGGGTTAGGATTAGGGGACGGGTTAGGGTAAAGCTTCGGGTAAGGGTTAGGATTACGGTTAAAGGACGGGGACGGTTTAGGGTACAGGTTAGGGTACAACAACGTTTTAGGGTCAGCGTATGTGTTAGGGTACAGGTTAGTGTTAGCGTACGGGTTAGGATTAGGGGACGGGTTAGCGTAACGTTTCGGGTAAGGGTTAGGGTTAGGGGACGGGGACAGGGACGGTTTAGGGTACAGTTTAGGGTTCACCAACGGTTTAGGGTGAGCGTACGTGTTAGGGTACGGGTTAGTGTTAGCGCATGTGTTAGGATTAGGGGACGGGTTAGTGTAAGGCTTCGGGTAAGGGTTAAGGTTAGGGTTAGGGTTAGGGGACGTGGCGGTTTAGGTTACAGGTTAGGGTACGACAACGGTTTAGGGTGAGGGTACGTGTTAGGGTATTGGTCAGTGTTAGCGTACGGGTTAGGATTAAGGGACGGATTAGAGTAAGGCTTCGGGTAACGGTTAGGGTTAGGGTTAGGGTTAGGTTTAGGGGAAGGGGACGGGGACGGTTTAGGGTACAGGTTAGGGTATGACAAAGGATTAGAGTGAGCATACGTGTTAGGGTATGGGTTAGTGTTAGCGTACGGGTTAGGATTAGGGGACGGGTTAGGGTAAGGCTTCGGGTAAGGGTTAGGGTTAGGGTTAGGGTTAGGGTTACGGTTAGGGGACTGGGACGGTTTAGGGTTCCGGTTAGGGTACGACAACGGTTTAGGGTGAGCGTACGTGTTAGGGTATGGGTTAGTGTTAGCGTACGGGTTAGGATTAGGTGACGTGTTAGGGTAAGGCTTCGAGTAAGGGTCAGGGTTAGGATTAGGGGATGGGGACGGGGACAGTTTAGAGTACAGGTTAGGATTCGCCAATGGTTTAGGGTGAGCATACATGTTAGGGTACGGGTTAGTGTTAGCGCACGGGTTAGGATTAGGGGACGGGTTAGTGTAAGGCTTCGGGTAAGGGTTAAGGTTAGGGTTAGGGTTAGGGTTAGGGGACGGGGACGGTTTAGGTTACAGGTTAGGGTACGACAACGGTTTAGGGTGAGCGTACGTTTCAGGGTATGGGTTAGTGTTAGCGTACGGGTTAGGATTAAAGGAAGGGTTAGAGTAAGGCTTTGGGTAAGGATTAGGGTTAGGGTTTGGGTTAGGGGACTGGGACACGGATGGTTTAGGGTACAGCTTAGGGTACAAAAACGGTTTAGGGTGAGCGTACGTGTTAGGGTACGGGTTATTGTTCGCGTACGGGTTAGGATTAGGGGACGGGTTAGGGTAAGGTTTCGGGTAAGGGTTATCGTTAGGGTTAGGGTTAGGTTTAGGGTTACTGGATGGAGACGGTTTAGGGTACAGCTTAGTGTACGACCACGGTTTAGGGTGAGAGTACATGTTAGGGTACAGTTTAGTGTTAGCGTACGTGTTACGATTATGGGACGGTTTAGGGTAAGGGTTTGGGTAAGAGTTAGGGTTAGGATTTGTTAGGGTTTGGGGACGGGGACGGTTTAGGGTACAGGTTAGGGTACGACAACGGTTTAAGATGAGCGTACGTGTTAGGATACGGGTTAGTGTTAGCGTATGATTAGGGGACGGATAAGGTTAAGGCTTCGGGTAAGGGTTAGGTTGAGACATAAGGATGAACACTTCGGGCTGATGGCATTGGTGAGGTTCGATGAGCAAATGCAGACCCTTTGAAGTCATACTGCATGGTACCCATTCCATGGGTCCCAACTCTCCAGGTTTAAGGGATTCTTCCTTCAGCTAAAACATGCATGGGAAACCCAGAGTACGTTCCACCGTGTCATTGGGAAACGTTTTCAAATGCATCTCAGTTTTCGTCCCCTGGTACTCGGGTTCACCATTCCAGACGCTTTACTAACACTCTCCCCACTTGGAGAGTCAGTGCCTTTAACCTCCTGTTTGGCACACTTTGCAATTTCTGCGCAAGATGAACAGGAATTTGGAGATCCAATGAGAGACTAGCTGTAGGTGTCTGCACGGGCAAATGGAACGCTTATTTCCCACCAGGAAGAGGAATTAACCAAAGGCTCAGCGTGCCCTGCCAGAAACAGATTAGGGCCTGAAGCAATCCTGCGGTTTTGCGGTCAGCTCACAAGAAAGCGAGTTGAAGAAAAGAGCTCAAGGGCACTGTAATCCACAAACCTGCAGAGTTATGAATGATAGCTATCGTCCAAAATATATTCAAGTAAGTCTGTGAAGAGGGCTTTAAAGCGGTGCAGAATTTCAGGAAAACGATTTCAGGGGGTAGACTGGAATTGCACTTAAAGCATAGGAAAAGAGGCAGAATGTCGACAATGATGCACTTGGCCAAAAAGAGCATATGGGTTTTTTCCTGAATATATTCAGGAAAAAACGCACACGCACTCTTTGGCCAACCAAGCAAGTGTTTAAAGGAAATCTGCACTACAATGAAGTCTCACTGCCCCCCGGTCAAAAGGGCCATGTGAAAAAAGTGTAAAAGAAGGTATCATTGAAGACTAATACAGAATACCAAGTCCTGGTCGTTGGTAGAATAACCAGCAGGGTATAGGATTTAGGAACTACTGGAGGTATATCCTCGGTGGCTTCACTGACTCTCCTGACATCCGTTACCTTGACTGCTGCAGCCCATGGGGCTCTCAAAGTCAGGCCAATCCCAGGATATGGAGCTCACCCAGGCAGGTACCCCACCCCCACCCCAGCCCACAGGGCCCTCGTGTTCAGGCCCCTCCCAGGATATGGTGTTCCCTGGGCAGGTCACCTGCAGCCCATGGGGCTCTCGTTGTCACGTCCCTCCCAGGATACAGAGCTACCCTTGCATGTTCCGTGGCAAGTCTGGGCAAACAGGAGCCGTGCACATAGTGCACATTGCAAAGCACTCCCAGCTCACCTGTCGCTCAGATCTGACACAGAGCACCTCAGAGCAGGACTTGAACTAACAAACAGCAGCTCCAAAACGTCTGTGATCTTGGGGATCACTCTGTGAGGCCTCCCTCCACCTGGTCTTCCAGAGACTTCCACTGCACCTGGGGCACCAGGCCTCTGTCTCCACCCACCACCCTCCCCTCCTCTCCCTGACTCCTGGGTTCCTCTCATTAGGAGAGGGTTTTCTTGAAGTTGTCTCCCACTCATGGGCCAGATAAAATGATTAGAAAACAAGCCAGAACTACAGCCCCTTGTCTATCCTGACTCTCAAGAGCCCACACCTGTTCCTTGGACCTGGCCGATTCAGCAAGTTCCATTTTCTGCAACTGTGAGCGCCTGAGGGGTGATGATTGGCTGACCTGGGCAGCGTGACCGTGCCGGCCAGACCTCCCCAGGTGTGCCTGGGTTGAGATCGATATAAACACCGCTCCAGGCAGCAAGAGCCCCTGCAGCTGTGCCTGACGCCATTTTCTCTGCCCTGTCAACAGTCTCGGGGCTGGGCTGGTGGGAGGGAGTGAGAGGCCACGGCTTTGTGGGTGGTCCAGTGTGAGTGGGGCTCTGCTGGACTTTCTGCAGCAGTTGCCAAGATGCCACCTGCTAAGGAAGAGGATGTGTCACCCATACCTGCCGCTGGAATTTCTTCCTGGGGAGAGGTGAGGAAGGAAGAAAGCAGCGGGGGCCAGGACAGGAGGGGTATCTCAGGCAGGGAAATGGAAAGCTTCCAGAAGAGCACCCAGGGCCAGGACCATCCTGGCTGGGCTGCAGGCATCAAGTCGGCCGGCATGCTGTCGCTCGTGTGGCTCCATGGCCCTTCCTCTAGGCTTTCAAGTCCTTGTACATATTCAGGTGTTTTACCTGGGAAGGGTGGGAACATTTCAGCAGCAGCTGGCCTGGGGCTTGGCCCACGTTTACTCACAGATGCCTCGGCATGGTCCCCCAGCTTTGCAATGAGGACGCTTATTGCGTGGGGCCTGCTGGCTGAATGGGAGATGATTCCCCACCACTGACCAACTTCAGAATTGTTTACAACTGGAGCAAGTGACCTGATAGGGTTTTCCTCTGTGTAACTGGTGGGTTCTGTTTTTCTCTTTCTTTTTTTCGTTTTTGGTTCAAGGTAGATTTTATTCTTCTCCTCTGTATTTACAGATATATGCATGGAAATAATTTATTCATATAAATACATGTATGTGAGGGAAGAATATTTTTTCTGTTTTACTTTTTTTAATTTTATTTTTTTTAATTTTGAATTTTATTTTATTTTTTATACAGCAGGTTCTTTTTGGTTATCTGTTTTATACATATAAATGTATACATGCCAATCCCAATCTCTCAACACCTCCCACCACCATCCCCCCAACAGCTTTCCCCCCTTGGTGTCCATACGTTTGTTGTTTACATCTGTTGCTCTATTTCTGCCTTTCAAAACGGTTCATCTGTACAATTTTTCTAGGTTCCACATATATGCATTAATATACAAGATTTGTTTTGTTTTCCTCTTTCTGACTTACTTCACTGTGTATGACAGTCTCTAGATTCATCAACGTCTCTACAGGTGACCCAATTTCATTCCTTTTTATGGCTTAGTAATATTCCATTTTATATATGTACCACATCTTTATGCATTCGTCTGTCTGTGGGCATTTAGGTTGCTTCCATTACCTGGATATTGTAAATAGTGATGCAATGAACATTGCGCTGAATGTTGTTTTCTAATTTATGGTTTTGTCTGGGTATATGACCAGTAGTGGGATTGCTGTATCATATGGTAATTCTATTCTTAGTTTTATAAGAAACTCCATAATGTTCTCCACAGTGACTGTATCAATTTACATTCCCAACAATACTGGAAGAGGGTTCCATATCTCCACACCCTTTCCAGCATTTGTTGTTTGTAGATTTTTCTGATGATGCCCATTCTAACCAGTGTGAGGTGATACACCATGGATGAGTCTATTTCGTTGAGCAAGGAGTAGGTCTTGTCTATTACATTTTTGGCTTATGGAAAGGTATCTGTGCTAATTTCAATCTCTGGTTTTATACAGCACCCCAACTCAACTTTCCCCTTAAGCAAGCATAAGTTTTTTATCTAAATGTGAGACTCTGTTCGGTTTTGTAATCCAGTTCATGTGGAGCCAAGTTTACACTCCCTCTATTAGTGATATCTTATGATAACTATCTTTCTCTGTGTGACATATTTCTCTTAGAATCATCGTGCTTAAATCCACTCAATTTGCTGCTACAGGCCTGATGACATTGATCTCATTGCTGAGTGATATTCCATTGTACATAAGTAGCACAACTTCTTTATCCATTTTTTTCTTTCTGGGATATTTAATGTGCACAGGACTCAAGGTTCTTGTAAACACAGCAGCCCTAAATTTTGTGTTGGCTGTGTCTTGTTGATTTTAATATTCCTAAGCTATAGGGCCATAAGTGGAAGTGACCTAGGCTCTGTAGCTTTGTTTTTTAGATGTTTCAGGATACATCATAAACATCTCCAGAGTGTCTGTTGGCAATTGACATCCCACCCATCAGCATAACAAGGCTCCCTGTTCTCCATGGCCTGTCCTGTGTTTCTTGTTTTTACACTTTTTTCAGATGGCCATTTTGACGAATGGGAAAAGAGACTTCATTGTAGTGCAGATTTCCATTGCTCCAGTGCTTGGTTGACAAAAAAGAGCGTATGCGTTTTTTCCTGAATGTATTCAGGAAAAAATGTATATGCACTTTTTGTCCAAGTGCATCACTGTCAAAGATCTGCTGCTTTTCATATGCTTTAAATGCAATTCAAATCTACCTCCTGAAATCTGATTCCTGCAATTCTGCCTCGTTTTCAAGTCCTCTTTGCAGCCTTACTTCAATATATTTTTGACAATAGCTGTCATTTATAACTCTGCAGGTTTGAGAATTACAGTGCCCCTGATTTCCTTTCTTAACTCGCTTCCTTGTGAGCTGGCCACAAAACCGCAGGTTTGCTTCAGGCTGTAATCTGGTTCTGGCATGGCATGCTCAGCGTTTGGTTAATTCCTCTTCCTGGTGGGAAATGAGAGTTAAATGTGCCCGTCCAGACACCTGCCTCATTCCCAGCCCCTTGGTGATGTGTGTCCTCTGGTTCGAGACCACATGTGCTGGGTTCCTCACCTTTCAATGATGTGGCCCCAATGGTGTGAGGAAACTCCTGCCTGGTTCCCATCCCCTTGGTGATGTGGGCCCTCTGGTGAGAGTCTGACACTGGCTGCGTTCCTCACCCTTCTGTGTGGTGGGCCCTCTGCTCTTAGGTAAATCCTGCCTGGCTTGCTCCCATTGCCTTGGAGACGTAGGCCCTCTGGTGGCAGTTGGAGCCTGCTGGGAGCCTCCTCTCCTCAGTGATGAGTGCCCTCTGGCGTCAGGTTCTAACTGCTGTGCTCCCCACGTTTTCTGATGTGAGCCCAGTGATGCCAGGACACTCCTGCCAGGTTCCCATCCCCATTGGGATGTGGGCCTTCTGCTCTGAGGTCCCAACGCCTGGGTTCCTTACAGTTTCATGGTGTTGGCTCTGTGATGTTAGTTCACTCAGGCCTAGATCCCATAGCCCCTGTGTTCTGGGCCGCCTGCTGCGAGGTTCCAACTGCTGGATTCCTCACCTTTTTTATTCTTTGTGCCCTGTGTTGTGAGGCTCCTCCTGCCTTCCTCACTCCCCCCATTGGTGATGTAGGTCCTGTGGTTTGAGGCTACATGTGCCGGTTTCCTCACCTTTATTGATGTGGCCCCACTGGTGTGAGGACACTCCTGCCTGGTTCCCATCCCCTTGGTGATGTGGGCCCTCTGGTGAGAGTCTGATCCTGGCTGGATACCTCACACTTCTGGGAGGTGGGCTCTCTGCTGTGAGGTCACTCGTGCCTGGATGGCACACGTCGCCTTGGCCAAGTGGGCCCTCTGGTTGCAGTTGGAGCGGGATGGGAGCCTCCTCCCCTCGGTGATGAGGGCCCTCTGGCATCAGGCCCTAACTGCTGGGCTCCCCACATTTTCTGATGTGCGCCCACTGGTGCGATGACACTCCTGCCAGTTTCCCATCCCCATGGGGATGTGGGCCTTCTGCTCTGAGGTCCCAATGGCTGGGTTGCTCACAGTATCATGATGTGGGCCCTCTGCTGTGAGTTCACTGCGGCCTAGATCTCATAGACTGGGTGCCCTGGGCCGCCTGCTGGGAGCTTCCAATTACTGGATTCCTCACCTTTTTATTCTATGGGCCCTGTGTTGTAAGGCTACTCCTGCCTACCTCACTCCGAGTCCCTTGGAGATGTGGGTCCTCTGCTTTGAGGCCACATGTGTTGGGTTCCTCACCTTTCTATGATGTGGCCACATTGGTGTTAGGACACTCCTCACCTTTCTATGATGTGGCCACATTGGTTCTGATCCCCTTGGTGATGTGGGCCCTCTGGCGAGAGTCTTATCCTGGTTGGTTTCCTCACCCTTCTGTTAGGTAGGCCCTGTGCTGTGAGGTCACTCCTGCCTGACTGGCACACGTCACCTTGGCGACGTGGGCCCTCAATTGTGTGTTGGTGCCTGCTGGGAGTCTCCTTTCCTCGGTAATGAGGGCTCTCTGGCGTCAGGCCCTAACTCCTGGGCTCTCAAAATTTTCTGATGTGCGCCCTGTGGTGCGAGTACACTCCTGTCAGGTTCCCAAGCCCATGGGAATGTGGGCCTTCTGCTGTGAGGTCCCAACGTCTGGATTTCTCACAGTTTCATGATGAGGGCCCTCTGGTGTGAGTTCACTCACCCTGGATCCCATAGCCTCGCTACTCCAGGCCGCCTGCTGGGAGGTTCCAACTGCGGGATTCCTCACCTTTTTTATTCTATGGGCCCTCTGTTTTGAGGCTCCTCCTGCCTGCCTCATTCCCAGCCCCTTGTTTATGTGTGTCCTCTGATTAGAGGCCACGTGTGCTGGGTCCCTCACCTTTCGATGATGTGGCCCCACTGGTGTGAGGATACTTGTGCCTGGTTCCCATCCCCTTGGTGATATGAGCCCTCTGGTGAGAGTCTGATCCTGGCTGGGTTCCTCACCCTTCTGTGAGGTGGGCCCTCTGCTGTGAGGTAACTCCTGCCTGGCTTCCCATTGCCTTGGTGACATCGGCCCTCTGGTGGCAGTTGGAACCTACTGGGAGCCTCCTCCCCTCGGTGATGAGGGCCCTCTGGCGTGAGGCCATCACTGCTGGGCTCCCCATGTTATCTGATGTGAGCCCAGTGATAACAGGACACTCCTGTAAGTTTCCCATCCCCATGGGGATGTGGGCCTTCTGCTCTGTGGTTCCAACGTCTGGGTTGCTCACAGTTCCATGATATAGGCTCTCTGGTGTTAGTTCACTCAGGCCAGGATCCCATAGTCTCTGTGCTCTGGGCCGCCTGCTGCGAAGTTCCAACTGCTGGATACCTCACCTTTTTTATTCTTTCGGCCCTGTGTTGTGAGGCTCCTCCTGCCTGCCTCACTCCCAGCTCCTTGGTGATGTGGGTCCTGTGGTTTCAGGCCACATGTGCCGGTTTACTCACCTTTTAGTGATGTGGACCCACTGGTGTGAGGACACTCCTGCCTGGTTCCCATCCCCTTGGTGATGTGGGCTGTCTGGTGAGAGTCTGATCCTGACTGGTTTCGTCACACTTCTGGGAGGTGGGACCTCTGCTGTGAGGTCACTCCTGCCTGGCTTGCTCCCGTTGCCTTGGTGACGTTGGCCCTCTGGTGGCAGTTGGAGCTTGCTGGGAGCCTCCTCCCCTCGGTGATGAGGGCCCTGTGGCGTCAGTCACTAACTGCTGGGTACCCATATTTTCTGATGTGTGCCCACTGGTGTGATGGCACTCCTGCCAGTTTCCCATACCCATGTGGATGTGGGCCTTCTGCTCTGAGGTCCCAACGGCTGGGTTGCTCACAGTATAATGATGAGGGCCCTCTGGTGTGAGTTCATTCTGGCCTGGATCCCATAGCCTCGCTGCTCCTGGCCGCCTGCTGGGAGGATCCAACTGCGCGATTCCTCACCTTTTTTATTCTATGGGCCCTCTGTTTTGAGGCTCCTCCTGCCTGCCTCACTCCCAGTCCCTTGGTGATGTGTGTCCTCTGGTTTGAGGTCACATGTGCTGTGTTCCTCAACTTTGGATGATGTGGCCCCACTGGTGTGAGGACACTCCTGACTGGTTCCCATCCCCTTGGTGATGTGGGCCCTCTGGTGAGAGTCTGATCCTCGCTGGGTGCCTCACCCTTCTGTGAGGTAGACCCTGTGATATGAGGTCTCTCCTGCCTGGCTGGCACATGTCGCCTTGATGACAT
Organism: Delphinapterus leucas; assembly: GCF_059928025.1. Taxonomy (NCBI): domain Eukaryota; kingdom Metazoa; phylum Chordata; class Mammalia; order Artiodactyla; family Monodontidae; genus Delphinapterus; species Delphinapterus leucas. The sequence goes on from NW_028322253.1 coordinate 7,359,509, forward strand.
GGGCCGTCTGTTGGCCTTTGGTGTGTGCTGGGAGCCTCCTCCCCTCATTAATGAGGGTCCTCTATAAAACGCATATGCCCTTCTTGGCCAAGTGCATCACTGTAGACGTTCTGCTTCTTTTCCTATGCTTTAAAAGCAATTACTGTCTACATCATGAAATCGGTTTCCTGCAATTCTGCCCCACTTTCAGGTCTTCTTCGCTGCCTTACTTCAATATATTTTTGGACGATAGCTGTCATTTATAACTGCAGGTTTGTGAATGACAGTGCCCCTGAGTTCCTTTCTTAACTCGCTTCCTTGTAAGCTGGCCACAAAACCACAGGTTTGCTTCAGGCCGTAATCAGGGTCCGGCACGGCACTCTGACCCTTTGGTTAATTCCTCTTCCTGGTGGGAAATTATAGTTAAATGTGCCCGTCCAGACACCTGCCTCACTCCCAGCCCCTTGGTGATGTGTGTCCTCTGGTTTGAGGCCACATGTGCTGGGTTCCTCATCTTTCGCTGATGTGGCCCCACTGGTGTGAGGACACTCCTGCCTGGTTCCCATCCCCTTGGTGATGTGGGCCCCCTGGTGAGAGTCTGATCCTGGTTGGGTTCCTCACACTTCTTTGAGGTGGGCCCTCTGCTCTGAGGTCACTCCTGCCCAGCTGGCACACCCCGCCTTGGCGACGTCGGCCCTTTTGTGGCAGTTGGAGCCTGCTGTGAGCCTCCTCCCCTTGGTGATGAGGGCCCTCTGGTGTCAGGCCCTAACTGCTGGGTACCCACATTTTCTGATACGTTCTAAGTGGTGCGAGGACACTCTTACCATGTTCCCAACCCCATGAGGATGTGGGCCTTCTGCTCTGAGGTCCCAACGTCTGGGTTGCTCACAGTTTCATGATATGGGTCCTCTGCTGTGAGTTCACTGAGGCCTGGATCGCATAGACTGGGTGCTCTGGGCCGTCTGTTGGGAGGTTCCCACTGCTAGATTCCTCAGCTTTTTTATTCTATGGGCCCTGTGTTGTGAGGCTACTCCTGCCTGCCTCACTCCGAGCCCCTTGGAGATGTGGGTTCTCTGGTTTAGGCCACATTTGCTGGGTTCCTCACCTTTCTATGATATTGCCACACTGGCGTGAGGACACTCCTGCCTGGTTCTGATTCCCTTGGTAATGTGGGCCCTCTGGTGAGAGTCTTATCCTGGCTTTGTTCCTCACCCTTCTGTGAGGTAGGCCCTGTGCTGTGAGCTCACTCCTGCCTGGCTGTCACACGTTACCTTGGTGACCTGGGCCCTCAATTGGGAGTTGGTGCCTTCTTGGAGTCTCCTCCCCTCGGTAATGAGGGCCCTCTGGCGTCAGGTCCTAACTTCTGGGCTCCCAAAATTCTCTGATGTGTGCCCTGTGGTGTGAGTACACTTCTGACAGGTTCCCAACCCCATGGAAATGTGGGCCTTCTGCTCTGAGGTCCTAACGGCTAGGTTGCTCACAGTTTCATGATGAGGGCCCTCTGTTGTGAGTTCAGTCAGGACTGGATCCCATAGCCTCGCTGCTGCTGGCTGCCTGCTGGGAGGTTCCAACTGTGGGATTCCTCACCTTTTTTATTCTATGGTCCCGCTGTTTTGAGGCTCCTCCTGCCTGCCTCACTCCCAGCTCCTTTTTGATGTGTGTCCTCTGGTTTGAGGCCACGTGTGCTGGGTCCCTCACATTTCGGTGATGTGGCCCCACTGGTGTGAGGACACTCCTGCCCTGTTCCCATTCCCTTGGTGATGTGGGCCCTCTGGTGAGAGTCTGATCATCTTTGGTTTCCTCACACTTCTGTGAGGTTGGCCGTCTGCTCTGAGGTCACTCCTGCCTGGCTGGCACACCCCGCATTGGTGACATCGGGCCTCTGGTAGCAGTTGGAGCCTTCTGGGAGCTACGTCCCCTCAGTGATGAGGGCTCTCTGGCATCAGGCCCTAACTGCTGTGCTCCCCACCTTTTCTGATGTGTGCCCACTGGTGCGATGACACTCCTGCTTGGTTCCCTTCCCCATGGGGATGTGGGCCTTGTGCTCTGAGGTCACAACGGCTGGGTTGCTTACAGTATCACGATGAGGGCCCTCTGCTGTGAGTTCACTGTGGCCTGGATCTCATACCCTCGGTGCTCTGGGCCGCCTGCTGGGAAGTTCCAACTGCTGGATTCCTCACCTTTTTTATACAGTGGGCCATGTGTTGTGAGGTTAATCCTGCCTGCCTCACTCCGAGACCCATGGTGATGTGGGTCCTCTGGTTTGAGGCTACATGTGCTGGGTACCTCAACTTTCGATGATGTGGCCCCACGGGTGTGAGGACACTCCTGCCTGGTTCCCATCCCCTTGGTGATGTGGGCCCCCTGGTGAGAGTCTGATCCTGGCTGGGTTCCTTACCCTTCTGTGAGGTGGGCCCTCTGATGTGAGGTCACACGTGGCTGGCTGGCTCACGTCACCTTGGCAACGTGGGGCCTCTGTTGGCCCCTGGAGCATGCTGGGAGCCTCCTACCCTCGTAAATGAGGGCCCTGGAAAAAAACGCATATGCACTTTTTGGTCAAGTGCATCATTGTCGAGGTTCTGCCTCTTTTCCTATGCTTTCAGAGCAATTCCCGTCTACCTCCTGAAATCGCATTCCGGCAATTCTGCCCCGTTTTCAAGTCCTCTTTGCAGCCTTACTTGAATACATTTTTGGACGATAGCTGTCATTCATAACTCTGCAGGTTTGTGAATTACAGTGTCCCTGAGCCTCTTACTTCAACTCGCTTTCTTGTGAATTGGCCGCAAAACCGCAGGATTGCTTCAGGCCTTAATCTGGTTCCGGCATGGAACGCTGAGCCTGTGGTTAGTTCCTCTTCCTGGAGGGAAATGAGAGTTAAATGTGCCTGTCCACAAACCCACAGCTAGTCTCTCATTGGTTCTCCCTATTCCTGTTCATCTTCCGCAGAAATTGCAAACTGTACCAAACAGGAGGTTAAAGGCACTGACTCTCCAAGTGGGGAGAGTGTTAGTAAAGTGTCTTGAATGGTGAACCCGAGGACCAGGGGACGAAAACTGAGATGCATTTAAAAACGCTTTCTGATCACACGGTGGACCATACTCTGCATTCCCCATGCATGTTCGAGCTGAAGGACGAATCCCTTAAACCTGGAAAGCTGGGACCCTTGGAATAGGTACCATGCAGTATTACTTCTAATGATCTGCATTTGCTGACCGAACCTCACCAATCCTATCAGCCCCAAGTGTCCAGCCTTATGTCTAACCCAGCTGTGGGTGTGGATGTGGTAAACCCAGGTCTCATCACAAGCCATGAATGAATTATTTAAGAATTGCTCTCTATTTCACAGTCTTTGTGATAGTTTTTAAAATTTATTTGTATAATGGGATTTAGCTGATTTTCAATGCTGCGTTTATGCCGCTGTACACACACTGGATTCCCTTATGGAGACATATAAATACATAGGTTTTAAGACTCGTTCTAGTCACGTATATTCTTGGGGTTGAATATGTGATGTTGAGTCCATTTCGTTGAGCAAGGAGTAGATCATGTATATTACATATATGGCTTATGGAACGGTATCTGTGCTAATTTCATTCTCTGGTTTAATGCGGCACCTCAACTCACCTTTCCCCATAAGCAAACGTACGTTGGTTTTGTAAATGTGAGACCCGATTGTGTTTTGTAATTCACTTCATGTGTAGCCAAGTTTACATTCCGTGTATTAGTGATATCTTATGATGTTTCTTTTTCTGTGTGACTTATTTCACGTAGAATCATCGTACCTGAATCCACTCATTATGCCGCTACGGGCCTGATGACAAAGATTTCATTGCTGAGTGATATACCATTGTACGTACGTACCACAACTTTTTTATCCATTTTTTGCTTTCTGAGATATTTAGCTTGTACCATAGACGAGGTTCTTGTAAACAGAGCTGTCCGAAATTTGGAGTGGCTGTGTGTTTTCGATTTTAATTTCCCTAAGCTATAGGACCCTAAGTGGAAGTGCCATAGGCTGTGTTGCTTTGTTTCCTACGTGTTTCAGGAAACACCATACACTTCTCCAGAGTGGCTGTTGGCAATTTACATCCCGCCCATCAGCATAACAAGGCTCCCTGTTCTCCAGGGCCTGTGCTGCTTTTCTGGATTTTACACATTTTTAAAATGGCCCTTTTGATCCGGGGGCAGTGAGACTTCATTGTAGTGCAGATTTCCTTTACACGCTTGCTTGGTTGGCCAAAAAGGGCGTATGCCTTTTTTCCTGAATATATTCAGGAAAAAACGCATACGCCCTTTTTGGCCAAGTGCATCATTGTGGACATTCTGCCTCTTTTCCTATGCTTTAAGTGCAATTCCAGTCTACCCCCTGAAATCGTTTTCCTGAAATTCTGCCCCACTTTCAATTCCTCTTCGAAGACTTACTTCAATACATTTTTGGACGATAGCTGTCATTCATAACTCTGCAGGTTTGTGAATTACAGTGCCCCTGGGCTCTTTTCTTCAACTCGCTATCTTGTGAGCTGGCCGCAAAACCGCAGGATTGCTTCAGGCCCTAACCTGGTTCCGGCAGGGCACGCTGAGCCTTTGGTTATTTCCTCTTCCTGGTGGGAAATGAGCGTTCCATTTGCCCGTGCAGACACCTACAGCTAGTCTCTCATTGCTTCTCCCAATTCCTGTTCATCTTGCGCAGAAATTGCAAACTGTGCCAAACAGAAGGTTAAAGGCACTGACTATCCAAGTGGGGAGAGTGTTAGTAAAGTGTCTGGAACGGTGCACCCGAGTACCAGGGGATGAAACCTGAGATGCATTTGAAAACGTTTCCCAATCACACGGTGGAACATACTCCGGGTTTCCCATGCATGTTTTAGCTGAAGGAAGAATCCCTTTAACCTGGAGATTTGGGACCCATGGAATGGGTACCATGCAGTATGACTTCAAAGGGTCTGCGTTTGCTCACCAAACCTCACCAATGCTATCAGCCCAATGTGTCCAGCCTTATGTCTCAACCAGCTCTGGGTGTAGATGTGGTAAATCCAGGTTGCATCACAAGCCCTGAATGAATTATTTAAGAATTGCTCTCTATTTCACTGTCATTGTGTTTTTTTTTTTTTAACATCTTTATTGGGGTATAATTGCTTTACAATGGTGTGTTAGTTTCTGCTTTATAACAAAGTGAATCAGTTATACATATACATATGTTCCCATATGTCTTCCCTCTTGCGTCTCCCTCCCTCCCACTCTCCCTATCCCACCCCTCCAGGCTGTCACAAAGTACCAAGCTAATATCCCTGTGCCTTGCGGCTGCTTCCCACTAGCTATCTACCTTACTACGTTTGTTAGTGTGTATATGTCCATGACTCTCTCGCGCCCTGTCAAAGCTCACCCCTCCCCCTCCCCATATCCTCAAGTCCGTTCTCCAGTAGGTCTGTGTCTTTATTCCTGTCTTACCCCTAGGTTCTTCATGACATTGTTTTTCCCCTTAAATTCCATATATATGTGTTAGCATACGGTATTTGTCTTTTTCTTTCTGACTTACTTCACTCTGTATGACAGACTCTAGGTCTATCCATCTCATTACAAATAGCTCAATTTCATTTCTTTTTAAGGCTGAGTAATATTCCATTGTATATATGTGCCACATTTTCTTTATCCATTCATCCGATGATGGGCGCTTAGGTTGTTTCCATCTCCGGGCTATTGTAAATAGAGCTGCAATGAACATTTTGGTACATGACGCTGGTTGAATTTTGGTTTTCCCAGGGTATATGCCCAGTAGTGGGATTGCTGGGTCATATGGTAATTCTATTTGTAGTTTTTTAAGGAACCTCCATACTGTTCTCCATAGTGGCTGAACCAATTCACATTCCCACCAGCAGTGCAAGAGTGTTCCCTTTTCTCCACACCCTCTCCAGCATTTATTGTTTCTAGATTTTTTGATGATGGCCATTCTGACTGGTGTGAGATGATATCTCATTGTAGTTTTGATTTGCATTTCTCTAATGATTAATGATGTTGAGCATTCTTTCATGTGTTTGTTGCCATTCTGTATATCTTCTATGGAGAAATGTCTATTTAGGTCTTCTGCCCATTTTTGGATTGGGTGTTTGTTTTTTTGTTATTGAGCTGCATGAGCTGCTTGTAAATTTTGGAGATTAATCCTTTGTCATTTGCTTCATTTGCATGTCATTGTGTTTTGTTTGTGAAATTTATTTTGTTAATGGGATTTATCGGATTTTCACTGCTGCGTTTAGGCTACTGTACACACGATTGACTTCCTTATTTAGACATATAAATCCATGGGTCTTAAGATACTTACTTGTCAGGTATATTCCCAGGCGTTGAATATGGGGTGTTGATTCCATTTCGTTGAGCAAGGAGTAGGTCTTGTCTATTATATATTTGGCTTATGGAACGGTATCTGTGCTAATTTCAATCTCAGGTTTGATGCAGCACCGCAACTCACCTTTCCCCATAAGCAAGCATAAGTTGGTTTTCTAAATTTGAGACCCTGTTCTGTTTTGTAATTCAGTTCATGTGTAGCCAAGTTTACGTTCCGTGTATTAGTGATATCTTATGATGTTTCTTTTTCTGTGTGACTTATTTCTCGTAGAATCATCGTACCTGAATCCACTCAATATGCCGCTATGGGCCTGTTGACGTAGATCTCATTGCTGAGTGATATTCCATTGTACGTACGTACCACAACTTCTTTATCCATTTTTTGCTTTCTCGGATATTTAACTTGTACCGTAGACGAGGTTCTTGTAAACAGAGCCGTCCCAAACTTTGGGGTGGCTGTGTGTTTTTGATTTTAATTTCCCTAAGCTATAGGACCTAAGTGGAAGTGCCATAGGCTGTGTTGCTTTGTTTCCTACGTGTTTCAGGAAACACCATACACTTCTCCAGAGTGGCTGTTGGCAATTTACATCCCGCCCATCAGCATAACAAGGCTCCCTGTTCTCCATGACCTGTTCTGCCTTTCTGGATTTTACACTTTTTTCAGATGGCCCTTTTGACTGGGGTCAGTGAGATTTCATTGTAGTGCAGATTTTCTTTACACGCTTGCTTGGTTGTCCAAAAAGGGCGTATGCGTTTTTTCCTGAATATATTCAGGAAAAAACGCATACGCCCTTTTTGGCCAAGTGCATCATTGTGGACATTCTGCCTCTTTTCCTATGCTTTAAGTGCAATTCCAGTCTATCTCCTGAAATCCTTTTCCTGAAATTCTCCCCCGCATTCAAGTCCACTTCTAAGACTTACTTCAATACATTTTTGGATGATAGCTGTCATTCATAACTCTGCAGGTTTGTGAATTACAGTGCCCCTGAACTCCTTTCTTCAACTCGCTTTCTTGTGAGCTGGCCGCAAAACTGCTGGATTGCTTTAGGCCCTAATCTGGTTCCAGCAGGGCATGCTGAGTCTTTGGTTAATTCCTCTTCCTGGTGGGAAATGAGCGTTCCATTTGCCCGTGCAGACACCTACAGCTAGTCTCTCATTGGTTCTCCCTATTCCTGTTCATCTTGCGCAGAAATTGCAAACTGTGCCAAACAGGAGGTTAAAGGCACTGACTTTCCAAGTGGGGAGAGTTTTAGTAAAGTGTCTGGAACGGTGCACCCGAGTACCAGGGGAGGAAACCTGAGATGCATTTGAAAACGTTTCCCAATCACACGGTGGACCATACTCTGGGTTTCCCATGCATGTTTTAGCTGAAGGAAGAATCCCTTAAACCTTTAGAGTTGGGACCCATGGAATGGCTACCATGCAGTATGACTTCAAAGGGTCTGCGTTTGCTCACCGAACCTCACCAATGCTATCAGCCCGAAGTGTCCAGCCTTATGTCTCACCCAGCTCTGGGTGTAGATGTGGTAAATCCAGGTTGCATCACAAGCCCTGAATGAATTATTTAAGAATTGCTCTCTATTTCACTGTCATTGTGTTTTGTTTGTGAAATTTATTTTGATAATGGGATTTACCGGATTTTCACTGCTGCGTTTAGGCCACTGTAAACACGCTTGATTTCCTTATGGAGACATATAAATCCATGGGTCTTAAGATTCTTACTTGTCAGGTATATTCCCAGGCGTTGAATATGGGGTGTTGATTCCATTTCGTTGAGCAAGGAGTAGGTCTTGTCTCTTATATATTTGGCTTATGGAACGGTATCTGTGCTAATTTCAATCTCTGGTTTGATGCAGCAACCCAACTCACCTTTCCCCATAAGCAAGCATAAGTTGGTTTTCTAAATTTGAGACCCTGTTCTGTTTTATAATTCAGTTCATGTGTAGCCAAGTTTACGTTCCGTGTATTAGTGATATCTTATGATGTTTCTTTTTCTGTGTGACTTATTTCTCGTAGAATCGTCGTACCTTAATGCACTCATTATGCCGCTATGGGCCAGATGACGTAGATCTCATGGCTGAGTGATATTCCATTGTACGTACGTACCACAACTTCTTTATCCATTTTTTGCTTTCTCGGATATTTAACATGTACCGTAGACGAGGTTCTTGTAAACAGAGCCGTCCAAAACTTTGGGGTGTCTGTGTGTTTTTGATTTTAATTTCCCTAAGCTATAGGACCCTAAGTGGAAGTGCCATAGGCTGTGTTGCTTTGTTTCCTACGTGTTTCAGGAAACACCATACACTTCTCCAGAGTGGCTGTTGGCAATTTACATCCTGCCCATCAGCATAACAAGGCTCCCTGTTCTCCATGACCTGTCCTGCCTTTCTGGATTTTACACTTTTTTCAGATGGCCGTTTGGACCGGGGGGCAGTGAGACTTCATTGTAGTGCAGATTTCCTTTACAAGCTTGCTTGGTTGTCCAAAAAGGGCGTATGCGTTTTTCCCTGAATATATTCAGGAAAAAACGCATACGCCCTTTTTGGCCAAGTGCATCATTGTGGACATTCTGCCTCTTTTCCTATGCTTTAAGTGCAATTCCTGTCTACCTCCTGAAATCGTTTTCCTGAAATTCTGCCCCACTTTCAAGTCCTCTTCGAAAACTTACTTCAATACATTTTTGGACGATAGCTGTCATTCATAACTGTGCAGGATTGTGAATTACAGTGCCCCTGAGCTCCTTTCTTCAACTCGCTTTCTTGTGAGCTGGCCGCAAAACCGCAGGATTGCTTCAGGCCCTAATCTGGTTCCGGCAGGGCACGCTGAGCCTTTGGTTAATTCCTCTTCCTGGTGGGAAATGAGCGTTCCATTTGCCCGTGCAGACACCTACAGCTAGTCTCTCATTGCTTCTCCCTATTCCTGTTCATCTTGCGCAGAAATTGCAAACTGTGCCAAACAGAAGGTTAAAGGCACTGACTTTCCAAGTGGGGAGAGTTTTAGTAAAGTGTCTGGAACGGTGCACCTGAGTACCAGGTGACGAAACCTGAGATGCATTTGAAAACGTTTCCCAATCACACGGTGGAACATACTCCGTGTTTCCCATGCATGTTTTAGCTGAAGGAAGAATCCCTTAAACCTGGAGAGTTGGGACCCATGGAATGGGTACCATGCAGTATGACTTCAAAGGGTCTGCGTTTGCTCACCAAACCTCACCAATGCTATCAGCCCAAAGTGTCCAGCCTTATGTCTCAACCAGCTCTGGGTGTAGATGTGGTAAATCCAGGTTGCATCACAAGCCCTGAATGAATTATTTAAGAATTGCTCTCTATTTCACTGTCATTGTGTTTTTTTTTTTTAAACATCTTTATTGGGGTATAATTGCTTTACAATGGTGTGTTAGTTTCTGCTTTATAACAAAGTGAATCAGTTATACATATACATATGTTCCCATATGTCTTCCCTCTTGCGTCTCCCTCCCTCCCACTCTCCCTATCCCACCCCTCCAGGCTGTCACAAAGCAGCAAGCTAATATCCCTGTGCTTGCGGCTGCTTCCCACTAGCTATCTACCTTACTACGTTTGTTAGTGTGTATATGTCCATGACTCTCTCGCGCCCTGTCAAAGCTCACCCCTCCCCCTCCCCATATCCTCAAGTCCGTTCTCCAGTAGGTCTGCGTCTTTATTCCTGTCTTACCCCTAGGTTCTTCATGACATTTTTTTTCCCCTTAAATTCCATATATATGTGTTAGCATACGGTATTTGTCTTTTTCTTTCTGACTTACTTCACTCTGTATGACAGACTCTAGGTCTATCCATCTCATTACAAATAGCTCAATTTCATTTCTTTATAAGGCTGAGTAATATTCCATTGTATATATGTGCCACATTTTCTTTATCCATTCATCCGATGATGGGCGCTTAGGTTGTTTCCATCTCCGGGCTATTGTAAATAGAGCTGCAATGAATATTTTGGTACATGACTCTGTTTGAATTTTGGTTTTCCCAGGGTATATGCCCAGTAGTGGGATTGCTGGGTCATATGGTAATTCTATTTGTAGTTTTTTAAGGAACCTCCATACTGTTCTCCATAGTGGCTGAACCAATTCACATTCCCACCAGCAGTGCAAGAGTGTTCCCTTTTCTCCACACCCTCTCCAGCATTTATTGTTTCTAGATTTTTTGATGATGGCCATTCTGACTGGTGTGAGATGATATCTCATTGTAGTTTTGATTTGCATTTCTCTAATGATTAATGATGTTGAGCATTCTTTCATGTGTTTGTTGCCATTCTGTATATCTTCTTTGGAGAAATGTCTATTTAGGTCTTCTGCCCATTTTTGGATTGGGTTGTTTGTTTTTTTGTTATTGAGCTGCATGAGCTGCTTGTAAATTTTGGAGATTAATCCTTTGTCATTTGCTTCATTTGCATGTCATTGTGTTTTGTTTGTGAAATTTATTTTGTTAATGGGATTTATCGGATTTTCACTGCTGCGTTTAGGCCACTGTACACACGCTTGACTTCCTTATGGAGACATATAAATCCATGGGTCTTAAGATTCTTACTTGTCAGGTATATTCCCAGGCGTTGAATATGGGGTGTTGAGTCCATTTCGTTGAGCAACAGTAGGTCTTGTCTATTATATATTTGGCTTATAGAACGGTATCTGTGCTAATTTCAATCTGTGGTTTGATGCAGCACCCCAACTCACCTTTCCCCATAAGCAAGCATAAGTTGGTTTTCTAAATTTGAGACCCTGTTCTGTTTTGTAATTCAGTTCATGTGTAGCCAAGTTTATGTTCCGTGTATTAGTGATATCTTATGATGTTTCTTTTTCTGTGTGACTTATTTCTCGTAGACTCCTCGTACGTTAATCCACTCATTATGCCGCTATGGGCCTGATGACGTAGATCTCATTGTTGAGTGATATTCCATTGTACATACGTACCACAACTTCTTTATCCATTTTTTGCTTTCTCGGATATTTAACTTGTACCGTAGACGAGGTTCTTGTAAACAGAGCCGTCCCAAACTTTGGGGTGCCTGTGTGTTTTTGATTTTAATTTCCCTAAGCTATAGGACCCTAAGTGGAAGTGCCATAGGCTGTGTTGCTTTGTTTCCTACGTGTTTCAGGAAACACCATACACTTCTCCAGAGTGGCTGTTGGCAATTTACATCCCGCCCATCAGCATAACAAGGCTCCCTTTTCTCCATGACCTGTCCTGCCTTTCTGGATTTTACACTTTTTTCAGATGGCCCTTTTGACCGGGGGGCAGTGAGACTTCAATGTAGTGCAGATTTCCTTTACACGCTTCCTTGGTTGCCCAAAAAGGGCGTATGCATTTTTTCCTGAATATATTCAGGAAAAAACACATACGCCCTTTTTGGCCAAGTGCATCATTGTGGACATTCTGCCTCTTTTCCTATGCTTTAAGTGCAATTCCAGTCTACCCCCTGAAATCGTTTTCCTGAAATTCTGCCCCACTTTCAATTCCTCTTCGAAGACTTACTTCAATACATTTTTGGACGATAGCTGTCATTCATAACTCTGCAGGTTTGTGAATTACAGTGACCCTGAGCTACTTTCTTCAACTCGCTTTCTTGTGAGCTGGCCGCAAAACCGCAGGATTGCTTCAGGCCCTAATCTGGTTCCGGCAGGGCACGCTGAGCCTTTGGTTAATTCCTCTTCCTGGTGGGAAATGAGCGTTCCATTTGCCCGTGCAGACACTTACAGCTAGTCTCTCATTGGTTCTCCCTATTCCTGTTCATCTTGCGCAGAAATTGCAAACTGTGCCAAACAGAAGGTTAAAGGCACTGACTTTCCAAGTGGGGAGAGTGTTAGTAAAGTGCCTGGAATGGTGCACCCGAGTACCAGGGGACGAAACCTGAGATGCATTTGAAAACGTTTCCCAATCACACGGTGGAACATACTCCGGGTTTCCCATGCATGTTTTAGCTGAAGGAAGAATCCCTTAAACCTGGAGAGTTGGGACCCATGGAATGGGTACCATGCAGTATGACTTCAAAGGGTCTGCGTTTGCTCACCAAACCTCACCAATGATATCAGCCCAAAGTGTCCAGCCTTATGTCTCAACCAGCTCTGGGTGTAGATGTGGTAAATCCAGGTTGCATCACAAGCCCTGAATGAATTATTTAAGAATTGTTCTCTATTTCACTGTCATTGTGTTTTTTTTTTTTAAACATCTTTATTGGGGTATAATTGCTTTACAATGGTGTGTTAGTTTCTGCTTTATAACAAAGTGAATCAGTTATACATACACATATGTTCCCATATGTCTTCCCTCTTGCATCTCCCTCCCTCCCACTCTCCCTATCCCACCCCTCCAGGCTGTCACAAAGCACCAAGCTAATATTCCTGTGCCTTGCGGCTGCTTCCCACTAGCTATCTACCTTACTACGTTTGTTAGTGTGTATATGTCCATGACTCTCTCTCGCCCTGTCAAAGCTCACCCGTCCCCCTCCCCATATCCTCAAGTCCGTTCTCCAGTAGGTCTGCGTCTTTATTCCTGTCTAACCCCTAGGTTCTTCATGACATTTTTTTCCCCTTAAATTCCATATATATGTGTTAGCATACGGTATTTGTCTTTTTCTTTCTGACTTACTTCACTCTGTATGACAGACTCTAGGTCTATCCATCTCATTACAAATAGCTCAATTTCATTTCTTTTTAAGGCTGAGTAATATTCCATTGTATATATGTGCCACATTTTCTTTATCCATTCATCCGATGATGGGCGCTTAGGTTGTTTCCATCTCCGGGCTACTGTAAATAGAGCTGCAATGAACATTTTGGTACATGACTCTGTTTGAATTTTGGTTTTCCCAGGGTATATGCCCAGTAGTGGGATTGCTGGGTCATATGGTAATTCTATTTGTAGTTTTTTAAGGAACCTCCATACTGTTCTCCATAGTGGCTGAACCAATTCACATTCCCACCAGCAGTGCAAGAGTGTTCCCTTTTCTCCACACCCTCTCCAGCATTTATTGTTTCTAGATTTTTTGATGATGGCCATTCTGACTGGTGTGAGATGATATCTTATTGTAGTTTTGATTTGCATTTCTCTAATGATTAATGATGTTGAGCATTCTTTCATGTGTTTGTTGCCATTCTGTATATCTTCTTTGGAGAAATGTCTATTTAGGTCTTCTGCCCATTTTTGGATTGGGTTGTTTGTTTTTTTGTTATTGAGCTGCATGAGCTGCTTGTAAATTTTGGAGATTAATCCTTTGTCATTTGCTTCATTTGCATGTCATTGTGTTTTGTTTGTGAAATTTATTTTGTTAATGGGATTTATCGGATTTTCACTGCTGCGTTTAGGCCACTGTACACACGCTTGACTTCCTTATGGAGACATATAAATCCATGGGTCTTAAGATTCTTACTTGTCAGGTATATTCCCAGGCGTTGAATATGGGGTGTTGAGTCCATTTCGTTGAGCAACAGTAGGTCTTGTCTATTATATATTTGGCTTATGGAACGGTATCTGTGCTAATTTCAATCTCTGGTTTGATGCAGCACCCCAACTCACCTTTCCCCATAAGCAAGCATAAGTAGGTTTTCTAAATTTGAGACCCTTTTCTGTTTTGTAATTCAGTTCATGTGTAGCCAAGTTTACGTTCCGTGTATTAGTGATATCTTATGATGTTTCTTTTTCTGTGTGACTTATTTCTCGTAGACTCCTCGTACGTTAATCCACTCATTATGCCGCTACGGGCCTGATGACGTAGATCTCATTGTTGAGTGATATTCCATTGTACGTACGTACCACAACTTCTTTATCCATTTTTTGCTTTCTCGGATATTTAACTTGTACCATAGACGAGATTGTTGTAAACAGAGCCGTCCCAAACTTTGGGGTGCCTGTGTGTTTTTGATTTTAATTTCCCTAAGCTATAGGACCCTAAGTGGAAGTGCCATAGGCTGTGTTGCTTTGTTTCCTACGTGTTTCAGGAAACACCATACACTTCTCCAGAGTGGCTGTTGGCAATTTACATCCCGCCCATCAGCATAACAAGGCTCCCTGTTCTCCATGACCTGTCCTGCCTTTCTGGATTTTACACTTTTTTCAGATGGCCCTTTTGACCGGGGGGCAGTGAGACTTCAATGTAGTGCAGATTTCCTTTACACGCTTGCTTGGTTGGCCAAAAAGGGCGTATGCATTTTTTCCTGAATATATTCAGGAAAAAACGCATACGCCCTTTTTGGCCAAGTGCATCATTGTGGACATTCTGCCTCTTTTCCTATGCTTTAAGTGCAATTCCAGTCTACCCCCTGAAATCGTTTTCCTGAAATTCTGCCCCACTTTCAATTCCTCTTCGAAGACTTACTTCAATACATTTTTGGACGATAGCTGTCATTCGTAACTCTGCAGGTTTGTGGATTACAGTGCCCCTGGGCTCTTTTCTTCAACTCGCTATCTTGTGAGCTGGCCGCAAAACCGCAGGATTGCTTCAGGCCCTAATCTGGTTCCGGCAGGGCACGCTGAGCCTTTGGTTAATTCCTCTTCCTGGTGGGAAATGAGTGTTCCATTTGCCCGTGCAGACACTTACAGCTAGTCTCTCATTGGTTCTCCCTATTCCTGTTCATCTTGCGCAGAAATTGCAAACTGTGCCAAACAGAAGGTTAAAGGCACTGACTTTCCAAGTGGGGAGAGTGTTAGTAAAGTGTCTGGAACGGTGCACCCGAGTACCAGGGGACGAAACCTGAGATGCATTTGAAAACGTTTCCCAATCACACGGTGGAACATACTCCGGGTTTCCCATGCATGTTTTAGCTGAAGGAAGAATCCCTTAAACCTGGAGAGTTGGGACCCATGGAATGGGTACCATGCAGTATGACTTCAAAGGGTCTGCGTTTGCTCACCAAACCTCACCAATGCTATCAGCCCAAAGTGTCCAGCCTTATGTCTCAACCAGCTCTGGGTGTAGATGTGGTAAATCCAGGTTGCATCACAAGCCCTGAATGAATTATTTAAGAATTGCTCTCTATTTCACTGTCATTGTGTTTTTTTTTTTTAAACATCTTTATTGGGGTATAATTGCTTTACAATGGTGTGTTAGTTTCTGCTTTATAACAAAGTGAATCAGTTATACATATACATATGTTCCCATATGTCTTCCCTCTTGCGTCTCCCTCCCTCCCACTCTCCCTATCCCACCCCTCCAGGCTGTCACAAAGCACCAAGCTAATATTCCTGTGCCTTGCGGCTGCTTCCCACTAGCTATCTACCTTACTACGTTTGTTAGTGTGTATATGTCCATGACTCTCTCTCGCCCTGTCAAAGCTCACCCCTCCCCCTCCCCATATCCTCAAGTCCGTTCTCCAGTAGGTCTGCGTCTTTATTCCTGTCTTACCCCTAGGTTCTTCATGACATTTTTTTTCCCCTTAAATTCCATATATATGTGTTAGCATACGGTATTTGTCTTTTTCTTTCTGACTTACTTCACTCTGTATGACAGACTCTAGGTCTATCCATCTCATTACAAATAGCTCAATTTCATTTCTTTTTAAGGCTGAGTAATATTCCATTGTATATATGTGCCACATTTTCTTTATCCATTCATCCGATGATGGGCGCTTAGGTTGTTTCCATCTCCGGGCTACTGTAAATAGAGCTGCAATGAACATTTTGGTACATGACTCTGTTTGAATTTTGGTTTTCCCAGGGTATATGCCCAGTAGTGGGATTGCTGGGTCATATGGTAATTCTATTTGTAGTTTTTTAAGGAACCTCCATACTGTTCTCCATAGTGGCTGAACCAATTCACATTCCCACCAGCAGTGCAAGAGTGTTCCCTTTTCTCCACACCCTCTCCAGCATTTATTGTTTCTAGATTTTTTGATGATGGCCATTCTGACTGGTGTGAGATGATATCTCATTGTAGTTTTGATTTGCATTTCTCTAATGATTAATGATGTTGAGCATTCTTTCATGTGTTTGTTGGCATTCTGTATATCTTCTTTGGAGAAATGTCTATTTAGGTCTTCTGCCCATTTTTGGATTGGGTTGTTTGTTTTTTTGTTATTGAGCTGCATGAGCTGCTTGTAAATTTTGGAGATTAATCCTTTGTCATTTGCTTCATTTGCATGTCATTGTGTTTTGTTTGTGAAATTTATTTTGTTAATGGGATTTATCGGATTTTCACTGCTGCGTTTAGGCCACTGTACACACGCTTGACTTCCTTATGGAGACATATAAATCCATGGGTCTTAAGATTCTTACTTGTCAGGTATATTCCCAGGCGTTGAATATGGGGTGTTGAGTCCATTTCGTTGAGCAACAGTAGGTCTTGTCTATTATATATTTGGCTTATGGAACGGTATCTGTGCTAATTTCAATCTCTGGTTTGATGCAGCACCCCAACTCACCTTTCCCCATAAGCAAGCATAAGTTGGTTTTCTAAATTTGAGACCCTGTTCTGTTTTGTAATTCAGTTCATGTGTAGCCAAGTTTATGTTCCGTGTATTACTGATATCTTATGATGTTTCTTTTTCTGTGTGACTTATTTCTCGTAGACTCCTCGTACGTTAATCCACTCATTATGCCGCTACGGGCCTGATGACGTAGATCACATTGTTGAGTGATATTCCATTGTACGTACGTACCACAACTTCTTTATCCATTTTTTGCTTTCTCGGATATTTAACTTGTACCGTAGACGAGGTTCTTGTAAACAGAGCCGTCCCAAACTTTGGGGTGCCTGTGTGTTTTTGATTTTAATTTCCCTAAGCTATAGGACCCTAAGTGGAAGTGCCATAGGCTGTGTTGCTTTGTTTCCTACGTGTTTCAGGAAACACCATACACTTCTCCAGAGTGGCTGTTGGCAATTTACATCCCGCCCATCAGCATAACAAGGCTCCCTGTTCTCCATGACCTGTCCTGCCTTTCTGGATTTTACACTTTTTTCAGATGGCCCTTTTGACCGGGGGGCAGTGAGACTTCAATGTAGTGCAGATTTCCTTTACACGCTTGCTTGGTTGGCCAAAAAGGGCGTATGCGTTTTTTCCTGAATATATTCAGGAAAAAACGCATACGCCCTTTTTGGCCAAGTGCATCATTGTGGACATTCTGCCTCTTTTCCTATGCTTTAAGTGCAATTCCAGTCTACCCCGTGAAATCGTTTTCCTGAAATTCTGCCCCGCATACAAGTCCTCTTCGAAAACTTACTTCAATACATTTTTGGACGATAGCTGTCATTCATAACTCTGCAGGTTTGTGAATTACAGTGCCCCTGAGCTCCATTCTTCAACTCGCTTTCTTGTGAACTGGCCGCAAAATCGCAGGATTGCTACAGGCCCTAATCTGGTTCCGGCAGGGCACGCTGAGCCTTTGGTTAATCCCTCTTCCTGGTGGGAAATGAGCGTTCCATTTGCCCGTGCAGACACCTACAGCTAGTCTCTCATTGGTTCTCCCTATTCCTGTTCATCTTGCGCAGAAATTGCAAACTGTGCCAAACAGGAGGTTAAAGGCACTGACTCTCCAAGTGGGGAGAGTGTTAGTAAAGCGTCTGGAACGGTGAACCCGAGTACCAGGGGACGAAACCTGAGATGCATTTGAAAACGTTTCCCAATCACACGGTGGACCATATTCTGGGTTTCCCATGCATGTTTTAGCTGAAGGAAGAATCCCTTAAACCTGGAGAGTTGGGAAACATGGAATGGGTACCAAGCAGTATGACTTCAAAGGGTCTGCGTTTGCTCACCAAACCTCACCAATGCTATCAGCCCGAAGTGTCCAGCCTTATGTCTCACCCAGCTCTGGGTGTAGATGTGGTAAATCCAGGTTGCATCACAAGCCCTGAATGAATTATTTAAGAATTGCTCTCTATTTCACTGTCATTGTGTTGTGTTTGTGAAATTTATTTTGATAATGGGATTTATCTGATTTTCACTGCTGCGTTTAGGCCGCTGTACACACGCTTGATTTCCTTATGGAGACATACAAATCCATGGGTCTTAAGATTCTTACTTGTCAGGTATATTCCCCGGCGTTGAATATGGGGTGTTGAGGCCATTTCGTTGAGCAAGGAGTAGGTCTTGTCTATTATATATTTGGCTTATGAAACGGTATCTGTGCTAATTTCAATCTCTGGTTTTATGCAGCACCCCAACTCATCTTTCCCCATAAGCAAGCATAAGTTGGTTTTCTAAATTTGAGACCCTGTTCTGTTTTGTAATTCAGTTCATGTGTAGCCAAGTTTACCTTCCGTGTATTAGTGATATCTTATGATGTTTCTATTTCTGTGTGACTTATTTCTCGTAGAGTCGTCGTACCTGAATCCACTCATTAGGCCGCTACGGGCCTGATGACGTAGATCTCATTGCTGAGTGATATTCCATTGTACGTACGTACCACAACTTCTTTATCCATTTTTTGCTTTCTCGGATATTTAACTTGTACCGTAGACGAGGTTCTTGTAAACAGAGCCGTCGCAAACTTTGGGGTGGCTGTGTGTTTTTGATTTTAATTTCCCTAAGCTATAGGACCCTAAGTGGAAGTGCCATAGGCTGTGTTGCTTTGTTTCCTACGTGTTTCAGGAAACACCATACACTTCTCCAGAGTGGCTGTTGGCAATTTACATCCCGCCCATCAGCATAACAAGGCTCCCTCTTCTCCATGACCTGTCCTGCCTTTCTGGATTTTACACTTGTTTCAGATGGCCGTTTGGAACGGGGGGCAGTGAGACTTCATTGTAGTGCAGATTTCCTTTACACGCTTGCTTGGTTGTCCAAAAAGTGCGTATGCATTTTTTCCTGAATATATTCAAGAAAAAACGCATACGCCCTTTTTGGCCAAGTGCATCATTGTCAACATTCTGCCTCTTTTCCTATGCTTTAAGTGCAATTCCAGTCTACCCCCTGAAATCGTTTTCCTGAAATTCTGCCCCGCTTTCAAGTCCTCTTCGAAGACTTACTTCAATACATTTTTGGACGATAGCTGTCATTCATAACTCTGCAGGTTTGTGAATTACAGTGCCCCTTAGCTCCTTTCTTCAACTCGCTTTCTTGTGAGCTGGCCGCAAAACCGCAGGATTGCTTCAGGCCCTAATCTGGTTCCGGCAGGGCACGCTGAGCCTTTGGTTAATTCCTCTTCCTGGTGGGAAATGAGCATTCCATTTGCCCGTGCAGACACCTACAGCTAGTCTCTCATTGGTTCTCCCTATTCCTGTTCATCTTGCGCAGAAATTGCAAACTGTGCCAAACAGGAGGTTAAAGGCACTGTCTCTCCAAGTCGGGAGAGTGTTAGTAAACCGTCTGAAACTGTGAACCCGAGTACCAGGCGATGAAACCTGAGATGCATTTGAAAACCTTTCCCAATCACACGGTGGACCATACTCTGGGTTTCCCATGCATGTTTTAGCTGAAGGAAGAATCCCTTAAACCTGGAGAGTTGGGACCCATGGAACGGGTACCATGCAGTATGACTTCAAAGGGTCCGCGTTTGCTCACCGAACCTCACCAATGCTATCAGCCCGAAGTGACCAGCCTTATGTCTCAACCAGTTCTGGGTGTAGATGTGGTAAATCCAGGTTGCATCACAAGCCCTGAATGAATTATTTAAGAATTGCTCTCTATTTCACTGTCATTGTGTTATGTTTGTGAAATTTATTTTGATAATGGGATTTATCGGATTTTCACTGCTGCGTTTAGGCCGCTGTACACACGCTTGATTTCCTTATGGAGACATACAAATCCATGGGTCTTAAGATTCTTACTTGTCAGGTATATTCCCCGGCGTTGAATATGGGGTGTTGAGGCCATTTCGTTGAGCAAGGAGTAGGTCTTGTCTATTATATATTTGGCTTATGAAACGGTATCTGTGCTAATTTCAATCTCTGGTTTTATGCAGCACCCCAACTCACCTTTCCCCATAAGCAAGCATAAGTTGGTTTTCTAAATTTGAGACCCTGTTCTGTTTTGTAATTCAGTTCATGTGTAGCCAAGTTTACGTTCCGTGTATTAGTGATATCTTATGATGTTTCTATTTCTGTGTGACTTATTTCTCGTAGAGTCGTCGTACCTGAATCCACTCATTAGGCCGCTACGGGCCTGATGACGTAGATCTCATTGCTGAGTGATATTCCATTGTACGTACGTACCACAACTTCTTTATCCATTTTTTGCTTTCTCGGATATTTAACTTGTACCGTAGATGAGGTTCTTGTAAACAGAGCCGTCGCAAACTTTGGGGTGGCTGTGTGTTTTTGATTTTAATTTCCCTAAGCTATAGGACCCTAAGTGGAAGTGCCATAGGCTGTGTTGCTTTGTTTCCTACGTGTTTCAGGAAACACCATACACTTCTCCAGAGTGGCTGTTGGCAATTTACATCCCGCCCATCAGCATAACAAGGCTCCCTTTTCTCCATGACCTGTCCTGCCTTTCTGGATTTTACACTTGTTTCAGATGGCCGTTTGGAACGGGGGGCAGTGAGACTTCATTGTAGTGCAGATTTCCTTTACACGCTTGCTTGGTTGTCCAAAAAGTGCGTATGCGTTTTTTCCTGAATATATTCAGGAAAAAACGCATACGCCCTTTTTGGCCAAGTGCATCATTGTCAACATTCTGCCTCTTTTCCTATGCTTTAAGTGCAATTCCAGTCTACCCCCTGAAATCGTTTTCCTGAAATTCTGCCCCGCTTTCAAGTCCTCTTCGAAGACTTACTTCAATACATTTTTGGACGATAGCTGTCATTCATAACTCTGCAGGTTTGTGAATTACAGTGCCCCTTAGCTCCTTTCTTCAACTCGCTTTCTTGTGAGCTGGCCGCAAAACCGCAGGATTGCTTCAGGCCCTAATCTGGTTCCGGCAGGGCACGCTGAGCCTTTGGTTAATTCCTCTTCCTGGTGGGAAATGAGCATTCCATTTGCCCGTGCAGACACCTACAGCTAGTCTCTCATTGGTTCTCCCTATTCCTGTTCATCTTGCGCAGAAATTGCAAACTGTGCCAAACAGGAGGTTAAAGGCACTGACTCTCCAAGTGGGGAGAGTGTTAGTAAAGCGTCTGGAACGGTGAACCCGAGTACCAGGGTACGAAACCTGAGATGCATTTGGAAACGTTTCCCAATCACACGGTCGACCATACTCTGGGTTTCCCATGCATGTTTTAGCTGAAGGAAGAATCCCTTAAACCTGGAGAGTTGGGAACCATGGAATGGGTACCATGCAGTATGACTTCAAAGGGTCTGCGTTTGCTCACAGAACTTCACCAATGCTATCAGGCCGAAGTGTCCAGCCTTATGTCTCACCCAGCTCTGGGTGTAGATATGGTAAATCCAGGTTGCATCACAAGCCCTGAACGAATTATTTAAGAATTGCTCTCTATTTCACTGTCATTGTGTTTAGTTTTTGAATTTTATTTTGATAATGGGATTTATCGGATTTTCACTGCTGCGTTTAGGGCGCTGTACACACGCTAGATTTCCTTATGGAGACATATAAATCCATGGGTCTTAAGATTCTTACTTGTCAGGTATATTCCCAGGCGTTGAATATGTGGTGTTGATTCCATTTCGTTGAGCAAGTAGTAGGTCTTGTCTATTATATATTTGGCTTATGGAACGGTATCTGTGCTAATTTCAATCTCTGGTTTGATGCAGCACCCCAACTCACCTTTCCCCATAAGCAAGCATAAGTTGGTTTTCTAAATTTGCGACCCTGTTCTGTTTTGTAATTCAGTTCATGTGTAGCCAAGTTTACCTTCCGTGTATTAGTGATATCTTATGATGTTTCTTTTTCTGTGTGACTTATTTCTCGTAGAATCGTCGTACCTGAATCCACTCATTATGCCGCTACGGGCCTGATGACGTAGAATTCATTGCTGAGTGATATTCCATTTTACGTACGTACCACAACTTCTTTATCCATTTTTTGCTTTCTCGGATATTTAACTTGTACCGTAGACGAGGTTCTTGTAAACAGAGCCATCCCAAACTTTGGGGTGGCTGTGTGTTTTTGATTTTAATTTCCCTAAGCTATAGGACCCTAAGTGGAAGTGCCATAGGCTGTGTTGCTTTGTTTCCTACGTGTTTCAGGAAACACCATACACTTCTCCAGAGTGGCTGTTGGCAATTTACATCACGCCCATCATCATAACAAGGCTCCCTGTTCTCCATGACCTCTCCTGCCTTTCTGGATTTTACACTTTTTTCAGATGGCCCGTTTGACCGGGGGGCAGTGAGACTTCATTGTACTGCAGATTTCCTTGACACGCTTGCTTGGTTGGCCAAAAAGCGCCTATGCGTTTTTTCCTGAATATATTCAGGAAAAAACGCATACGCACTTTTTGGCCAAGTGCATCATTGAGGACATTCTGCCTCTTTTCCTATGCTTTAAGTGCAATAGCAGTCTACCCCCTGAAATCGTTTTCCTGAAATTCTGCCCCGCTTTCAAGTCCTCTTCGAAGACTTACTTCAATACATTTTTGGACGATAGCTGTCATTCTTAACTCTGCAGGTTTGTGAATTACAGTGCCCCTGAGTTCTTTCTTCAACTCGCTTTCTTGTGAGCTGGCCACAACCCGCAGGATTGCTTCAGGCCTTAATCTGGTTACGGCAGGGCACGCTGAGCCTTTGGTTAATTCCTCATCCTGGTGGGAAATGAGCGTTCCATTTGCCCGTGCAGACACCTACAGCTAGTCTCTCATTGGTTCTCCCTATTCCTGTTCATCTTGCGCAGAAATTTCAAACTGTGCCAAACAGGAGGTTAAAGGTACTGACTCTCCAAGTGGGGAGAGTGTTAGTAAAGCGTCTGGAATGGTGAACCCGAGTACCAGGGGACGAAACCTGAGATGCATTTGAAAACGTTTCCCAATCACACGGTGGACCATACTCTGGGTTTCCCATGCATGTTTTAGCTGAAGGAAGAATCCCTTAAACCTGGAGAGTTGGGAAACATGGAATGGGAACCAAGCAGTATGACTTCAAAGGGTCTGCGTTTGCTCACCAAACCTCACCAATGCTATCAGGCCGAAGTGTCCAGCCTTATGTCTCACCCAGCTCTGGGTGTAGATATGGTAAATCCAGGTTGCATCACAAGCCCTGAATGAATTATTTAAGAATTGCTCTCTATTTCACTGTCATTGTGTTTTGTTTGTGAAATTTATTTTGATAATGGGATTTATCGGATTTTCACTGCTGCGTTTAGGCCGCTGTACACACGCTTGCTTTCCTTATGGAGACATATAAATCCATGGGTCTTAAGTTTCTTACTTGTCAGGTATATTCCCAGGCGCTGAATATGGTGTGTTGAGTCCATTTCGTTGAGCAAGGAGTAGGTCTTGTCTATTATATATTTGGCTTATGGAACGGTATCTGTGCTAATTTCAATCTGTGGTTTTATGCAACACCCCAACTCACCTTTCCCCATAAGCAAGCATAAGTTGGTTTTCTAAATTTCAGACCCTGTTCTGTTTTGTAATTCAGTTCATGTGTAGACAAGTTTACGTTCTCTGTATTAGTGATATCTTATGATGTTTCTCTTTCTGTGTGACTTATTTCTCGTAGAATCGTCGTACCTGAATCCACTCATTATGCCGCTACGGGCCTGATGACGTAGATCTCATTGCTGAGTGATATTCCATTGTACGTACGTACCACAACTTCTTTATCCATTTTTTGCTTTCTCGGATATTTAACTTGTACCGTAGACGAGGTTCTTGTAAACAGAGCCGTCCCAAATTTTGGGTGGCTGTGTGTTTTTGAATTTAATTTCCCTAAGCTATAGGACCCTAAGTGGAAGTGCCATAGGCTGTGTTGCTTTGTTTCCTACGTGTTTCAGGAAACACCATACACTTCTCCAGAGTGGCTGTTGGCAATTTAAATCCCGCCCATCAGCATAACAAGGCTCCCTGTTCTCCATGACCTGTCCTGCCTTTCTGGATTTTACACTTTTTTCAGATGGCCCTTTTGACCGTGGGGCAGTGAGACTTCATTGTAGTGCAGATTTCATTTACATGCTTGCTTGGTTGGCCAAAAAGGGCATATGCGTTTTTTCATGAATATATTCAGGAAAAAACGCATACGCCCTTTTTGGCCAAGTGCATCATTGTCGACATTCTGCCTCTTTTCCTATGCTTTAAGTGCAATTCCAGTCTACCCCCTGAAATCGTTTTCCTGAAATTCTGCCCCGCTTTCAAGTCCACTTCGATGACTTACTTCAATATATTTTTGGACGATAGCTGTCATTCATAACTCTGCAGGTTTGTGACTTATAGTGCCCCTGAGCTCCTTTCTTCAACTCGCTTTCTTGTGAGCTGGCCGCAATACCACAGGATTGTTTCAGGCCCTAATCTGGTTCTGGCAGGGCACGCTGAGCCTTTGGTTAATTCCTCTTCCTGGTGGGAAATGAGCGTTCCATTTGCCCGTGCAGAAACCTACAGCTAGTCTCTCATTTGTTCTCCCTATTCCTGTTCATCGTGCGCAGAAATTGCAAACTGTGCCAAACAGGAGGTTAAAGGCACTGTCTCTCCAAGTCGGGAGAGTGTTAGTAAACCGTCTGAAACTGTGAACCCGAGTACAGGCGATGAAACCTGAGATGCATTTGAAAACCTTTCCCAATCACACGGTGGACCATACTCTGGGTTTCCCATGCATGTTTTAGCTGAAGGAAGAATCCCTTAAACCTGGAGAGTTGGGACCCATGGAACGGGTACCATGCAGTATGACTTCAAAGGGTCCGCGTTTGCTCACCGAACCTCACCAATGCTATCAGCCCGAAGTGACCAGCCTTATGTCTCAACCAGTTCTGGGTGTAGATGTGGTAAATCCAGGTTGCATCACAAGCCCTGAATGAATTATTTAAGAATTGCTCTCTATTTCACTGTCATTGTGTTGTGTTTGTGAAATTTATTTTGATAATGGGATTTATCGGATTTTCACTGCTGCGTTTAGGCCGCTGTACACACGCTTGATTTCCTTATGGAGACATACAAATCCATGGGTCTTAAGATTCTTACTTGTCAGGTATATTCCCTGGCGTTGAATATGGGGTGTTGAGGCCATTTCGTTGAGCAAGGAGTAGGTCTTGTCTATTATATATTTGGCTTATGAAACGGTATCTGTGCTAATTTCAATCTCTGGTTTTATGCAGCACCCCAACTCACCTTTCCCCATAAGCAAGCATAAGTTGGTTTTCTAAATTTGAGACCCTGTTCTGTTTTGTAATTCAGTTCATGTGTAGCCAAGTTTACGTTCCGTGTATTAGTGATATCTTATGATGTTTCTATTTCTGTGTGACTTATTTCTCGTAGAGTCGTCGTACCTGAATCCACTCATTAGACCGCTACGGGCCTGATGACGTAGATCTCATTGCTGAGTGATATTCCATTGTACGTACGTACCACAACTTCTTTATCCATTTTTTGCTTTCTCGGATATTTAACTTGTACCGTAGACGAGGTTCTTGTAAACAGAGCCGTCGCAAACTTTGGGGTGGCTGTGTGTTTTTGATTTTAATTTCCCTAAGCTATAGGACCCTAAGTGGAAGTGCCATAGGCTGTGTTGCTTTGTTTCCTACGTGTTTCAGGAAACACCATACACTTCTCCAGAGTGGCTGTTGGCAATTTACATCCCGCCCATCAGCATAACAAGGCTCCCTCTTCTCCATGACCTGTCCTGCCTTTCTGGATTTTACACTTGTTTCAGATGGCCGTTTGGAACGGGGGGCAGTGAGACTTCATTGTAGTGCAGATTTCCTTTACACGCTTGCTTGGTTGTCCAAAAAGTGCGTATGCGTTTTTTCCTGAATATATTCAGGAAAAAACCCATACGCCCTTTTTGGCCAAGTGCATCATTGTCAACATTCTGCCTCTTTTCCTATGCTTTAAGTGCAATTCCAGTCTACCCCCTGAAATCATTTTCCTGAAATTCTGCCCCGCTTTCAAGTCCTCTTCGAAGACTTACTTCAATACATTTTTGGACGATAGCTGTCATTCATAACTCTGCAGGTTTGTGAATTACAGTGCCCCTTAGCTCCTTTCTTCAACTCGCTTTCTTGTGAGCTGGCCGCAAAACCGCAGGATTGCTTCAGGCCCTAATCTGGTTCCGGCAGGGCACGCTGAGCCTTTGGTTAATTCCTCTTCCTGGTGGGAAATGAGCATTCCATTTGCCCGTGCAGACACCTACAGCTAGTCTCTCATTGGTTCTCCCTATTCCTGTTCATCTTGCGCAGAAATTGCAAACTGTGCCAAACAGGAGGTTAAAGGCACTGACTCTCCAAGTGGGGAGAGTGTTAGTAAAGCGTCTGGAACGGTGAACCCGAGTACCAGGGTACGAAACCTGAGATGCATTTGGAAACGTTTCCCAATCACACGGTCGACCATACTCTGGGTTTCCCATGCATGTTTTAGCTGAAGGAAGAATCCCTTAAACCTGGAGAGTTGGGAACCATGGAATGGGTACCATGCAGTATGACTTCAAATGGTCTGCGTTTGCTCACAGAACTTCACCAATGCTATCAGGCCGAAGTGTCCAGCCTTATGTCTCACCCAGCTCTGGGTGTAGATATGGTAAATCCAGGTTGCATCACAAGCCCTGAATGAATTATTTAAGAATTGCTCTCTATTTCACTGTCATTGTGTTTAGTTTTTGAATTTTATTTTGATAATGGGATTTATCGGATTTTCACTGCTGCGTTTAGGGCGCTGTACACACGCTAGATTTCCTTATGGAGACATATAAATCCATGGGTCTTAAGATTCTTACTTGTCAGGTATATTCCCAGGCGTTGAATATGTGGTGTTGATTCCATTTCGTTGAGCAAGTAGTAGGTCTTGTCTATTATATATTTGACTTATGGAACGGTATCTGTGCTAATTTCAATCTCTGGTTTGATGCAGCACCCCAACTCACCTTTCCCCATAAGCAAGCATAAGTTGGTTTTCTAAATTTGCGACCCTGTTCTGTTTTGTAATTCAGTTCATGTGTAGCCAAGTTTACCTTCCGTGTATTAGTGATATCTTATGATGTTTCTTTTTCTGTGTGACTTATTTCTCGTAGAATCGTCGTACCTGAATCCACTCATTATGCCGCTACGGGCCTGATGACGTAGAATTCATTGCTGAGTGATATTCCATTTTACGTACGTACCACAACTTCTTTATCCATTTTTTGCTTTCTCGGATATTTAACTTGTACCGTAGACGAGGTTCTTGTAAACAGAGCCATCCCAAACTTTGGGGTGGCTGTGTGTTTTTGATTTTAATTTCCCTAAGCTATAGGACCCTAAGTGGAAGTGCCATAGGCTGTGTTGCTTTGTTTCCTACGTGTTTCAGGAAACACCATACACTTATCCAGAGTGGCTGTTGGCAATTTACATCACGCCCATCATCATAACAAGGCTCCCTGTTCTCCATGACCTCTCCTGCCTTTCTGGATTTTACACTTTTTTCAGATGGCCCGTTTGACCGGGGGGCAGTGAGACTTCATTGTAGTGCAGATTTCCTTGACACGCTTGCTTGGTTGGCCAAAAAGTGCCTATGCGTTTTTTCCTGAATATATTCAGGAAAAAACGCATAGGCCCTTTTTGGCCAAGTGCATCATTGAGGACATTCTGCCTCTTTTCCTATGCTTTAAGTGCAATAGCAGTCTACCCCCTGAAATCGTTTTCCTGAAATTCTGCCCCGCTTTCAAGTCCACTTCGAAGACTTACTTCAATATATTTTTGGACGATAGCTGTCATTCATAACTCTGCAGGTTTGTGACTTACAGTGCCCCTGAGCTCCTTTCTTCAACTCGCTTTCTTGTGAGCTGGCCGCAATACCACAGGATTGTTTCAGGCCCTAATCTGGTTCTGGCAGGGCACGCTGAGCCTTTGGTTAATTCCTCTTCCTGGTGGGAAATGAGCGTTCCATTTGCCCGTGCAGAAACCTACAGCTAGTCTCTCATTTGTTCTCCCTATTCCTGTTCATCGTGCGCAGAAATTGCAAACTGTGCCAAACAGGAGGTTAAAGGCACTGTCTCTCCAAGTCGGGAGAGTGTTAGTAAACCGTCTGAAACTGTGAACCCGAGTACCAGGCGATGAAACCTGAGATGCATTTGAAAACCTTTCCCAATCACACGGTGGACCATACTCTGGGTTTCCCATGCATGTTTTAGCTGAAGGAAGAATCCCTTAAACCTGGAGAGTTGGGACCCATGGAACGGGTACCATGCAGTATGACTTCAAAGGGTCCGCGTTTGCTCACCGAACCTCACCAATGCTATCAGCCCGAAGTGACCAGCCTTATGTCTCAACCAGTTCTGGGTGTAGATGTGGTAAATCCAGGTTGCATCACAAGCCCTGAATGAATTATTTAAGAATTGCTCTCTATTTCACTGTCATTGTGTTGTGTTTGTGAAATTTATTTTGATAATGGGATTTATCGGATTTTCACTGCTGCGTTTAGGCCGCTGTACACACGCTTGATTTCCTTATGGAGACATACAAATCCATGGGTCTTAAGATTCTTACTTGTCAGGTATATTCCCCGGCGTTGAATATGGGGTGTTGAGGCCATTTCGTTGAGCAAGGAGTAGGTCTTGTCTATTATATATTTGGCTTATGAAACGGTATCTGTGCTAATTTCAATCTCTGGTTTTATGCAGCACCCCAACTCACCTTTCCCCATAAGCAAGCATAAGTTGGTTTTCTAAATTTGAGACCCTGTTCTGTTTTGTAATTCAGTTCATGTGTAGCCAAGTTTACGTTCCGTGTATTAGTGATATCTTATGATGTTTCTATTTCTGTGTGACTTATTTCTCGTAGAGTCGTCGTACCTGAATCCACTCATTAGGCCGCTACGGGCCTGATGACGTAGATCTCATTGCTGAGTGATATTCCATTGTACGTACGTACCACAACTTCTTTATCCATTTTTTGCTTTCTCGGATATTTAACTTGTACCGTAGACGAGGTTCTTGTAAACAGAGCCGTCGCAAACTTTGGGGTGGCTGTGTGTTTTTGATTTTAATTTCCCTAAGCTATAGGACCCTAAGTGGAAGTGCCATAGGCTGTGTTGCTTTGTTTCCTACGTGTTTCAGGAAACACCATACACTTCTCCAGAGTGGCTGTTGGCAATTTACATCCCGCCCATCAGCATAACAAGGCTCCCTCTTCTCCATGACCTGTCCTGCCTTTCTGGATTTTACACTTGTTTCAGATGGCCGTTTGGAACGGGGGGCAGTGAGACTTCATTGTAGTGCAGATTTCCTTTACACGCTTGCTTGGTTGTCCAAAAAGTGCGTATGCGTTTTTTCCTGAATATATTCAGGAAAAAACGCATACGCCCTTTTTGGCCAAGTGCATCATTGTCAACATTCTGCCTCTTTTCCTATGCTTTAAGTGCAATTCCAGTCTACCCCCTGAAATCGTTTTCCTGAAATTCTGCCCCGCTTTCAAGTCCTCTTCGAAGACTTACTTCAATACATTTTTGGACGATAGCTGTCATTCATAACTCTGCAGGTTTGTGAATTACAGTGCCCCTTAGCTCCTTTCTTCAACTCGCTTTCTTGTGAGCTGGCCGCAAAACCGCAGGATTGCTTCAGGCCCTAATCTGGTTCCGGCAGGGCACGCTGAGCCTTTGGTTAATTCCTCTTCCTGGTGGGAAATGAGCATTCCATTTGCCCGTGCAGACACCTACAGCTAGTCTCTCATTGGTTCTCCCTATTCCTGTTCATCTTGCGCAGAAATTGCAAACTGTGCCAAACAGGAGGTTAAAGGCACTGACTCTCCAAGTGGGGAGAGTGTTAGTAAAGCGTCTGGAACGGTGAACCCGAGTACCAGGGTACGAAACCTGAGATGCATTTGGAAACGTTTCCCAATCACACGGTCGACCATACTCTGGGTTTCCCATGCATGTTTTAGCTGAAGGAAGAATCCCTTAAACCTGGAGAGTTGGGAACCATGGAATGGGTACCATGCAGTATGACTTCAAAGGGTCTGCGTTTGCTCACAGAACTTCACCAATGCTATCAGGCCGAAGTGTCCAGCCTTATGTCTCACCCAGCTCTGGGTGTAGATATGGTAAATCCAGGTTGCATCACAAGCCCTGAACGAATTATTTAAGAATTGCTCTCTATTTCACTGTCATTGTGTTTAGTTTTTGAATTTTATTTTGATAATGGGATTTATCGGATTTTCACTGCTGCGTTTAGGGCGCTGTACACACGCTAGATTTCCTTATGGAGACATATAAATCCATGGGTCTTAAGATTCTTACTTGTCAGGTATATTCCCAGGCGTTGAATATGTGGTGTTGATTCCATTTCTTTGAGCAAGTAGTAGGTCTTGTCTATTATATATTTGACTTATGGAACGGTATCTGTGCTAATTTCAATCTCTGGTTTGATGCAGCACCCCAACTCACCTTTCCCCATAAGCAAGCATAAGTTGGTTTTCTAAATTTGCGACCCTGTTCTGTTTTGTAATTCAGTTCATGTGTAGCCAAGTTTACCTTCCGTGTATTAGTGATATCTTATGATGTTTCTTTTTCTGTGTGACTTATTTCTCGTAGAATCGTCGTACCTGAATCCACTCATTATGCCGCTACGGGCCTGATGACGTAGAATTCATTGCTGAGTGATATTCCATTTTACGTACGTACCACAACTTCTTTATCCATTTTTTGCTTTCTCGGATATTTAACTTGTACCGTAGACGAGGTTCTTGTAAACAGAGCCATCCCAAACTTTGGGGTGGCTGTGTGTTTTTGATTTTAATTTCCCTAAGCTATAGGACCCTAAGTGGAAGTGCCATAGGCTGTGTTGCTTTGTTTCCTACGTGTTTCAGGAAACACCATACACTTCTCCAGAGTGGCTGTTGGCAATTTACATCACGCCCATCATCATAACAAGGCTCCCTGTTCTCCATGACCTCTCCTGCCTTTCTGGATTTTACACTTTTTTCAGATGGCCCGTTTGACCGGGGGGCAGTGAGACTTCAATGTAGTGCAGATTTCCTTGACACGCTTGCTTGGTTGGCCAAAAAGCGCCTATGCGTTTTTTCCTGAATATATTCAGGAAAAAATGCATACGCCCTTTTTGGCCAAGTGCATCATTGAGGACATTCTGCCTCTTTTCCTATGCTTTAAGTGCAATAGCAGTCTACCCCCTGAAATCGTTTTCCTGAAATTCTGCCCCGCTTTCAAGTCCTCTTCGAAGACTTACTTCAATACATTTTTGGACGATAGCTGTCATTCTTAACTCTGCAGGTTTGTGAATTACAGTGCCCCTGAGTTCTTTCTTCAACTCGCTTTCTTGTGAGCTGGCCACAACCCGCAGGATTGCTTCAGGCCTTAATCTGGTTCCGGCAGGGCACGCTGAGCCTTTGGTTAATCCCTCTTCCTGGTGGGAAATGAGCGTTCCATTTGCCCGTGCAGACACCTACAGCTAGTCTCTCATTGGTTCTCCCTATTCCTGTTCATCTTGCGCAGAAATTGCAAACTGTGCCAAACAGGAGGTTAAAGGCACTGACTCTCCAAGTGGGGAGAGTGTTAGTAAAGCGTCTGGAACGGTGAACCCGAGTACCAGGGGACGAAACCTGAGATGCATTTGAAAACGTTTCCCAATCACACGGTGGACCATACTCTGGGTTTCCCATGCATGTTTTAGCTGAAGGAAGAATCCCTTAAACCTGGAGAGTTGGGAAACATGGAATGGGTACCAAGCAGTATGACTTCAAAGGGTCTGCGTTTGCTCACCAAACCTCACCAATGCTATCAGCCCGAAGTGTCCAGCCTTATGTCTCACCCAGCTCTGGGTGTAGATGTGGTAAATCCAGGTTGCATCACAAGCCCTGAATGAATTATTTAAGAATTGCTCTCTATTTCACTGTCATTGTGTTTTGTTTGTGATATTTATTTTGATAATGGGATTTATCGGATTTTCACTGCTGCGTTTAGGCCGCTGTACACACGCTTGCTTTCCTTATGGAGACATATAAATCCATGGGTCTTAAGTTTCTTACTTGTCAGGTATATTCCCAGGCGCTGAATATGGTGTGTTGAGTCCATTTCGTTGAGCAAGGAGTAGGTCTTGTCTATTATATATTTGGCTTATGGAACGGTATCTGTGCTAATTTCAGTCTGTGGTTTTATGCAGCACCCCAACTCACCTTTCCCCATAAGCAAGCATAAGTTGGTTTTCTAAATTTCAGACCCTGTTCTGTTTTGTAATTCAGTTCATGTGTAGACAAGTTTACGTTCTCTGTATTAGTGATATCTTATGATGTTTCTCTTTCTGTGTGACTTATTTCTCGTAGAATCGTCGTACCTGAATGCACTCATTATGGCGCTACGGGCCTGATGACGTAGATCTCATTGCTGAGTGATATTCCATTGTACGTACGTACCACAACTTCTTTATCCATTTTTTGCTTTCTCGGATATTTAACTTGTACCGTAGACGAGGTTCTTGTAAACAGAGCCGTCCCAAATTTTGGGTGGCTGTGTGTTTTTGAATTTAATTTCCCTAAGCTATAGGACCCTAAGTGGAAGTGCCATAGGCTGTGTTGCTTTGTTTCCTACGTGTTTCAGGAAACACCATACACTTCTCCAGAGTGGCTGTTGGCAATTTAAATCCCGCCCATCAGCATAACAAGGCTCCCTGTTCTCCATGACCTGTCCTGCCTTTCTGGATTTTACACTTTTTTCAGATGGCCCTTTTGACCGTGGGGCAGTGAGACTTCATTGTAGTGCAGATTTCCTTTACATGCTTGCTTGGTTGGCCAAAAAGGGCATATTCGTTTTTTCATGAATATATTCAGGAAAAAACGCATACGCCCTTTTTGGCCAAGTGCATCATTGTCGACATTCTGCCTCTTTTCCTATGCTTTAAGTGCAATTCCAGTCTACCCCCTGAAATCGTTTTCCTGAAATTCTGCCCCGCTTTCAAGTCCACTTCGAAGACTTACTTCAATATATTTTTGGACGATAGCTGTCATTCATAACTCTGCAGGTTTGTGACTTACAGTGCCCCTGAGCTCCTTTCTTCAACTCGCTTTCTTGTGAGCTGGCCGCAATACCACAGGATTGTTTCAGGCCCTAATCTGGTTCTGGCAGGGCACGCTGAGCCTTTGGTTAATTCCTCTTCCTGGTGGGAAATGAGCGTTCCATTTGCCCGTGCAGAAACCTACAGCTAGTCTCTCATTTGTTCTCCCTATTCCTGTTCATCGTGCGCAGAAATTGCAAACTGTGCCAAACAGGAGGTTAAAGGCACTGTCTCTCCAAGTCGGGAGAGTGTTAGTAAACCGTCTGAAACTGTGAACCCGAGTACCAGGCGATGAAACCTGAGATGCATTTGAAAACCTTTCCCAATCACACGGTGGACCATACTCTGGGTTTCCCATGCATGTTTTAGCTGAAGGAAGAATCCCTTAAACCTGGAGAGTTGGGACCCATGGAACGGGTACCATGCAGTATGACTTCAAAGGGTCCGCGTTTGCTCACCGAACCTCACCAATGCTATCAGCCCGAAGTGACCAGCCTTATGTCTCAACCAGTTCTGGGTGTAGATGTGGTAAATCCAGGTTGCATCACAAGCCCTGAATGAATTATTTAAGAATTGCTCTCTATTTCACTGTCATTGTGTTGTGTTTGTGAAATTTATTTTGATAATGGGATTTATCGGATTTTCACTGCTGCGTTTAGGCCGCTGTACACACGCTTGATTTCCTTATGGAGACATACAAATCCATGGGTCTTAAGATTCTTACTTGTCAGGTATATTCCCCGGCGTTGAATATGGGGTGTTGAGGCCATTTCGTTGAGCAAGGAGTAGGTCTTGTCTATTATATATTTGGCTTATGAAACGGTATCTGTGCTAATTTCAATCTCTGGTTTTATGCAGCACCCCAACTCACCTTTCCCCATAAGCAAGCATAAGTTGGTTTTCTAAATTTGAGACCCTGTTCTGTTTTGTAATTCAGTTCATGTGTAGCCAAGTTTACGTTCCGTGTATTAGTGATATCTTATGATGTTTCTATTTCTGTGTGACTTATTTCTCGTAGAGTCGTCGTACCTGAATCCACTCATTAGGCCGCTACGGGCCTGATGACGTAGATCTCATTGCTGAGTGATATTCCATTGTACGTACGTACCACAACTTCTTTATCCATTTTTTGCTTTCTCGGATATTTAACTTGTACCGTAGACGAGGTTCTTGTAAACAGAGCCGTCGCAAACTTTGGGGTGGCTGTGTGTTTTTGATTTTAATTTCCCTAAGCTATAGGACCCTAAGTGGAAGTGCCATAGGCTGTGTTGCTTTGTTTCCTACGTGTTTCAGGAAACACCATACACTTCTCCAGAGTGGCTGTTGGCAATTTACATCCCGCCCATCAGCATAACAAGGCTCCCTCTTCTCCATGACCTGTCCTGCCTTTCTGGATTTTACACTTGTTTCAGATGGCCGTTTGGAACGGGGGGCAGTGAGACTTCATTGTAGTGCAGATTTCCTTCACACGCTTGCTTGGTTGTCCAAAAAGTGCGTATGCGTTTTTTCCTGAATATATTCAGGAAAAAACGCATACGCCCTTTTTGGCCAAGTGCATCATTGTCAACATTCTGCCTCTTTTCCTATGCTTTAAGTGCAATTCCAGTCTACCCCCTGAAATCGTTTTCCTGAAATTCTGCCCCGCTTTCAAGTCCTCTTCGAAGACTTACTTCAATACATTTTTGGACGATAGCTGTCATTCATAACTCTGCAGGTTTGTGAATTACAGTGCCCCTTAGCTCCTTTCTTCAACTCGCTTTCTTGTGAGCTGGCCGCAAAACCGCAGGATTGCTTCAGGCCCTAATCTGGTTCCGGCAGGGCACGCTGAGCCTTTGGTTAATTCCTCTTCCTGGTGGGAAATGAGCATTCCATTTGCCCGTGCAGACACCTACAGCTAGTCTCTCATTTGTTCTCCCTATTCCTGTTCATCTTGCGCAGAAATTGCAAACTGTGCCAAACAGGAGGTTAAAGGCACTGACTCTCCAAGTGGGGAGAGTGTTAGTAAAGCGTCTGGAACGGTGAACCCGAGTACCAGGGTACGAAACCTGAGATGCATTTGGAAACGTTTCCCAATCACACGGTCGACCATACTCTGGGTTTCCCATGCATGTTTTAGCTGAAGGAAGAATCCCTTAAACCTGGAGAGTTGGGAACCATGGAATGGGTACCATGCAGTATGACTTCAAATGGTCTGCGTTTGCTCACAGAACTTCACCAATGCTATCAGGCCGAAGTGTCCAGCCTTATGTCTCACCCAGCTCTGGGTGTAGATATGGTAAATCCAGGTTGCATCACAAGCCCTGAATGAATTATTTAAGAATTGCTCTCTATTTCACTGTCATTGTGTTTAGTTTTTGAATTTTATTTTGATAATGGGATTTATCGGATTTTCACTGCTGCGTTTAGGGCGCTGTACACACGCTAGATTTCCTTATGGAGACATATAAATCCATGGGTCTTAAGATTCTTACTTGTCAGGTATATTCCCAGGCGTTGAATATGTGGTGTTGATTCCATTTCGTTGAGCAAGTAGTAGGTCTTGTCTATTATATATTTGACTTATGGAACGGTATCTGTGCTAATTTCAATCTCTGGTTTGATGCAGCACCCCAACTCACCTTTCCCCATAAGCAAGCATAAGTTGGTTTTCTAAATTTGCGACCCTGTTCTGTTTTGTAATTCAGTTCATGTGTAGCCAAGTTTACCTTCCGTGTATTAGTGATATCTTATGATGTTTCTTTTTCTGTGTGACTTATTTCTCGTAGAATCGTCGTACCTGAATCCACTCATTATGCCGCTACGGGCCTGATGACGTAGAATTCATTGCTGAGTGATATTCCATTTTACGTACGTACCACAACTTCTTTATCCATTTTTTGCTTTCTCGGATATTTAACTTGTACCGTAGACGAGGTTCTTGTAAACAGAGCCATCCCAAACTTTGGGGTGGCTGTGTGTTTTTGATTTTAATTTCCCTAAGCTATAGGACCCTAAGTGGAAGTGCCATAGGCTGTGTTGCTTTGTTTCCTACGTGTTTCAGGAAACACCATACACTTCTCCAGAGTGGCTGTTGGCAATTTACATCACGCCCATCATCATAACAAGGCTCCCTGTTCTCCATGACCTCTCCTGCCTTTCTGGATTTTACACTTTTTTCAGATGGCCCGTTTGACCGGGGGGCAGTGAGACTTCATTGTAGTGCAGATTTCCTTGACACGCTTGCTTGGTTGGCCAAAAAGCGCCTATGCGTTTTTTCCTGAATATATTCAGGAAAAAATGCATACGCCCTTTTTGGCCAAGTGCATCATTGAGGACATTCTGCCTCTTTTCCTATGCTTTAAGTGCAATAGCAGTCTACCCCCTGAAATCGTTTTCCTGAAATTCTGCCCCGCTTTCAAGTCCTCTTCGAAGACTTACTTCAATACATTTTTGGACGATAGCTGTCATTCTTAACTCTGCAGGTTTGTGAATTACAGTGCCCCTGAGTTCTTTCTTCAACTCGCTTTCTTGTGAGCTGGCCACAACCCGCAGGATTGCTTCAGGCCTTAATCTGGTTCCGGCAGGGCACGCTGAGCCTTTGGTTAATCCCTCTTCCTGGTGGGAAATGAGCGTTCCATTTGCCCGTGCAGACACCTACAGCTAGTCTCTCATTGGTTCTCCCTATTCCTGTTCATCTTGCGCAGAAATTGCAAACTGTGCCAAACAGGAGGTTAAAGGCACTGACTCTCCAAGTGGGGAGAGTGTTAGTAAAGCGTCTGGAACGGTGAACCCGAGTACCAGGGGACGAAACCTGAGATGCATTTGAAAACGTTTCCCAATCACACGGTGGACCATACTCTGGGTTTCCCATGCATGTTTTAGCTGAAGGAAGAATCCCTTAAACCTGGAGAGTTGGGAAACATGGAATGGGTACCAAGCAGTATGACTTCAAAGGGTCTGCGTTTGCTCACCAAACCTCACCAATGCTATCAGCCCGAAGTGTCCAGCCTTATGTCTCACCCAGCTCTGGGTGTAGATGTGGTAAATCCAGGTTGCATCACAAGCCCTGAATGAATTATTTAAGAATTGCTCTCTATTTCACTGTCATTGTGTTTTGTTTGTGATATTTATTTTGATAATGGGATTTATCGGATTTTCACTGCTGCGTTTAGGCCGCTGTACACACGCTTGCTTTCCTTATGGAGACATATAAATCCATGGGTCTTAAGTTTCTTACTTGTCAGGTATATTCCCAGGCGCTGAATATGGTGTGTTGAGTCCATTTCGTTGAGCAAGGAGTAGGTCTTGTCTATTATATATTTGGCTTATGGAACGGTATCTGTGCTAATTTCAGTCTGTGGTTTTATGCAGCACCCCAACTCACCTTTCCCCATAAGCAAGCATAAGTTGGTTTTCTAAATTTCAGACCCTGTTCTGTTTTGTAATTCAGTTCGTGTGTAGACAAGTTTACGTTCTCTGTATTAGTGATATCTTATGATGTTTCTCTTTCTGTGTGACTTATTTCTCGTAGAATCGTCGTACCTGAATGCACTCATTATGGCGCTACGGACCTGATGACGTAGATCTCATTGCTGAGTGATATTCCATTGTACGTACGTACCACAACTTCTTTATCCATTTTTTGCTTTCTCGGATATTTAACTTGTACCGTAGACGAGGTTCTTGTAAACAGAGCCGTCCCAAATTTTGGGTGGCTGTGTGTTTTTGAATTTAATTTCCCTAAGCTATAGGACCCTAAGTGGAAGTGCCATAGGCTGTGTTGCTTTGTTTCCTACGTGTTTCAGGAAACACCATACACTTCTCCAGAGTGGCTGTTGGCAATTTAAATCCCGCCCATCAGCATAACAAGGCTCCCTGTTCTCCATGACCTGTCCTGCCTTTCTGGATTTTACACTTTTTTCAGATGGCCCTTTTGACCGTGGGGCAGTGAGACTTCATTGTAGTGCAGATTTCCTTTACATGCTTGCTTGGTTGGCCAAAAAGGGCATATGCGTTTTTTCATGAATATATTCAGGAAAAAACGCATACGCCCTTTTTGGCCAAGTGCATCATTGTCGACATTCTGCCTCTTTTCCTATGCTTTAAGTGCAATTCCAGTCTACCCCCTGAAATCGTTTTCCTGAAATTCTGCCCCGCTTTCAAGTCCACTTCG
Source organism: Delphinapterus leucas (assembly GCF_059928025.1). Classification (NCBI taxonomy): domain Eukaryota; kingdom Metazoa; phylum Chordata; class Mammalia; order Artiodactyla; family Monodontidae; genus Delphinapterus; species Delphinapterus leucas. The sequence goes on from NW_028322253.1 coordinate 7,397,958, forward strand.
AAGACTTACTTCAATATATTTTTGGACGATAGCTGTCATTCATAACTCTGCAGGTTTGTGACTTACAGTGCCCCTGAGCTCCTTTCTTCAACTCGCTTTCTTGTGAGCTGGCCGCAATACCACAGGATTGTTTCAGGCCCTAATCTGGTTCTGGCAGGGCACGCTGAGCCTTTGGTTAATTCCTCTTCCTGGTGGGAAATGAGCGTTCCATTTGCCCGTGCAGAAACCTACAGCTAGTCTCTCATTTGTTCTCCCTATTCCTGTTCATCGTGCGCAGAAATTGCAAACTGTGCCAAACAGGAGGTTAAAGGCACTGTCTCTCCAAGTCGGGAGAGTGTTAGTAAACCGTCTGAAACTGTGAACCCGAGTACCAGGCGATGAAACCTGAGATGCATTTGAAAACCTTTCCCAATCACACGGTGGACCATACTCTGGGTTTCCCATGCATGTTTTAGCTGAAGGAAGAATCCCTTAAACCTGGAGAGTTGGGACCCATGGAACGGGTACCATGCAGTATGACTTCAAAGGGTCCGCGTTTGCTCACCGAACCTCACCAATGCTATCAGCCCGAAGTGACCAGCCTTATGTCTCAACCAGTTCTGGGTGTAGATGTGGTAAATCCAGGTTGCATCACAAGCCCTGAATGAATTATTTAAGAATTGCTCTCTATTTCACTGTCATTGTGTTGTGTTTGTGAAATTTATTTTGATAATGGGATTTATCGGATTTTCACTGCTGCGTTTAGGCCGCTGTACACACGCTTGATTTCCTTATGGAGACATACAAATCCATGGGTCTTAAGATTCTTACTTGTCAGGTATATTCCCCGGCGTTGAATATGGGGTGTTGAGGCCATTTCGTTGAGCAAGGAGTAGGTCTTGTCTATTATATATTTGGCTTATGAAACGGTATCTGTGCTAATTTCAATCTCTGGTTTTATGCAGCACCCCAACTCACCTTTCCCCATAAGCAAGCATAAGTTGGTTTTCTAAATTTGAGACCCTGTTCTGTTTTGTAATTCAGTTCATGTGTAGCCAAGTTTACGTTCCGTGTATTAGTGATATCTTATGATGTTTCTATTTCTGTGTGACTTATTTCTCGTAGAGTCGTCGTACCTGAATCCACTCATTAGGCCGCTACGGGCCTGATGACGTAGATCTCATTGCTGAGTGATATTCCATTGTACGTACGTACCACAACTTCTTTATCCATTTTTTGCTTTCTCGGATATTTAACTTGTACCGTAGACGAGGTTCTTGTAAACAGAGCCGTCCCAAACTTTGGGGTGCCTGTGTGTTTTTGATTTTAATTTCCCTAAGCTATAGGACCCTAAGTGGAAGTGCCATAGGCTGTGTTGCTTTGTTTCCTACGTGTTTCAGGAAACACCATACACTTCTCCAGAGTGGCTGTTGGCAATTTACATCCCGCCCATCAGCATAACAAGGCTCCCTCTTCTCCATGACCTGTCCTGCCTTTCTGGATTTTACACTTGTTTCAGATGGCCGTTTGGACCGGGGGGCAGTGAGACTTCATTGTAGTGCAGATTTCCTTCACACGCTTGCTTGGTTGTCCAAAAAGTGCGTATGCGTTTTTTCCTGAATATATTCAGGAAAAAACGCATACGCCCTTTTTGGCCAAGTGCATCATTGTCAACATTCTGCCTCTTTTCCTATGCTTTAAGTGCAATTCCAGTCTACCCCCTGAAATCGTTTTCCTGAAATTCTGCCCCGCTTTCAAGTCCTCTTCGAAGACTTACTTCAATACATTTTTGGACGATAGCTGTCATTCATAACTCTGCAGGTTTGTGAATTACAGTGCCCCTTAGCTCCTTTCTTCAACTCGCTTTCTTGTGAGCTGGCCGCAAAACCGCAGGATTGCTTCAGGCCCTAATCTGGTTCCGGCAGGGCACGCTGAGCCTTTGGTTAATCCCTCTTCCTGGTAGGAAATGAGCATTCCATTTGCCCGTGCAGACACCTACAGCTAGTCTCTCATTGGTTCTCCCTATTCCTGTTCATCTTGCGCAGAAATTGCAAACCGTGCCAAACAGGAGGTTAAAGGCACTGACTCTCCAAGTGGGGAGAGTGTTAGTAAAGCGTCTGGAACGGTGAACCCGAGTACCAGGGTACGAAACCTGAGATGCATTTGGAAACGTTTCCCAATCACACGGTCGACCATACTCTGGGTTTCCCATGCATGTTTTAGCTGAAGGAAGAATCCCTTAAACCTGGAGAGTTGGGAACCATGGAATGGGTACCATGCAGTATGACTTCAAATGGTCTGCGTCTGCTCACAGAACTTCACCAATGCTATCAGGCCGAAGTGTCCAGCCTTATGTCTCACCCAGCTCTGGGTGTAGATATGGTAAATCCAGGTTGCATCACAAGCCCTGAATGAATTATTTAAGAATTGCTCTCTATTTCACTGTCATTGTGTTTAGTTTTTGAATTTTATTTTGATAATGGGATTTATCGGATTTTCACTGCTGCGTTTAGGGCGCTGTACACACGCTAGATTTCCTTATGGAGACATATAAATCCATGGGTCTTAAGATTCTTACTTGTCAGGTATATTCCCAGGCGTTGAATATGTGGTGTTGATTCCATTTCGTTGAGCAAGTAGTAGGTCTTGTCTATTATATATTTGACTTATGGAACGGTATCTGTGCTAATTTCAATCTCTGGTTTGATGCAGCACCCCAACTCACCTTTCCCCATAAGCAAGCATAAGTTGGTTTTCTAAATTTGCGACCCTGTTCTGTTTTGTAATTCAGTTCATGTGTAGCCAAGTTTACCTTCCGTGTATTAGTGATATCTTATGATGTTTCTTTTTCTGTGTGACTTATTTCTCGTAGAATCGTCGTACCTGAATCCACTCATTATGCCGCTACGGGCCTGATGACGTAGAATTCATTGCTGAGTGATATTCCATTTTACGTACGTACCACAACTTTATCCATTTTTTGCTTTCTCATATATTTAACTTGTACCGTAGACGAGGTTCTTGTAAACAGAGCCATCCCAAACTTTGGGGTGGCTGTGTGTTTTTGATTTTAATTTCCCTAAGCTATAGGACCCTAAGTGGAAGTGCCATAGGCTGTGTTGCTTTGTTTCCTACGTGTTTCAGGAAACACCATACACTTCTCCAGAGTGGCTGTTGGCAATTTACATCACGCCCATCATCATAACAAGGCTCCCTGTTCTCCATGACCTCTCCTGCCTTTCTGGATTTTACACTTTTTTCAGATGGCCCGTTTGACCGGGGGGCAGTGAGACTTCATTGTAGTGCAGATTTCCTTGACACGCTTGCTTGGTTGGCCAAAAAGCGCCTATGCGTTTTTTCCTGAATATATTCAGGAAAAAACGCATACGCACTTTTTGGCCAAGTGCATCATTGAGGACATTCTGCCTCTTTTCCTATGCTTTAAGTGCAATAGCAGTCTACCCCCTGAAATCGTTTTCCTGAAATTCTGCCCCGCTTTCAAGTCCTCTTCGAAGACTTACTTCAATACATTTTTGGACGATAGCTGTCATTCTTAACTCTGCAGGTTTGTGAATTACAGTGCCCCTGAGTTCTTTCTTCAACTCGCTTTCTTGTGAGCTGGCCACAACCCGCAGGATTGCTTCAGGCCTTAATCTGGTTCCGGCAGGGCACGCTGAGCCTTTGGTTAATCCCTCTTCCTGGTGGGAAATGAGCGTTCCATTTGCCCGTGCAGACACCTACAGCTAGTCTCTCATTGGTTCTCCCTATTCCTGTTCATCTTGCGCAGAAATTGCAAACTGTGCCAAACAGGAGGTTAAAGGCACTGACTCTCCAAGTGGGGAGAGTGTTAGTAAAGCGTCTGGAACGGTGAACCCGAGTACCAGGGGACGAAACCTGAGATGCATTTGAAAACGTTTCCCAATCACACGGTGGACCATACTCTGGGTTTCCCATGCATGTTTTAGCTGAAGGAAGAATCCCTTAAACCTGGAGAGTTGGGAAACATGGAATGGGTACCAAGCAGTATGACTTCAAAGGGTCTGCGTTTGCTCACCAAACCTCACCAATGCTATCAGCCCGAAGTGTCCAGCCTTATGTCTCACCCAGCTCTGGGTGTAGATGTGGTAAATCCAGGTTGCATCACAAGCCCTGAATGAATTATTTAAGAATTGCTCTCTATTTCACTGTCATTGTGTTTTGTTTGTGATATTTATTTTGATAATGGGATTTATCGGATTTTCACTGCTGCGTTTAGGCCGCTGTACACACGCTTGCTTTCCTTATGGAGACATATAAATCCATGGGTCTTAAGTTTCTTACTTGTCAGGTATATTCCCAGGCGCTGAATATGGTGTGTTGAGTCCATTTCGTTGAGCAAGGAGTAGGTCTTGTCTATTATATATTTGGCTTATGGAACGGTATCTGTGCTAATTTCAATCTGTGGTTTTATGCAGCACCCCAACTCACCTTTCCCCATAAGCAAGCATATGTTGGTTTTCTAAATTTCAGACCCTGTTCTGTTTTGTAATTCAGTTCATGTGTAGACAAGTTTACGTTCTCTGTATTAGTGATATCTTATGATGTTTCTCTTTCTGTGTGACTTATTTCTCGTAGAATCGTCGTACCTGAATGCACTCATTATGGCGCTACGGGCCTGATGACGTAGATATCATTGCTGAGTGATATTCCATTGTACGTACGTACCACAACTTCTTTATCCATTTTTTGCTTTCTCGGATATTTAACTTGTACCGTAGACGAGGTTCTTGTAAACAGAGCCGTCCCAAATTTTGGGTGGCTGTGTGTTTTTGAATTTAATTTCCCTAAGCTATAGGACCCTAAGTGGAAGTGCCATAGGCTGTGTTGCTTTGTTTCCTACGTGTTTCAGGAAACACCATACACATCTCCAGAGTGGCTGTTGGCAATTTAAATCCCGCCCATCAGCATAACAAGGCTCCCTGTTCTCCATGACCTGTCCTGCCTTTCTGGATTTTACACTTTTCTCAGATGGCCCTTTTGACCGTGGGGCAGTGAGACTTCATTGTAGTGCAGATTTCCTTTACACGCTTGCTTGGTTGGCCAAAAAGGGCATATGCGTTTTTTCATGAATATATTCAGGAAAAAACGCATACGCCCTTTTTGGCCAAGTGCATCATTGTCGACATTCTGCCTCTTTTCCTATGCTTTAAGTGCAATTCCAGTCTACCCCCTGAAATCGTTTTCCTGAAATTCTGCCCCGCTTTCAAGTCCACTTCGAAGACTTACTTCAATATATTTTTGGACGATAGCTGTCATTCATAACTCTGCAGGTTTGTGACTTACAGTGCCCCTGAGCTCCTTTCTTCAACTCGCTTTCTTGTGAGCTGGCCGCAATACCACAGGATTGTTTCAGGCCCTAATCTGGTTCTGGCAGGGCACGCTGAGCCTTTGGTTAATTCCTCTTCCTGGTGGGAAATGAGCGTTCCATTTGCCCGTGCAGAAACCTACAGCTAGTCTCTCATTTGTTCTCCCTATTCCTGTTCATCGTGCGCAGAAATTGCAAACTGTGCCAAACAGGAGGTTAAAGGCACTGTCTCTCCAAGTCGGGAGAGTGTTAGTAAACCGTCTGAAACTGTGAACCCGAGTACCAGGCGATGAAACCTGAGATGCATTTGAAAACCTTTCCCAATCACACGGTGGACCATACTCTGGGTTTCCCATGCATGTTTTAGCTGAAGGAAGAATCCCTTAAACCTGGAGAGTTGGGACCCATGGAACGGGTACCATGCAGTATGACTTCAAAGGGTCCGCGTTTGCTCAGCGAACCTCACCAATGCTATCAGCCCGAAGTGACCAGCCTTATGTCGCAACCAGTTCTGGGTGTAGATGTGGTAAATCCAGGTTGCATCACAAGCCCTGAATGAATTATTTAAGAATTGCTCTCTATTTCACTGTCATTGTGTTGTGTTTGTGAAATTTATTTTGATAATGGGATTTATCGGATTTTCACTGCTGCGTTTAGGCCGCTGTACACACGCTTGATTTCCTTATGGAGACATACAAATCCATGGGTCTTAAGATTCTTACTTGTCAGGTATATTCCCCGACGTTGAATATGGGGTGTTGAGGCCATTTCGTTGAGCAAGGAGTAGGTCTTGTCTATTATATATTTGGCTTATGAAACGGTATCTGTGCTAATTTCAATCTCTGGTTTTATGCAGCACCCCAACTCACCTTTCCCCATAAGCAAGCATAAGTTGGTTTTCTAAATTTGAGACCCTGTTCTGTTTTGTAATTCAGTTCATGTGTAGCCAAGTTTACGTTCCATGTATTAGTGATATCTTATGATGTTTCTATTTCTGTGTGACTTATTTCTCGTAGAGTCGTCGTACCTGAATCCACTCACTACGCCGCTACGGGCCTGATGACGTAGATCTCATTGCTGAGTGATATTCCATTGTACGTACGTACCACAACTTCTTTATCCATTTTTTGCTTTCTCGGATATTTAACTTGTACCGTAGACGAGGTTCTTGTAAACAGAGCCGTCGCAAACTTTGGGGTGGCTGTGTGTTTTTGATTTTAATTTCCCTAAGCTATAGGACCCTAAGTGGAAGTGCCATAGGCTGTGTTGCTTTGTTTCCTACGTGTTTCAGGAAACACCATACACTTCTCCAGAGTGGCTGTTGGCAATTTACATCCCGCCCATCAGCATAACAAGGCTCCCTCTTCTCCATGACCTGTCCTGCCTTTCTGGATTTTACACTTGTTTCAGATGGCCGTTTGGAACGGGGGGCAGTGAGACTTCATTGTAGTGCAGATTTCCTTTACACGCTTGCTTGGTTGTCCAAAAAGTGTGTATGCGTTTTTTCCTGAATATATTCAGGAAAAAACGCATACACACTTTTTGGCCAAGTGCATCATTGTCGATATGCTGCCTCTTTTCCTCTGCTTTAAGTTCAATTGCAGTCTACCCCCTGAAATCATTTTCGTGAAATTCTACCCCGCTTTCAAGTCCTCTTCGAAGACTTACTTCAATACATTTTTGGACGATAGCTGTCATTCATAACTCTGCAGGTTTGTGAATTACAGTGCCCCTGAGCTCCTTTCTTCAACTCGCTTTCTTGTGAGCTGGCCGCAAAACCGCAGGATTGCTTCAGGCCCTAATCTGGTTCTGGCAGGGCACGCTGAGCCTTTGGTTAATTCCTCTTCCTGGTGGGAAATGAGCATTCCATTTGCCCGTGCATACACCTACAGCTAGTCTCTCATTGGTTCTCCCTATTCCTGTTCATCTTGCGCAGAAATTGCAAACCGTGCCAAACAGGAGGTTAAAGGCACTGACTCTCCAAGTTGGGAGAGTGTTAGTAAAGCGTCTGGAATGGTGAACCCGAGTACCACGGGACGAAACCTGAGATGCATTTGAAAACGTTTCCCAATTACACGGTGGACCATACTCTGGGTTTCCCATGCATGTTTTATCTGAAGGAAGAATCCCTTATACCTGGAGAGTTGAGACCCATGGAATAGCTACCATGCAGTATGACTTCAAAGGGCCTGCGTTTGCTCACCGAACCTCACCAATGCTATCAGCCCGAAGTGTCCAGCCTTATGTCTCACCCAGCTCTGGGTGTAGATGTGGTAAATCCAGGTTGCATCACAAGCCCTGAATGAATTATTTAAGAATTGCTCTCTATTTCATTGTCATTGTGTTTTGTTTGTGAAATTTATTTTGATAATGGGATTTATCGGATTTTCACTGCTGCATTTAGGCCGCTGTACACACGCTTGATTTCCTTATGGAGACATATAAATCCATGGGTCTTAAGATTCTTACTTGTCAGGTATATTCCCAGGCGTTGAATATGGGGTGTTGAGTCCATTTCGTTGAGCAAGTTGTAGGTTTTGTCTATTACATATTTGGCTTATGGATTGGTATCTGTGCTAATTTCAATCTCTGGTTTTATGCAGCACCCCAACTCACCTTTCCCCATAAGCAAGCATAAGTTGGTTTTCTAAATTTGAGACCCTGTTCTGTTTTGTAATTCAGTTCATGTGTAGCCAAGTTTACGTTCCGTGTATTAGTGATATCTTATGATGTTTCTCTTTCTGTGTGACTTATTTCTCGGAGAATCGTCGTACCTGAATCCACTCATTATGCCGCTATGGGCCTGATGACGTAGATCTCATTGCTGAGTGATATTCCATTGTACGTACGTACCACAACTTCTTTATCCATTTTTTGCTTTCTCGGATATTTAACTTGTACCGTAGACGAGGTTCTTGTAAACAGAGCCGTCCCAAACTTTGGGGTGGCTGTGTGTTTTTGATTTTAATTTCCCTAAGCTATAGGACCCTAAGTGGAAGTGCCATAGGCTGTGTTGCTTTGTTTCCTACGTGTTTCAGGAAACACCATACACTTCTCCAGAGTGGCTGTTGGCAATTTACATGCCACCCATCAGCATAACAAGGCTCCCTGTTCTCCATGACCTGTCCTGCCTTTCTGGATTTTACACCTGTTTCAGATGGCCTTTTGGAACGGGGGGCAATGAGACTTCATTGTAGTGCAGATTTCCTTTACATGCTTGCTTGGTTGGCCAAAAAGGGCGTATGCGTTTTTTCCTGAATATATTCAGGAAAAAACGCATACGCCCTTTTTGGCCAAGTGCATCATTGTGGACATTCTGCCTCTTTTCCTATGCTTTAAGTGCAATTCCAGTCTACCCCCTGAAATCGTTTTCCTGAAATTCTGCCCCGCTTTCAAGTCCTCTTCGAAGACTTACTTCAATACATTTTTGGACGATAGCTGTCATTCATAACTCTGCAGGTTTGTGAATTACAGTGCCCCTGAGCTCCTTTCTTCAATTCGCTTTCTTGTGAACTGGCCGCAAACCCACATGATTGCTTCAGGCCCTAATCTGGTTCTGGCACGGTATGCTGAGCTTTTGGTTAATTCCTCTTCCTGGTGGGAAATGAGCATTAAATTTGCTCGTGCAGACACCTACATCTAGTCTCTGATTGGTTCTCCCTATTCCTGTTCACCTTGCGCAGAATTTCCAAACTGTGCCAAACAGGAAGTTAAAGGCAATGACTCTCCAAGTGGAGAGAGTGTTAGTAAAGGGTCTGGAATGGTGAACCCGTGTAAAAGGGGACGAAAACTGAGATGCATTTGAAAACGCTTCCCAGTCACACGGTGGACCTTACTTTGGGTTTCCCATGCATGTTTTAGCTGAAGGCAGAATCTCTTAAACCTGGAGATTTGGGACCCATGGAATGGGTACCATGCAGTATGACTTCAAAGGATCTGCATTTCTTCATCGTACCTCACCAGTGCTATCCGCCCGAAGTGTCCAACCTTGTGTCTCACTCAGCTCTTGGTGCAGATGTGGTTAATCCAGGTTGCATCACAAGCTCTGAATGAATTATTTAAGAATAGCTCTCTATTTCACTGTCATTGTGTTTTGTTTTTGTAATTCATTTTGATAATTGGATTTATCGGATTTTCTCTGCTGCGTTCATAAATCTATACACACGCTTGATTCTCTTTCGGAGACATATAAATCCATGGGTTTGAAGATTCTTACTAGTCAGGTGTATTCCTAGGCGTTGAATATGGGGTGTTTAGTCCATTTCGTTGAGCAACTGGTAGGTCTTGACTATTACATATTTGGCTTATGGAAAGGTATCTGTGCTAATTTCTATCTCTGGTTTTATGCAGCACCCCAGCTCTCCTTTATCCTTAAGCAAGCATATGTTGGTTTTCTAAATTTGAGACCCCATTCTGTTTTGTAATTCAGTTCATTTGTAGCCACGTTTACATTCCATATATTAGTAATATCGTGTGTCTTTTTCTTTTTGAATTATGTGACTTCGAATGATCATACGTAACTCCTCTGTGGTTGTTACAACTGGCCATATTTCATTGATTTCCAGGCTGAGTAATATTCCACTCTACATAAGTCTCACATCTCTATCCATTTTTTCCCTCCAGAGACTTATAAATTATATCCTAGTCGAGGATCTTTTAAACATAGAGGCGGTAAATATTGGGGTGCCTGTGTCCTCTCGATTTTTGTTTTTCCCAAGATATACGTCCATGAGTGCAAGTGCCCTGTGCTCTGTAGCTCATTTTTTAGGTGCTTTAGTAAACACAATACACTTCTCCAGAGTGACCGTTGGCAATATACATTTCCAGTATAAGCCTCAGAGGGCTCCCTTTTCTCCTTGCCCTGTCCTGCATTTCTGGTGTTTACACTTTATGAGGAAGGCTCTTCTGACTGATGCGAAGTGATATGTTTTGTAGTATTGATTTCCAGTGCCCACCTGTTTGGTTGGCTAAAAAAGTGTATGCCCTTTTCTTGAATACATACAGAAAAAGACGCATACACCCTTTTTGGCCAATTGCAATGTTGGCAATGTTCAGCCCCTTTTCTTGTGCTTAATGGCGAGTCCTTTCTACCTCTTCCAATCCCTTTCCTGCCATTCTCCGTTGCTTACAAGTCCTTTCCTCTGACTTTCCTCAAGACATTTTTCAGTGATAGATATTTTCAACTCTGCAGTTTCGTGAATTTTAGTGTCCCTGAGTTCCATTTTTCAACTTGTGTTTATGGGAACTGGCCACAAAGCAGCGGAATTTCCTCAAGCCCTATTCTGTTTCCATGGGCAACCCTAGCCTTTGGTCAATTCGTCTTCCTGATTGGAAATAAGAGTGACATGTGCCTGTCCGAACACCTAGGACTTGTCTCTCATTGTTCCTCCTCCTTCTGCTTCATCCTCTGGACAAATTCCAAACTGTCTGCAACAGGATGTTGACAGTGCTGACATCTCCAAGTGGGGAGACTGTTCGTAAAGACGCTGGAGGGGTGAACCCGAGCACCAGGAGATGAGGAGATGAGATGCCTTTTCCAAACTCTTCCCGATCAGACGGTATACCATCCTCTGGGTGTGACAGGCATGTTTTAGCTGTAGGAAGGGTCCCATTCATGTGAGGAGAACACCAGGGCTTTTACAAAATCAGTGTCTCTCCACAACCCAAACTGGGGAATTTTTTAAGCTACGGCTACACATATGTTCATTAAGGGCCTTGGGAAGTAGGCAGAGTCCAAACTTTAGATGATTGAAGTCTTCAGGGTCAGAAGCACTCACCACCGGCTTCCCTTACGTTCCATTTTAACTGTCATGAATAGATGATGTCAATAAAAATATCTATTCTTTTTCAGATGATTTCCCCTTATAGGTTATTGTAAAATATTGAGTGTAGTTCCCTGTGCTATACAGTAGTTCCTTGTTGACGATCGATTTTATACATAGCAGTGTGTATGTGTTAATCCCAAACTGTTAATTTATCCCTCCTCCCACCTTTCCCCTTTGGTAATAATAAATTATTAGATTTTATACTTCTCAGATTTGGGGGAGCTGAAAGAGAGAGGTATCATTTTCAATGGAAAAGCATTTAAAACAAGATTGAAGCTTTAACCAAGATTATTAGATGTACATCCTTGGAAAGAAATCACTTCGTTTCTCTAATATTGACCTGACAAATAAGACAAACCTTTTCACTGAACTTGCTTCTAATAAAGTGATGGAAATATCAAATGGGAGTGTTAGAAACATCTTATTTTACCCGAGCCTTATACACTGTTCTATGTTAATTACAGTTTGGCTCAAACATCTGTTCATTGAAGTTACAATGTTCTCAATTTCTGTTACTGATCCTCCAGAGTGGACCCCAACAAGTGTCCCCCTGCCCAGTGTCATTGGAGACAACAGATTGAGACTGAGTTTGGTTCAGAAGCAAAGGAAACTTTATATTTTGATCAGAGAATGGAGAGGTGAGAGCATGTGCTACCCCGTGGGCTGTGGGCTGGGCTGCTGTGTAGAGATCCTGTCAGAGTCAGTGGGAGGGAGGGGGCGGAGCTCTCGAGGGCCCGGTTGGCTGCAGCTCAGGCTCTATATCGCAGAGTGTGCACTGTGTCCCAGGAGCTGAGGTGTCGACCCAGCCATTCCGCACTAGGAAGTCTGGTCTGAAGTGCCGGCTGTTGAACCTCTGTATGCGGGACCCTAGGAGCATGTGAAATTAGACAAAGCACAAAGGATAAAAAAGGTTAGACTTTATTTTATTGCCCAGATTCTATTTTTATCTCCCAGGGATTTTTAAGGGGCTTTGCCTGGGAAAAAGCCCTCTTCTGCCTTTTTTCCCCTTCCTCATTCTTAGAGTGCTGAGGGTGCAGACCCTTCTTCTGTAACTGCTGAGTGCTGAGTTAGGAGCCCTCATACCCGTGGGTGAGGGTCAGAACTTCTCCCCAGCAGCCTCCAGGTGACGTTGATTGTCCCCAGGCCTCCTGCACCCCGCTCGTCCGCCTGAGCACCAGTATTGGAAGCGTTATAGATTCTAATGACCTTTAAGGGTCCAGGAAGGAGATGTGCAGTGACGCTGTGAGGTCCAGTTTCACCCCACCCTGCATTTGTTCGGCGACCTTAGGCTGACCGTTTCTGCCAGCCTAGATGCTCTGACCAGTAGTCTGCACTTTCTTCAATTAGGCCCCTGAATTAACGTAAAAAGAGCACCAGGTGTCAGGACCCTGCCTGCTCAACTCCCAGACAGCCCAGGGTCAGTGGTGATGAAGGACCATGATGGCCACTGAGTCAACAGCCTTTTGAAGTAAACAGGAGTCCAGCTGGTCTTATTGGCCACCATCATCACAGTGTCTGTAGGCTCTTCTATGGTGACAGCGTGATATACGTTTCCCCCGCCAAGATTATTAGGTCCGCTCTGGGTGCAGTAAGTCCTGCAAGCAGTAGTCTACTCTTTTGGGACACACTCTTGTTGTTTTATGAGAGAAACTCCAGGTCAAGTGATGGTCACATGAGTCGTCATGGTGCCCCTTTACCCCGGTTATCTCTCTGGAGGTTGGAGTTGGAGGGCCTCCTCACTCGAGGTCAGTGTGCCCACGGAGCAAACCCTGCAACTTCAGGGCATGGTTGGGGCCTAGGATCACCACGTGGGGTCCTTTTCCCTTAGGAGGGAGGTGGCCTTTTGTGCTGCTGATTTCCAGGTTTTCAGATACCGCCAGTATCTTGGCCAGATGTGGCGGTGGGCCAAGCCCATTGGTGACCGTAGTTTATCCTACCGGGATGGCATTCTTGCATTGTTCCATTTCAAGTGGTCCCAGTTTTTGCACTAATACTCCAATAGCGATTCACCATTCACCAGGAATGTAAAGGTCAAAGGGTTTAGCTAAATTAGGGAGTTCCAGGGCAAGGGTCTGAATTGACTGCTCTTTCCATTCTTGAAAGGCCACTTCTGGATTCTATTCAAAAGGATCATCATCTTTTCCTTTCAGTGTTTCATATAGAGGCCCAGCTAGTAGACTGTAGTTAGGGATCCAGAAGCACCAACCCTGGCCTCCCCAGGAACCCCTAAGCTGTCTTCTAGTTTTAGAAATGGGTAAGGCTGTAAATTGTTTCTTCCCTTTCCTGAGATGGGTTTCTCCGACCTTCTGTGAGAATGAAGCCCAGGCAGGTCACCGTAGTCTGTGATATTTGAGCTTTTTATTTGACAACTTCTATCCTTTATTGGCTTGGTAGTTCAGAGGTCTCCTTAGTAGGGCTGGCGATCAGAATGTCGTCTGCATATTGAAGGAGTGTTTCCTTTTCCAGAGGTAGAACTTTTAGGTCTTTAACTGAGCTTTCCCCAAAGATGGTGTGGGAATTTTTGAACCCTTGGGGCAACACGGCCCAGAAGTATTGTTTTAGTTGTATGTTGAGTCCTGCCACTCACAAGCCAAAATTTCTTGTGACTCTGGGACTAATAGAATACAAAAGAAGGCATCATTGAAGACTAATACAGAATACCATGTCCCGGTGGTTGGTAGAATGACCAGCAGGGTGTAGGATTTAGGAACTACTGGAGGTATATCCTCGGTGGCTTCACTGACTGTCCTGACATCCTTTACCAGGACTCCAGCAGCCCATGGGGCTCTCGAGGTCAGGCCAATCCCAGGATATGGAGCTCACCTGGGCAGGTACCCCACCCCCACCGCAGCCCACGGTGCTCTCCTGTTCAGGCCCCTCCCAGGATATGGGGTTCCCTGGGCAGGTACCCTGCAGCCCATGGGGCTCTCATGGTCAGGCCCCTCCCAGGATACAGAGCTACCCTTGCAGTTACCCTGGCAGGGCTGGGCACACAGGTACCGTGCACATCGCCCTCATTGCAGAGCACTTCCAGCTCACCTGTCACTCAGATCTGACACAGAGCACCTCAGAGCAGGACTTGAACTAAGAAACAGCAGCTCCAACAGGTCTGTGACCCTGGGCATCACTCTGTGTGGCCTCCCTCCACCTGGTCTTCCAGAGACTTCCACTGCACCCGGGGCACCAGGCCTCTGTCTCCACCCACCACCCACCCCTCCTCTCCCTGACTCCTGGGTTCCTCTCATTAGGAGAGGGTTTTCTTGAAGTTGTCTCCCACTCATGGGCCAGATAATATAATTAGAAAACAAGCCAGAGCTGCAACCCCTTGTCTATCCTGACTCTCAGGAGCCCACACCTGTTCCTTGGACCTGGCCGATTCAGCAAGTTCCAGTTTCTGCAACTGTGAGCGCCTGAGGGGTGATTATTGGCTGGCCTGGGAAGCCTGACCGTGCCGGCCAGCCCTCCCCAGGTGTGCCTGTTTGAGATCAATATAAACACCGCTCCAGGCAGCAAGAGCCCCTGCAGCTGTGCCTGACGCCATTTTCTCTGCCCTGTCAGCAGCCTCGGGGCTGGACTGGTGGGAGGGAGTGAGAGGCCACGGCTTTGTGGGTGGCCCAGTGTGAGTGGGGCTCTGCTGGACTTTCTGCAGCAGTTACCAAGATGCCACCTGCTAAAGAAGAGGATGTGCCACCCATACCTGCCTCTGGAATTTCTCCCTGGGCAGAGGTGAGTGAGGAAGAAAGCAGTGGGGGCCCGGACAGCAGGGGTATCTCAGGCAGGGAAATGGAAAGCTTCCAGACGAGTACCCAGGGCCAGGACCATCCTGGCTGGCCTGCAGGCACCAAATCGGCTGGCATGCTGTCGCTCATGTGGCTCCATGGCCCTTCCTCTAGGCTTTCAAGTCCTTGTACATATTCAGGTGTTTTACCTGGGAAGGGTGGGAACATTTCAGCAGCAGCTGGCCTGGGGCTCGGCCCACATTTACTCACAGATGCCTTGGCACGGTCCCCCAGCTTTGCAATGAGGACGCTTGTTGTGTGGGGCCTGCTGGCTGAATGGGAGATGATTCCCCACCACTGGCCAACTACAGAATTGTTTACAACTGGAGCAAGTGCCCTGATACGGTTTTCCTCTGTGTAACTGGTGGGTTCTGTTTTTTTTTTCTTTTTTTCATTTTTGGTTCAAGGTAGATTTTATTCCTCTTTTTTGTATTTACAGATATAAGCATGGAAATAATTTATTCATATAAATACATGTATGTGAAGGGAAGAATATTTTTTCTGTTTTACTTTTTGTAATTTTGAATTTTATTTTATTTTTTTATACAGCAGGTTCTTTTTGGTTATCTATTTTATACATATAAATGTATACATGCCAATCCCAATCTCTCAATCCTCCCACCACCACCCCCCAACAGCTTTCCCCCCTTGGTGTCCATACGTTTGTTGTCTACATCTGTTGCTCTATTTCTGCCTTAAAAAACGGTTCATCTGTATAATTTTTCTAGGTTCCACATATATGCATTAATATACAAGATTTGTTTTTCTATTTCTGACTTACTTCACTCTGTATGACAGTCTCTAGATCCATCAACGTCTCTACAAATGACCCAATTTCATTCCTTTTTATGGCTTAGTAATATTCCATTTTATATTTGTACCACATCTTTATGCATTCGTCTGTCTGTGGGCATTTAGGTTGCTTCCATTACCTGGATATTGTAAATAGTGATGCAATGAACATTGAGGTGAATGTCTCTTTTTGATTTATGGTTTTGTCTGGGTATATGCCCAGTAGTGGGATTGCTGTATCATATGGTAATTCTATTCTTAGTTTTATAAGAAACTCCATAATGTTCTCCACAGTGACTGTATCAATTTACATTCCCAACAATAGTGGAAGAGGGTTCCTTATCTCCACACCCTTTCCAGCATTTGTTGTTTGTAGATTTTCTGATGATGCCCATTCTAACAGGTGTGAGGTGATACACCATGGATGAGTCTATTTCGTTGAGCAAAGAGTAGGTCTTGTCTATTACATATTTGGCTTATGGAATGGTATGTGTGCTAATTTCAAGCTCTGGTTTTATACAGCACCCCAACTCAACTTTCCCCTTAAGCAAGCATAAGTTTTTATCTAAATGTGAGACTGTTCGGTTTTGTAATTCAGTTTATGTGTAGCCAAGTTTACACTCCCTCTATTAGTGATATCTTATGATAATTATCTTTCTCTGTGTGACATATTTCTCTTAGAATCATCATACTTAAATCCACTCAATTTGCTGCTACAGGCCTGATGACATTGATTTCATTGCTGAGTGATATTCCATTGTACGTAAGTAGCACAACTCCTTTATCCATTTTTTTCTTTCTGGGATATTTAATTTGTACTGGACTCGAGGTTCTTGTAAACACAGCAGCCCTAAATTTTGTGTTGGCTGTGTCTTGTTGATTTTAATTTTCCTAAGCTATAGGGCCAAAAGTGGAAGTGCCCTAGTCTCCGTAGCTTTGTTTTTCAGATGTTTCAGGATACACCATAAACATCTCCAGAGTGTCTGTTGGCAATTTACATCCCGCCCATCAGCATAACAAGGCTCCCTGTTCTCCATGGCCTGTCCTGTGTTTCTGGTTTTTACACTTTTTTCAGATGGCCCTTTTGACGAATGGGAAATGAGACTTCATTGTAGTACGGATTTCCATTGCTCGAGTGCTTGGTTGGCCAAAAAGGGCATATGCGTTTTTTCCTGAATATATTCAGGAAAAAATGTATACGCACTGTTCGTCCAAGTGCATCACTGTCGAAGATCTGCCGCTTTTCACATGTTTTAAATGCAATTCCAATCTACCTCCTGAAATATGATTCCTCAATTCTGCCTCGTTTTCAAGTCCTCTTTGCAGACTTACTTCAATATATTTTTGCCAATAGCTGTCATTTATAACTCTGCAGGTTTGTGAATTACAGTGCCCGTGATTTCCTTTCTTAACTCGCTTCCTTGAAAGCTGGCCACAAAACCGCAGGTTTGCTTCAGGCCGTAATCAGGGTGTGGCACGGCACTCTGAGCCTTTGGTTAATTCCTCTTCCTGGTGGGAAATTAGAGTTAAATGTGCCCCTCCAGACACCTGCCTCACTCCCAGCCCCTTGGTGATGTGTGTCCTCTGGTTTGAGGCCACATGTGATGGGTTCCTCATCTTTTGATGATGTGGCCCCACTGGTGTGAGGACACTCCTGCCTGCTTCCCATCCCCTTGGTGATGTGGTCCCTCCGGCGAGAGTCTGATCCTGGTTGGGTTCCTCACACTTCTGTGAGGTGGGCCCTCTTCTCTGAGGTCACTCCTGCCTGGCTAGCACACCCCGCCTTGGCGAAGTCGGACCTCTGGTGGCAGTTGGAGCCTGCTGGGAGCCTCCTCCCCTCGGTGATGAGGCCCTCTGGCATCAGGCCCTAACTGCTGGGTTCCCACATTTTCTGATACGTCCTAAGTGGTGCGAGGGCACTCCTGCCAGGTTCCCATCCCCATGGGCATGTGGGCCTTCTGCTCTAAGGTCCCAACACCTGTGTTGTTCACCGTTTCATGATGTTGGCTCTCTGGTGTTAGTTCACTCAGGCCTAGATCCCATAGAGTCTGTGCTCTGAGCCGCCTGCTGGGAGGTTCCTACTGCTGAATTCCTTACCTTTTCTATTCTTTGGGTTCTGTGTTTTCATGCTCCTCCTTCCTGACTCACTCCCAGCCCCTTTGTGATGTAGGTCCTCTGGTTTGAGGCCACATGTGCCGGTTTCCTCACCTTTATTGATGTGGCCCCACTGGTGTGAGGACACTCCTGCCTGGTTCCCATCCACTTGGTGATGGGGGCCCTCTGGTGAGAGCCTGATCCTGGCTGGATTCCTCACCCTTCTGTGAGGTAGACCCTCTGCTGTGAGGTCACTCCTGCCTGGCTGGCACACGTCACCTTGGCGATGTGGGCCCTCAGTTGGGAGTTGGTGCCTGCTGGGAGTCTCCTCCCCTTGGTAATGAGGGCCCTCTGGCGTCAGGCCCTAACTCATGGGCTCCCAAAATTTTCTGATGTGCGCCCTGTCGTGCGAGTACACTCCTGCCGGGGTCCCATGCCCATGGGGATGTTGGCTTTCTGCTCTGAGGTCCCAACGGCTGGGTTGCTCACAGTGTCAGAACGTGGGCCCTCTGCTGTGAGTTCACTCCGGCATGGATCCCATAGCCTCGGTGCTCTGGGCCACCTGCTTGGAGCTTCCAACTGTGGGGTTCCTCACCTTTTTATTCTATGGGCCCTCTGTTGTGAGTCTCCTCCTGCATGCCTCACTCCCAGCCCTTTCGTGATGTGTGTCCCCTTATTTGAGGCCACATGTGCTGTGTTCCTCACCTTTGGCTGATGTGGCCCCACTGGTGTGAGGACACTCCTGCCTGGTTTCCATCCCCTTGGTGATGTGGGCCCTCTGGTTAGAGTCTGATCCTGGTTGGGTTCCTCACACTTCTGTGAGGTGGGCCCTCTGCTGTGAGGTAACTCCTGCCTGGCTTGCTCCCATTGCCTTGGTGACGTCGGCCCTCTGGTGGCATTTGGAGCCTGCTGGTAGCCTCCTCTCCTCGGTGATGAGGGCCCTCTGGCGTCAGGCCCTAACTGCTGGGTTCCCACATTTTCTGATACGTGTTAAGTTGTGCGAGGACACTCCTGCGAGGTTCCTATCCCCATGGGGATGTGGGTCTTCTGCTCTGAGGTTCCACCAGCTGGGTTGCTCACAGTTTCATGATGTGGGCCCTCCGCTGTGAGTTCACTGTGGCCTGGATCCCATAGACTCCATGCTCTGGGCCACCTGCTGGGAGGTTCAAACTGCTGGATTCCTCACATTTTTTATTCTGTGGGCCCTGTGTTGTTAGGCTACTCCTGCTTGCCTCACTCGGAGCACCTTGGAAATGTGGGTCCTCTGGTTTAGGCCACATGTGCTGGGTTCCTCACCTTTCTATAATGTGGCCACACTGGTGTGAGGACACTGCTGCCTTTTTCCGATCCCCTTGGTGATGTGGGCTCTCTGGTGAGAGTCTTATCCTGGCTGGTTTCCTCACCCTTCTGTGAGGTAGACCCTCTGCTGTGAGGTCACTCCTGCCTGGCTGGCACACATCACCTTGGTGACGTGGGCCCTCAGTTGGGAGTTGGTGCCTGCTGGGGGTCTCCACCCCTCGGTAATGAGGGCCCTCTGGCGTCAGACCCTAACTCCTGGGCTCCCAAAATTCTCTGATGTGCGCCCTGTGGTGCGACTACACTCCTGCCAGGTTCCCAACCCCATGGGAATGTGGGCCTTCTGCTCTGAGGTCCCAACGGTGGGTTGCTCAGTTTCATGATGAGGGTCCTCTGGTGTGAGTTCACTCCGCCCTGGAACCAATAGCCTCGCTGCTCCTGGCTGCCTGCGGGGATGTTCCAACTGCGGGATTCCTCACCTTTTTTCTTCTATGGGCCCTCTGTTTTGAGACTCCTCCTGCCTGCCTGACTCCCAGCCCCTTGGTGATGTGTGTCCTCTGGTTTGAGGCTACGTGTGCTGGGTCCCTCACCTTTCGATTATGTGGCCCCACTGGTGTGAGGACACTCCTGCCTGGTTCCTATCCCCTTGGTGATGTGGGCCCTCTGGTGAGAGTCTGATCCTGGCTGGGTTCCTCACCCTTCTGTGAGGTGGACCGTCTGCTGTGAGGTCACTCCTGCCTGGCTGGCACACCCCACCTTGGCAACGTCGGACCTCTTGTGGCAGTTGGAGCCCGCTGGGAGCTTCCTCTCCTCGGTGATGAGGGCCCTCTGGCGTCAGGCCCTAACTTCTGGGCTCCCAAAATTCTCTAATGTGCGCCCTGTGGTGCGAGTACACTCCTGCCAGGTTCCCAACCACATGGGAATGTGGGCCTTCTGCTCTGAGGTCCCAACGGCTGGGTTGCTCACAGTTTCATGATGAGGGCCCTCTGTTTTGTGTTCAGTCAGGCCTGGATCCCATATCCTCGCTGCTCCTGGCCGCCTGCTGGGAGGTTCCAACTGCGGGATTCCTCACCTTTTTTATTCTATGGGCCCTCTGTTTTGAGGCTCCTCCTGCCTGCCTCACTCCCAGCCCCTTGGTGATGTGTGTCCTCTAGTTTGAGGCCACGTGTGCTGGGTCCATCACATTTCGGTGATGTGGCCCCACTGGTGTGAGGACACTCCTGCCTGGTTTCCATTCCCTTGGTGATGTGGGCCCTCTGGTGAGAGTCTGATCCTCTTTGGGTTCCTCACACTTTTGTGTGGTTGGCCCTCTGCTCTGAGGTCACTCCTGCCTGGCTGGCACACACCGCATTGGCGACGTCAGCCCTCTGGTAGCAGTTGGAGCTTGCTGGGAGCCTCCTCTCCTCAGTGATGAGGGCCCTCTGGCGTCTGGCCCTAACTGCTGGGCTCCCCACATTTTCTGATGTGTGCCCACTGGTGCGATGACACTCCTGCTTGGTTCCCTCCCCCATGGGGATGTGGGCCTTGTGCTCTGAGGTCACAACGGCTGGGTTGCTTACAGTATCACGATGAGGGCCCTCTGTTGTGAGTTCATCACTGCCTGGATCCCATAGCCTCGGTGATCTGGGCCGCCTGCTGGGATGTTCCAACGGCTGGATTCCTCACCTTTTTTATACAATGGGCCATGTGTTGGGAGGTTAATCCTGCCTGCCTCGCTCCGAGACCCATGGTGATGTGGGTCCTCTGGTTTGAGGCCACATGTGCTGGGTACCTCAACTTTCGATGATGTGGTCCCACGGGTGTGAGGACACTCCTGCCTGGTTCCCAGCCCCTTGCTGTTGTGGGCACTCTGGTGAGGGTCTGATCCTTCCTGGGTTCCTTAGCCTTCTGTGAGGTGGGCCCTCTGATGTGAGGTCACTCCTGCATGGCTGGCTCACGTCGCCTTGGCGACGTGGGTCTTCTGTTGGCCACTGAAGCATACTGGGAGCCTCCTACCCTCTTTAATGAGGGCCCTGGAAAAAACGCATATGCCCTTTTTGACCAAGTGCAACATTGTCGACATTCTGACTCTTTTCCTATACTTTCAGAGGATTTCCCTTCTACCTCCTGAAATCGTAGTCCTGGAATTCTGCCCCACGTTCAAGTTCTCTTTGTAGCCTTACTTCAATATATTTTTGGATGATAGCTGTCATTTATAACTCTGCAGGTTTGTGAATTACAGTGCCCCTGAGCTCCTTTCTTCAACTCGCTTTCTTGTGAGCTGGCCGCAAAACCGCAGGATTGCTTCAGGCCCTAATCTGGTTCTGGCAGGGCACGCTGAGCCTTTGGCTATTTCCCATTTCTTGTGGGAAACGAGCGTTCCAGTTGCCCGTGCAGACACCTACAGCTAGTCTCTCATTGGTTCTCCCTATTCCTGTTCATCTTGCGCAGAAATTGCAAACTGTGCCAAACAGGAAGTTAAAGGCACTGACTCTCCATGTGGGGAGAGTGTTAGTAAAGCGTCTGGAATGGTGAACCCGAGTACCAGGGTACGAAACCTGAGATGCATTTGAAAACGTTTCCCAATCACACGGTGGACCATACTCTGGGTTTCCCATGCATGTTTTAGCTGCAGGAAGATTCCCTTAAACCTGGAGAGTTGGGACCCATGGAATGGCTACCATGAAGTATGACTTCAAAGGGTCTGCATTTGCTCACCGAACCTCACCAATGCTATCAGCCCAAAGTGTCCGGCCTTATGTCTCACCCAGCTCTGGGTGTAGATGTGGTAAATCCAGGTTGCAACACAAGCCCTGAATGAATTATTTAAGAATTGCTCTCTATTTCACTGTCATTGTGTTTTGTTTTTGAAATTTATTTTGATAATGGGATTTATCGGATTTTCACTGTTGTGTTTAGGCCACTGTACACATGCTTGATTTCCTTATGGAGACATATAAATCCATGGGTTTTAAGATTCTTACTTGTCAGGTATATTCCCAGGCGTTGAATAAGGGGTGTTGTGTCCAATTCGTTGAGCAAGGAGTAGGTCTTGTGTATTATATATTTGGCTTATGGAACGGTATCTGTACTAATTTCAATCTCTGGTTTTATGCAGCACCCCAACTCACCTTTCCCCATAAGCAAGCATAAGTTGGTTTTCTAAATTTGAGACCCTGTTCTGTTTTGTAATTCAGTTCATGTGTAGCCAACTTTACGTTCCGTGTATCAGTGATATCTTATGATCTTTCTTTTTCTGTGTGATTATTTCTCGTAGAATCATCGTACTTGAATCAATTCATTATGCCGCTAGGGGCCTGATGACACAGATTTCATTGCTGAGTGATATTCCATTGTACGTACGTACCACAACTTCTTTATCCATGTTTTGCTTTCTCAGATATTTAACTTGTACCGTAGACGAGGTTCTTGTAACCGAGCCATTCCAAATTTTGGGGTGGCTGTGTATTTTTGATTTTAATTTTCCTAAGCTATAGGACCCTAAGTGGAAGTGCCATAGGCTGTGTTGCTTTGTTTCCTACGTGTTTCAGGAAACACCATACACTTCTCCTGAGTGGCTGTTGGCAATGTACATCACACCCATCAGCATAACAAGGCTCCCTGTTCTCCATGACCTGTCCTGCCTTTCTGGATTTTACACTTTTTTCAGATGGCCATTTTGACCGGAGGGCAGTGAGACTTCATTGTAGTGCAGATTTCCTTTTCATGCTTGCTTGGTTGGCCAAAAAGGGCATATGCGTTTTTTCCTGAATATATTCAGGGAAAAACGTATACGCCTTTTTTGGCCAAGTGCATCATTGTCGACATTCTGCCTCTTTACCTATGCTTTAAGTGCAATTCCAGTCTACCCCCTGAAATCGTTTTCCTGAAATTCTGCCCCGCTTTCAAGTCCTCTTCGAAGACTTACTTCAATACATTTTTGGATGATAGCTGTCATTCATCCCTCTGCAGGTTTGTGAATTACAGTGCCCCTGAGCTCCTTTCTTCAACTCGCTTTCTTGTGAGCTGGCCGCAAAACCGCATGATTGTTTCAGGCCCTAATCTGGTTCCGGCAGGGCACGCTGAGCCTTTGGTTAATCCCTCTTCCTGGTGGGAAATGAGCGTTCCATTTGCCCGTGCAGACACCTACAGCTAGTCTCTCATTGGTTCTCC
Organism: Delphinapterus leucas; assembly: GCF_059928025.1. Taxonomy (NCBI): domain Eukaryota; kingdom Metazoa; phylum Chordata; class Mammalia; order Artiodactyla; family Monodontidae; genus Delphinapterus; species Delphinapterus leucas. The sequence continues at coordinate 7,421,219 of NW_028322253.1, forward strand.
CTATTCCTGTTCATCTTACGCAGAAATTGCAAACTGTGCCAAACAGGAGGTTAAAGGCACTGACTCTCCAAGTGGGGAGAGTGTTAGTAAAGCGTCTGGAATGGTGAACCCGAGTACCAGGGTACGAAACCTGAGATGCATTTGAAAACGTTTCCCAATCACACGGTGGACCATACTCTGGGTTTCCCATGCATGTTTTAGCTGCAGGAAGATTCCCTAAAACCTGGAGAGTTGGGACCCATGGAATGGCTACCATGAAGTATGACTTCAAAGGGTCTGCGTTTGCTCACCGAACCTCACCATTGCAATCAGCCTGAAGTGTCCACCCTTATGTCTCAACCAGCTTTGGGTGTAGAGGTGGTAAATCCAGGTTGCATCACAAGCCCTGAATGAATTATTTAAGAATTGCTCTGTATTTCACTGTCATTGTGTTTTGTTTTTGAAATTTATTTTGATAATGGGATTTATCGGATTTTCACTGCTGCGTTTAGGCCGCTGTACACACGCTTGATTTCCTTATGGAGACATATAAATCCATGGGTCTTAAGATTCTTACTTGTCAGGTATATTCCCAGGCGTTGAATATGGGGTGTTGAGTCCATTTCGTTGAGCAAGGAGTAGGTCTTGTCTATTATATATTTGGCTTATGGAACGATATCTGTGCTAATTTCAATCTCTGGTTTTATGCAGCACCCCAACTCACCTTTCCCCATAAGCAAGCATAAGTTGGTTTTCTAAATTTGACACCCTGTTCTGTTTTGTAATTCAGTTCATGTGTAGACAAGTTTACCTTCCGTGTATTAGTGATAACTTATGATGTTTCTTTTTCTATGTGACTTATTTCTCGTAGAATCGTCGTACCTGAATCCACTCATTATGCCGCTATGGGCCTGATAACGTAGATCTCATTGCTGAGTGATATTCCATTGTACGTACGTGCCACAACTTGTTTATCCATTTTTTGCTTTCTCGGATATTTAACTTGTACCGTAGACGAGGTTCCTGTAAACACAGCCGTCCCAAACTTTGGGGTGGCTGTGTGTTTTTGATTTTAATTTCCCTAAGCTATAGGACCATAAGTGGAAGTGCCATAGGCTGTGTTGCTTTGTTTCCTACGTGTTTCAGGAAACACCATACACTTCTCCAGAGTGGCTGTTGGCAATTTACATCCCGCCCATCAGCATAACAAGGCTCCCTGTTCTCCATGACCTGTCCTGCCTTTCTGGATTTTACACCAGTTTCAGATGGCCTTTTGGAACGGGGGGCAATGAGACTTCATTGTAGTGCAGATTTCCTTTACACGCTTCCTTGGTTGGCCAAAAAGGGCGTATGCGTTTTTTCCTGAATATATTCAGGAAAAAACGCATACGCCCTTTTTGGCCAAGTGCATCATTGTCGACATTCTGCCTCTTTTCCTATGCTTTAAGTGCAATTCCAGTCTACCCCCTGAAATCGTTTTCCTGAAATTCTGCCCCACTTTCAAGTCCTCTTCGAAGACTTACTTCAATATATTTTTGGACGATAGCTGTCATTCATAACTCTGCAGGTTTGTGAATTACAGTGCCCCTGAGCTCCTTTCTTCAACTTGCTTTCTTGTGAGCTGGCCGCAAAACCGCAGGATTGCTTCAGGCCCTAATCTGGTTCCGGCAGGGCACGCTGAGCCTTTGGTTAATCCCTCTTCCTGGTGGGAAATGAGCGTTCCATTTGCCCGTGCAGACACCTACAGCTAGTCTCTCATTGGTTCTCCCTATTCCTGTTCATCTTGCGCAGAAATTGCAAACTGTGCCAAACAGGAGGTTAAAGGCACTGACTCTCCATGTGGGGAGAGTGTTAGTAAAGCGTCTGGAACGGTGAACCCGAGTACCAGGGGACGAAACTTGAGATGCATTTGAAAACGTTTCCCAATCACACGGTGGACCATACTCTGGGTTTCCCATGCATGTTTTAGCTGAAGGAAGAATCCCTTAAACCTGGAGAGTTGGGGCCCATGGAATGGCTACCATGCAGTATGACTTCAAAGGGTCTGCGTTTGCTCACCGAACCTCAGCAATGCAATCAGCCCGAAGTGTCCAGCCTTATGTCTCACCCAGCTCTGGGTGTAGATGTGGTAAATCCAGGTTGCATCACAAGCCCTGAATGAATTATTTAAGAATTGCTCTCTATTTCACTGTCATAGTGTTTTGTTTTTGAAATTTATTTTGATAATGGGATTTATCGGATTTTCACTGCTGCGTTTAGGCCGCTGTATACACGCTTGATTTCCTTATGGAGACATATAAATCCATGGGTCTTAAGATTCTTACTTGTCAGGTATATTCCCAAGCGTTGAATATGGGGTGTTGAGTCCATTTCGTTGAGCAAGGAGTAGGTCTTGTCTATTATATATTTGGCTTATGGAACGATATCTGTGCTAATTTCAATCTCTGGTTTTATGCAGCACCCCAACTCACCTTTCCCCATAAGCAAGCATAAGTTGGTTTTCTAAATTTGAGACCCTGTTCTGTTTTGTAATTCAGTTCATGTGCAGCCAAGTTTACGTTCCGTGTATTAGTGATATCTTATGATGTTTCTTTTTCTGTGTGACTTATTTCTCGTAGAATCGTCATACCTGAATCCACTCATTATGCCGCTATGGGCCTGATGACCTAGATTTCATTGCTGAGTGATATTCCCTTGTACGTACGTACCACAACTTCTTTATCCATTTTTTACTTTCTCATATATTTAACTTGTACCGTAGACGAGGTTCTTGTAAACAGAGCCATCCCAAACTTTGGGGTGGCTGTGTGTTTTTGATTTTAATTTCCCTAAGCTATAGGACCCTAAGTGGAAGTGCCATAGGCTGTGTTGCTGTGTTTCCTACGTGTTTCAGGAAACACCATACACTTCTCCAGAGTGGCTGTTGGCAATTTACATCCCGCCCATCAGCATAACAAGGCTCCCTGTTCTCCATGACCTGTCCTGCCTTTCTGGGTTTTACACTTTTTTCAGATGGCCCTTTTGACCGGGGGGCAGTGAGACTTCATTGTAGTGCAGATTTCCTTTACACGCTTGCTTGGTTGGCCAAAAAGGGCGTATGCGTTTTTTCCTGAATATATTCAGGAAAAAACGCATACGCCCTTTTTGGCCAAGTGCATCATTGTCGACATTCTGCCTCTTTTCCTATGCTTTAAGTGCAATTCCAGTCTACCCCCTGAAATCGTTTTCCAGAAATTCCGCCCCGCTTTCAAGTCCTCTTCGAAGACTTACTTCAATACATTTTTGGACGATAGCTGTCATTCATAACTCTGCAGGTTTGTGAATTACAGTGCCCCTGAGCTCCTTTCTTCAACTCGCTTTCTTGTGAGCTGGCCGCAAAACCGCAGGATTGTTTCAGGCCCTAATCTGGTTCCGGCAGGGCACGCTGAGCCTTTGGTTAATTCCACTTCCTGGTGGGAAATGAGCGTTCCATTTGTCCGTGCATACACCTACAGCTAATCTCTCATTGGTTCTCCCTATTCCTGTTCATCGTGCGCAGAAATTGCAAACTGGGCCAAACAGGAGGTTAAAGGCACTGACTCTCCAAGTGCGGAGAGTGGTAGTAAAGCGTCTGGAACGGTGAACCCGAGTACCAGGGGACGAAACCTGAGATGCATTTGAAAACCTTTCCCAATCACACGGTGAACCATACTCTGGGATTCCCATGCATGTTTTAACTGAAGGAAGAATCCCTTAAACCTGGAGAGTTGGGACCCATGGAATGGGTACCATGCAGTATGACTTCAAAGGGTCTGCGTTTGCTCACCGAACCTCACCAATGCTATCAGCCCGAAGTGTCCAGCCTTATGTCTCACCCAGCTCTGGGTGTAGATGTGGTAAATCCAGGTTGCATCACAAGCCCTGAATGAATTATGTAAGAATTGCTCTCTATTTCACTGTCATTGTGTTTTGTTTGTGAAATTTATTTTGATAATGGGATTTATCGGATTTTCACTGCTGGGTTTCGGCTGCTGTACACACGCTTGATTTCCTTATGGAGACATATAAATCCATGGGTCTTAAGATTCTTACTTGTCAGGTATATTCCCTGGCGTTGAATATGGGGTGTTGAGTCCATTTCGTTGAGCAAGGAGTAGGTCTTGTTTATTATATATTTGGCTTATGGAACGGTATCTGTGCTAATTTCAATCTCTGGTTTTATGCAGCACCCCAACTCACCTTTCCCCATAAGCAAGCATAAGTTGGTTTTCTAAATTTGAGACCCTGTTCCGGTTTGTAAATCAGTTCATGTGTAGACAAGTTTACATTCTCTGTATTAGTGATATCTTATGATGTTTCTCTTTCTGTGTGACTTATTTCTCGTAGAATCGTCGTACCTGAATCCACTCATTATGCCGCTACGGGCCTGATGACGTAGATTGCATTGCTGAGTGATATTACATTGTACGTACGTACCACGACTTCTTTATCCATTTTGTGCTTTCTCGGATATTTAACTTGTACCGTAGACGAGGTTCTTGTAAACAGAGCCGTCCCAAACTTTGGGGTGGCTGTGTGTTTTTGATTTTAATTTCCCTAAGCTATAGGACCATCAGTGGAAGTGCCATAGGCTGTGTTGCTTTGTTTCCTACGTGTTTCAGGAAACACCATACACTTCTCCAGAATGGCTGTTGGCAATTTACATCCCTCCCATCAGCATAATAAGGTTCCGTGTTCTCCATGACCTGTGCTGCCTTTCTGGATTTTACACTTTTTTCAGATGGCCCTTTTGACCGGGGGGCAGTGAGACTTCATTGTAGTGCAGATTTCCTTTACACGCTTGCTTGGTTGGCCAAAAAGGGCGTATGCGTTTTTTCCTGAATATATTCAGGAAAAAACGCATACGCCCTTTTTGGCCAGGTGCATCATTGTCCACATTCTGCCTCTTTTCCTATGCTTTAAGTGCAATTCCAGTCTACCCCCTGAAATCGTTTTCCTGAAATTCTGCCCCGCTTTCAAGTCCTCTTCGAAGACTTACTTCAATACATTTTTGGACGATAGCTGTCATTCATAACTCTGCAGTTTTGTGAGTTACAGTGCCCCTGAGCTCCTTTCTTCAACTCGCTTTCTTGTGATCTGGCCGCAAACCCACATGATTGCTTCAGGCCCTTATCTGGTTCTGGCACGGCATGCTGAGCCTTTGGTTAATTCCTCTTCCTGGTGGGAAATGAGCATTAAATTTGCACGTGCAGACACCTACAGCTAGTCTCTGATTGGTTCTCACTATTCCTGTTCACCTTGCGCAGAATTTCCAAACTGTGCCAAACAGGAGGTTAAAGGCACTGACTCTCCAAGTGGAGAGAGTGTTAGTAAAGGGTCTGGAATGGTGAACCCGTGTAAAAGGGGACAAAAACTGAGATGCATTTGAAAACGCTTCCCAGTCACACGGTGGACCTTACTTTGGGTTTCCCATGCATGTTTTAGCTGAAGGAAGAATCTCTTAAACCTGGAGAGTTGGGACCCATGGAATGGGTACCATGCAGTATGACTTCAAAGGATCTGCATTTCTTCATCGTACCTCACCAGTGCTATCCGCCCGAAGTGTCCAACCTTATGTCTCACTCAGCTCTTGGTGCAGATGTGGTTAATCCAGGTTGCATCACAAGCTCTGAATGAATTATTTAAGAATAGCTCTCTATTTCACTGTCATTATGTTTTGTTTTTGTAATTCATTTTGATAATTGGATTTATCGGATTTTCTCTGCTGCGTTCATAAATCTATACACACGCTTGATTCTCTTTCGGAGACATATAAATCCATGGGTTTGAAGATTCTTACTAGTCAGGTGTATTCCTAGGCGTTGAATATGGGGTGTTTAGTCCATTTCGTTGAGCAACTGGTAGGTCTTGACTATTACATATTTGGCTTATGGAAAGGTATCTGTGCTAATTTCTATCTCTGGTTTTATGCAGCACCCCAGCTCTCCTTTATCCTTAAGCAAGCATATGTTGGTTTTCTAAATTTGAGACCCCATTCTGTTTTGTAATTCAGTTCATTTGTAGCCACGTTTACATTCCATATATTAGTAATATCGTGTGTCTTTTTCTTTTTGAATTATGTGACTTCGAATGATCATACGTAACTCCTCTGTGGTTGTTACAACTGGCCATATTTCATTGATTTCCAGGCTGAGTAATATTCCACTCTACATAAGTCTCACATCTCTATCCATTTTTTCCCTCCAGAGACTTATAAATTATATCCTAGTCGAGGATCTTTTAAACATAGAGGCGGTAAATATTGGGGTGCCTGTGTCCTCTCGATTTTTGTTTTTCCCAAGATATACGTCCATGAGTGCAAGTGCCCTGTGCTCTGTAGCTCATTTTTTAGGTGCTTTAGTAAACACAATACACTTCTCCAGAGTGACCGTTGGCAATATACATTTCCAGTATAAGCCTCAGAGGGCTCCCTTTTCTCCTTGCCCTGTCCTGCATTTCTGGTGTTTACACTTTATGAGGAAGGCTCTTCTGACTGATGCGAAGTGATATGTTTTGTAGTATTGATTTCCAGTGCCCACCTGTTTGGTTGGCTAAAAAAGTGTATGCCCTTTTCTTGAATACATACAGAAAAAGACGCATACACCCTTTTTGGCCAATTGCAATGTTGGCAATGTTCAGCCCCTTTTCTTGTGCTTAATGGCGAGTCCTTTCTACCTCTTCCAATCCCTTTCCTGCCATTCTCCGTTGCTTACAAGTCCTTTCCTCTGACTTTCCTCAAGACATTTTTCAGTGATAGATATTTTCAACTCTGCAGTTTCGTGAATTTTAGTGTCCCTGAGTTCCATTTTTCAACTTGTGTTTATGGGAACTGGCCACAAAGCAGCGGAATTTCCTCAAGCCCTATTCTGTTTCCATGGGCAACCCTAGCCTTTGGTCAATTCGTCTTCCTGATTGGAAATAAGAGTGACATGTGCCTGTCCGAACACCTAGGACTTGTCTCTCATTGTTCCTCCTCCTTCTGCTTCATCCTCTGGACAAATTCCAAACTGTCTGCAACAGGATGTTGACAGTGCTGACATCTCCAAGTGGGGAGACTGTTCGTAAAGACGCTGGAGGGGTGAACCCGAGCACCAGGAGATGAGGAGATGAGATGCCTTTTCCAAACTCTTCCCGATCAGACGGTATACCATCCTCTGGGTGTGACAGGCATGTTTTAGCTGTAGGAAGGGTCCCATTCATGTGAGGAGAACACCAGGGCTTTTACAAAATCAGTGTCTCTCCACAACCCAAACTGGGGAATTTTTTAAGCTACGGCTACACATATGTTCATTAAGGGCCTTGGGAAGTAGGCAGAGTCCAAACTTTAGATGATTGAAGTCTTCAGGGTCAGAAGCACTCACCACCGGCTTCCCTTACGTTCCATTTTAACTGTCATGAATAGATGATGTCAATAAAAATATCTATTCTTTTTCAGATGATTTCCCCTTTATAGGTTATTGTAAAATATTGAGTGTAGTTCCCGGTGCTATACAGTAGTTCCTTGTTGACGATCGATTTTATACATAGCAGTGTGTATGTGTTAATCCCAAACTGTTAATTTATCCCTCCTCCCACCTTTCCCCTTTGGTAATAATAAATTATAAGATTTTATACTTCTCAGAATTGGGGGAGCTGAAAGAGAGGTATCGTTTTCAATGGAAAAGCATTTAAAACAAGATTGAAGCTTTAACCAAGATTATTAGATGTACATCCTTGGAAAGAAATCACTTCGTTTCTCTAATATTGACCTGACAAATAAGACAAACCTTTTCACTGAACTTGCTTCTAATAAAGTGATGGAAATATCAAATGGGAGTGTTAGAAACATCTTATTTTACCCGAGCCTTATACACTGTTCTATGTTAATTACAGTTTGGCTCAAACATCTGTTCATTGAAGTTACAATGTTCTCAATTTCTGTTACTGATCCTCCAGAGTGGACCCCAACAAGTGTCCCCCTGCCCAGTGTCATTGGAGCCAACAGATTGAGACTGAGTTTGGTTCAGAAGCAAAGGAAACTTTATATTTTGATCAGAGAATGGAGAGGTGAGAGCATGTGCTACCCCGTGGGCTGTGGGCTGGGCTGCTGTGTAGAGATCCTGTCAGAGTCAGTGGGAGGGAGGGGGCGGAGCTCTCGAGGGCCCGGTTGGCTGCAGCTCAGGCTCTATATCGCAGAGTGTGCACTGTGTCCCAGGAGCTGAGGTGTCGACCCAGCCATTCCGCACTAGGAAGTCTGGTCTGAAGTGCCGGCTGTTGAACCTCTGTATGCGGGACCCTAGGAGCATGTGAAATTAGACAAAGCACAAAGGATAAAAAAGGTTAGACTTTATTTTATTGCCCAGATTCTATTTTTATCTCCCAGGGATTTTTAAGGGGCTTTGCCTGGGAAAAAGCCCTCTTCTGCCTTTTTTCCCCTTCCTCATTCTTAGAGTGCTGAGGGTGCAGACCCTTCTTCTGTAACTGCTGAGTGCTGAGTTAGGAGCCCTCATACCCGTGGGCGAGGGTCAGAACTTCTCCCCAGCAGCCTCCAGGTGACGTTGATTGTCCCCAGGCCTCCTGCCTCCCCGCTCGTCTGCCTGAGCACCAGTATTGGAAGCGTTATAGATTCTAATGACCTTTAAGGGTCCAGGAAGGAGATGTGCAGTGACGCTGTGAGGTCCAGTTTCACCCCGCCCTGCATTTGTTCGGCCACCTTAGGCTGACCGTTTCTGCCAGCCTAGATGCTCTGACCAGTAGTCTGCACTTTCTTCAATGAGGCCCCTGAATTAACGTAAAAAGATCACCAGGTGTCAGGACCCTGCCTGCTCGACTCCCAGACAGCCCAGGGTCAGTGGTGATGAAGGACCATGATGGCCACTGAGTCAACAGCCTTTTGAAGTAAACAGGAGTCCAGCTGGTCTTATTGGCCACCATCATCACAGTGTCTGTAGGCTCTTCTATGGTGACAGCGTGATATACGTTTCCCCCGCCAAGATTATTAGGTCCGCTCTGGGTGCAGTAAGTCCTGCAAGCAGTAGTCTACTCTTTTGGGACACACTCTTGTTGTTTTATGAGAGAAACTCCAGGTCAAGTGATGGTCACATGAGTCGTCATGGTGCCCCTTTACCCCGGTTATCTCTCTGGAGGTTGGAGTTGGAGGGCCTCCTCACTCGAGGTCAGTGTGCTCACGGAGCAAACCCTGCAACTTCAGGGCATGGTTGGGGCTTAGGGTCACCACGTGGGGTCCTTTTCCCTTAGGAGGGAGGTGGCCTTTTGTGCTGCTGATTTCCAGGTTTTCAGATACCGCCAGTATCTTGGCCAGATGTGGCGGTGGGCCAAGCCCATTGGTGACCGTAGTTTATCCTACCGGGATGGCATTCTTGCATTGTTCCATTTCAAGTGGTCCCAGTTTTTGCACTAATACTCCAATAGCGATTCACCATTCACCAGGAATGTAAAGGTCAAAGGGTTTAGCTAAATTAGGGAGTTCCAGGGCAAGGGTCTGAATTGACTGCTCTTTCCATTCTTGAAAGGCCACTTCTGGATTCTATTCAAAAGGATCATCATCTTTTCCTTTCAGTGTTTCATATAGAGGCCCAGCTAGTAGACTGTAGTTAGGGATCCAGAAGCACCAACCCTGGCCTCCCCAGGAACCCCTAAGCTGTCTTCTAGTTTTAGAAATGGGTAAGGCTGTAAATTGTTTCTTCCCTTTCCTGAGATAGGCTTCTCCGACCTTCTGTGAGAATGAAGCCCAGGCAGGTCACCGTAGTCTGTGATATTTGAGCTTTTTATTTGACAACTTCTATCCTTTATTGGCTTGGTAGTTCAGAGGTCTCCTTAGTAGGGCTGGCGATCAGAATGTCGTCTGCATATTGAAGGAGTGTTTCCTTTTCCAGAGGTAGAACTTTTAGGTCTTTAACTGAGCTTTCCCCAAAGATGGTGTGGGAATTTTTGAACCCTTGGGGCAACACGGTCCAGAAGTATTGTTTTAGTTGTATGTTGAGTCCTGCCACTCACAAGCCAAAATTTCTTGTGACTCTGGGACTAATAGAATACAAAAGAAGGCATCATTGAAGACTAATACAGAATACCATGTCCCGGTGGTTGGTAGAATGACCAGCAGGGTGTAGGATTTAGGAACTACTGGAGGTATATCCTCGGTGGCTTCACTGACTGTCCTGGCATCCTTTACCAGGACTCCAGCAGCCCATGGGGCTCTCGAGGTCAGGCCAATCCCAGGATATGGAGCTCACCTGGGCAGGTACCCCACCCCCACCGCAGCCCACGGTGCTCTCCTGTTCAGACCCCTCCCAGGATATGGGGTTCCCTGGGCAAGTTCCCCTGCAGCCCATGGGGCTCTCATGGTCAGGCCCCTCCCAGGATACAGAGCTACCCTTGCAGTTACCCTGGCAGGGCTGGGCACACAGGTACCGTGCACATCGCCCTCATTGCAGAGCACTTCCAGCTCACCTGTCACTCAGATCTGACACAGAGCACCTCAGAGCAGGACTTGAACGAAGAAACAGCAGCTCCAACAGGTCTGTGACCCTGGGCATCACTCTGTGTGGCCTCCCTCCACCTGGTCTTCCAGAGACTTCCACTGCACCCGGGGCACCAGGCCTCTGTCTCCACCCACCACCCACCCCTCCTCTCCCTGACTCCTGGGTTCCTCTCATTAGGAGAGGGTTTTCTTGAAGTTGTCTCCCACTCATGGGCCAGATAATATAATTAGAAAACAAGCCAGAGCTGCAACCCCTTGTCTATCCTGACTCTCAGGAGCCCACACCTGTTCCTTGGACCTGGCCGATTCAGCAAGTTCCAGTTTCTGCAACTGTGAGCGCCTGAGGGGTGATTATTGGCTGGCCTGGGAAGCCTGACCGTGCCGGCCAGCCCTCCCCAGGTGTGCCTGTTTGAGATCAATATAAACACCGCTCCAGGCAGCAAGAGCCCCTGCAGCTGTGCCTGACGCCATTTTCTCTGCCCTGTCAGCAGCCTCGGGGCTGGACTGGTGGGAGGGAGTGAGAGGCCACGGCTTTGTGGGTGGCCCAGTGTGAGTGGGGCTCTGCTGGACTTTCTGCAGCAGTTACCAAGATGCCACCTGCTAAAGAAGAGGATGTGCCACCCATACCTGCCTCTGGAATTTCTCCCTGGGCAGAGGTGAGTGAGGAAGAAAGCAGTGGGGGCCCGGACAGCAGGGGTATCTCAGGCAGGGAAATGGAAAGCTTCCAGACGAGTACCCAGGGCCAGGACCATCCTGGCTGGCCTGCAGGCACCAAATCGGCTGGCATGCTGTCGCTCATGTGGCTCCATGGCCCTTCCTCTAGGCTTTCAAGTCCTTGTACATATTCAGGTGTTTTACCTGGGAAGGGTGGGAACATTTCAGCAGCAGCTGGCCTGGGGCTCGGCCCACATTTACTCACAGATGCCTTGGCACGGTCCCCCAGCTTTGCAATGAGGACGCTTGTTGTGTGGGGCCTGCTGGCTGAATGGGAGATGATTCCCCACCACTGGCCAACTACAGAATTGTTTACAACTGGAGCAAGTGCCCTGATACGGTTTTCCTCTGTGTAACTGGTGGGTTCTGTTTTTTTTTTCTTTTTTTCATTTTTGGTTCAAGGTAGATTTTATTCCTCTTTTTTGTATTTACAGATATAAGCATGGAAATAATTTATTCATATAAATACATGTATGTGAAGGGAAGAATATTTTTTCTGTTTTACTTTTTGTAATTTTGAATTTTATTTTATTTTTTTATACAGCAGGTTCTTTTTGGTTATCTATTTTATACATATAAATGTATACATGCCAATCCCAATCTCTCAATCCTCCCACCACCACCCCCCAACAGCTTTCCCCCCTTGGTGTCCATACGTTTGTTGTCTACATCTGTTGCTCTATTTCTGCCTTAAAAAACGGTTCATCTGTATAATTTTTCTAGGTTCCACATATATGCATTAATATACAAGATTTGTTTTTCTATTTCTGACTTACTTCACTCTGTATGACAGTCTCTAGATCCATCAACGTCTCTACAAATGACCCAATTTCATTCCTTTTTATGGCTTAGTAATATTCCATTTTATATTTGTACCACATCTTTATGCATTCGTCTGTCTGTGGGCATTTAGGTTGCTTCCATTACCTGGATATTGTAAATAGTGATGCAATGAACATTGAGGTGAATGTCTCTTTTTGATTTATGGTTTTGTCTGGGTATATGCCCAGTAGTGGGATTGCTGTATCATATGGTAATTCTATTCTTAGTTTTATAAGAAACTCCATAATGTTCTCCACAGTGACTGTATCAATTTACATTCCCAACAATAGTGGAAGAGGGTTCCTTATCTCCACACCCTTTCCAGCATTTGTTGTTTGTAGATTTTCTGATGATGCCCATTCTAACAGGTGTGAGGTGATACACCATGGATGAGTCTATTTCGTTGAGCAAAGAGTAGGTCTTGTCTATGACATATTTGGCTTATGGAATGGTATGTGTGCTAATTTCAAGCTCTGGTTTTATACAGCACCCCAACTCAACTTTCCCCTTAAGCAAGCATAAGTTTTTATCTAAATGTGAGACTGTTCGGTTTTGTAATTCAGTTTATGTGTAGCCAAGTTTACACTCCCTCTATTAGTGATATCTTATGATAATTATCTTTCTCTGTGTGACATATTTCTCTTAGAATCATCATACTTAAATCCACTCAATTTGCTGCTACAGGCCTGATGACATTGATTTCATTGCTGAGTGATATTCCATTGTACGTAAGTAGCACAACTCCTTTATCCATTTTTTTCTTTCTGGGATATTTAATTTGTACTGGACTCGAGGTTCTTGTAAACACAGCAGCCCTAAATTTTGTGTTGGCTGTGTCTTGTTGATTTTAATTTTCCTAAGCTATAGGGCCAAAAGTGGAAGTGCCCTAGTCTCCGTAGCTTTGTTTTTCAGATGTTTCAGGATACACCATAAACATCTCCAGAGTGTCTGTTGGCAATTTACATCCCGCCCATCAGCATAACAAGGCTCCCTGTTCTCCATGGCCTGTCCTGTGTTTCTGGTTTTTACACTTTTTTCAGATGGCCCTTTTGACGAATGGGAAATGAGACTTCATTGTAGTACGGATTTCCATTGCTCGAGTGCTTGGTTGGCCAAAAAGGGCATATGCGTTTTTTCCTGAATATATTCAGGAAAAAATGTATACGCACTGTTCGTCCAAGTGCATCACTGTCGAAGATCTGCCGCTTTTCACATGTTTTAAATGCAATTCCAATCTACCTCCTGAAATATGATTCCTCAATTCTGCCTCGTTTTCAAGTCCTCTTTGCAGACTTACTTCAATATATTTTTGCCAATAGCTGTCATTTATAACTCTGCAGGTTTGTGAATTACAGTGCCCGTGATTTCCTTTCTTAACTCGCTTCCTTGAAAGCTGGCCACAAAACCGCAGGTTTGCTTCAGGCCGTAATCAGGGTGTGGCACGGCACTCTGAGCCTTTGGTTAATTCCTCTTCCTGGTGGGAAATTAGAGTTAAATGTGCCCCTCCAGACACCTGCCTCACTCCCAGCCCCTTGGTGATGTGTGTCCTCTGGTTTGAGGCCACATGTGATGGGTTCCTCATCTTTTGATGATGTGGCCCCACTGGTGTGAGGACACTCCTGCCTGCTTCCCATCCCCTTGGTGATGTGGTCCCTCCGGCGAGAGTCTGATCCTGGTTGGGTTCCTCACACTTCTGTGAGGTGGGCCCTCTTCTCTGAGGTCACTCCTGCCTGGCTAGCACACCCCACCTTGGCGAAGTCGGACCTCTGGTGGCAGTTGGAGCCTGCTGGGAGCCTCCTCCCCTCGGTGATGAGGCCCTCTGGCATCAGGCCCTAACTGCTGGGTTCCCACATTTTCTGATACGTCCTAAGTGGTGCGAGGGCACTCCTGCCAGGTTCCCATCCCCATGGGCATGTGGGCCTTCTGCTCTAAGGTCCCAACACCTGTGTTGTTCACCGTTTCATGATGTTGGCTCTCTGGTGTTAGTTCACTCAGGCCTAGATCCCATAGAGTCTGTGCTCTGAGCCGCCTGCTGGGAGGTTCCTACTGCTGAATTCCTTACCTTTTCTATTCTTTGGGTTCTGTGTTTTCATGCTCCTCCTTCCTGACTCACTCCCAGCCCCTTTGTGATGTAGGTCCTCTGGTTTGAGGCCACATGTGCCGGTTTCCTCACCTTTATTGATGTGGCCCCACTGGTGTGAGGACACTCCTGCCTGGTTCCCATCCACTTGGTGATGGGGGCCCTCTGGTGAGAGCCTGATCCTGGCTGGATTCCTCACCCTTCTGTGAGGTAGACCCTCTGCTGTGAGGTCACTCCTGCCTGGCTGGCACACGTCACCTTGGCGATGTGGGCCCTCAGTTGGGAGTTGGTGCCTGCTGGGAGTCTCCTCCCCTTGGTAATGAGGGCCCTCTGGCGTCAGGCCCTAACTCATGGGCTCCCAAAATTTTCTGATGTGCGCCCTGTCGTGCGAGTACACTCCTGCCGGGGTCCCATGCCCATGGGGATGTTGGCTTTCTGCTCTGAGGTCCCAACGGCTGGGTTGCTCACAGTGTCAGAACGTGGGCCCTCTGCTGTGAGTTCACTCCGGCATGGATCCCATAGCCTCGGTGCTCTGGGCCACCTGCTTGGAGCTTCCAACTGTGGGGTTCCTCACCTTTTTATTCTATGGGCCCTCTGTTGTGAGTCTCCTCCTGCATGCCTCACTCCCAGCCCTTTCGTGATGTGTGTCCCCTTATTTGAGGCCACATGTGCTGTGTTCCTCACCTTTGGCTGATGTGGCCCCACTGGTGTGAGGACACTCCTGCCTGGTTTCCATCCCCTTGGTGATGTGGGCCCTCTGGTTAGAGTCTGATCCTGGTTGGGTTCCTCACACTTCTGTGAGGTGGGCCCTCTGCTGTGAGGTAACTCCTGCCTGGCTTGCTCCCATTGCCTTGGTGACGTCGGCCCTCTGGTGGCATTTGGAGCCTGCTGGTAGCCTCCTCTCCTCGGTGATGAGGGCCCTCTGGCGTCAGGCCCTAACTGCTGGGTTCCCACATTTTCTGATACGTGTTAAGTTGTGCGAGGACACTCCTGCGAGGTTCCTATCCCCATGGGGATGTGGGTCTTCTGCTCTGAGGTTCCACCGGCTGGGTTGCTCACAGTTTCATGATGTGGGCCCTCTGCTGTGAGTTCACTGTGGCCTGGATCCCATAGACTCCATGCTCTGGGCCACCTGCTGGGAGGTTCAAACTGCTGGATTCCTCACATTTTTTATTCTGTGGGCCCTGTGTTGTTAGGCTACTCCTGCTTGCCTCACTCGGAGCACCTTGGAAATGTGGGTCCTCTGGTTTAGGCCACATGTGCTGGGTTCCTCACCTTTCTATAGTGTGGCCACACTGGTGTGAGGACACTGCTGCCTTTTTCCGATCCCCTTGGTGATGTGGGCTCTCTGGTGAGAGTCTTATCCTGGCTGGTTTCCTCACCCTTCTGTGAGGTAGACCCTCTGCTGTGAGGTCACTCCTGCCTGGCTGGCACACATCACCTTGGCGACGTGGGCCCTCAGTTGGGAGTTGGTGCCTGCTGGGGGTCTCCACCCCTCGGTAATGAGGGCCCTCTGGCGTCAGACCCTAACTCCTGGGCTCCCAAAATTTTCTGATGTGCGCCCTGTGGTGCGACTACACTCCTGCCAGGTTCCCAACCCCATGGGAATGTGGGCCTTCTGCTCTGAGGTCCCAACGGTGGGTTGCTCAGTTTCATGATGAGGGTCCTCTGGTGTGAGTTCACTCCGCCCTGGAACCAATAGCCTCGCTGCTCCTGGCTGCCTGCGGGGATGTTCCAACTGCGGGATTCCTCACCTTTTTTCTTCTATGGGCCCTCTGTTTTGAGACTCCTCCTGCCTGCCTGACTCCCAGCCCCTTGGTGATGTGTGTCCTCTGGTTTGAGGCTACGTGTGCTGGGTCCCTCACCTTTCGATTATGTGGCCCCACTGGTGTGAGGACACTCCTGCCTGGTTCCTATCCCCTTGGTGATGTGGGCCCTCTGGTGAGAGTCTGATCCTGGCTGGGTTCCTCACCCTTCTGTGAGGTGGACCGTCTGCTGTGAGGTCACTCCTGCCTGGCTGGCACACCCCACCTTGGCAACGTCGGACCTCTTGTGGCAGTTGGAGCCCGCTGGGAGCTTCCTCTCCTCGGTGATGAGGGCCCTCTGGCGTCAGGCCCTAACTTCTGGGCTCCCAAAATTCTCTAATGTGCGCCCTGTGGTGCGAGTACACTCCTGCCAGGTTCCCAACCACATGGGAATGTGGGCCTTCTGCTCTGAGGTCCCAACGGCTGGGTTGCTCACAGTTTCATGATGAGGGCCCTCTGTTTTGTGTTCAGTCAGGCCTGGATCCCATATCCTCGCTGCTCCTGGCCGCCTGCTGGGAGGTTCCAACTGCGGGATTCCTCACCTTTTTTATTCTATGGGCCCTCTGTTTTGAGGCTCCTCCTGCCTGCCTCACTCCCAGCCCCTTGGTGATGTGTGTCCTCTAGTTTGAAGCCACGTGTGCTGGGTCCATCACATTTCGGTGATGTGGCCCCACTGGTGTGAGGACACTCCTGCCTGGTTTCCATTCCCTTGGTGATGTGGGCCCTCTGGTGAGAGTCTGATCCTCTTTGGGTTCCTCACACTTTTGTGTGGTTGGCCCTCTGCTCTGAGGTCACTCCTGCCTGGCTGGCACACACCGCATTGGCGACGTCAGCCCTCTGGTAGCAGTTGGAGCTTGCTGGGAGCCTCCTCTCCTCAGTGATGAGGGCCCTCTGGCGTCTGGCCCTAACTGCTGGGCTCCCCACATTTTCTGATGTGTGCCCACTGGTGCGATGACACTCCTGCTTGGTTCCCTCCCCCATGGGGATGTGGGCCTTGTGCTCTGAGGTCACAACGGCTGGGTTGCTTACAGTATCACGATGAGGGCCCTCTGTTGTGAGTTCATCACTGCCTGGATCCCATAGCCTCGGTGATCTGGGCCGCCTGCTGGGATGTTCCAACGGCTGGATTCCTCACCTTTTTTATACAATGGGCCATGTGTTGGGAGGTTAATCCTGCCTGCCTCGCTCCGAGACCCATGGTGATGTGGGTCCTCTGGTTTGAGGCCACATGTGCTGGGTACCTCAACTTTCGATGATGTGGTCCCACAGGTGTGAGGACACTCCTGCCTGGTTCCCAGCCCCTTGCTGTTGTGGGCACTCTGGTGAGGGTCTGATCCTTCCTGGGTTCCTTAGCCTTCTGTGAGGTGGGCCCTCTGATGTGAGGTCACTCCTGCATGGCTGGCTCACGTCGCCTTGGCGACGTGGGTCTTCTGTTGGCCACTGAAGCATACTGGGAGCCTCCTACCCTCTTTAATGAGGGCCCTGGAAAAAACGCATATGCCCTTTTTGACCAAGTGCAACATTGTCGACATTCTGACTCTTTTCCTATACTTTCAGAGGATTTCCCTTCTACCTCCTGAAATCGTAGTCCTGGAATTCTGCCCCACGTTCAAGTCCTCTTTGTAGCCTTACTTCAATATATTTTTGGATGATAGCTGTCATTTATAACTCTGCAGGTTTGTGAATTACAGTGCCCCTGAGCTCCTTTCTTCAACTCGCTTTCTTGTGAGCTGGCCGCAAAACCGCAGGATTGCTTCAGGCCCTAATCTGGTTCTGGCAGGGCACGCTGAGCCTTTGGCTATTTCCCCTTTCTTGTGGGAAACGAGCGTTCCAGTTGCCCGTGCAGACACCTACAGCTAGTCTCTCATTGGTTCTCCCTATTCCTGTTCATCTTGCGCAGAAATTGCAAACTGTGCCAAACAGGAAGTTAAAGGCACTGACTCTCCATGTGGGGAGAGTGTTAGTAAAGCGTCTGGAATGGTGAACCCGAGAACCAGGGGACGAAACCTGAGATGCATTTGAAAACGTTTCCCAATCACACGGTGGACCATACTCTGGGTTTCCCATGCATGTTTTAGCTGAAGGAAGAATCCCTTAAACCTGGAGAGTTGGGACCCATGGAATGGGTACCATGAAGTATGACTTCAAAGGGTCTGCATTTGCTCACCGAACCTCACCAATGCTATCAGCCCAAAGTGTCCGGCCTTATGTCTCACCCAGCTCTGGGTGTAGATGTGGTAAATCCAGGTTGCAACACAAGCCCTGAATGAATTATTTAAGAATTGCTCTCTATTTCACTGTCATTGTGTTTTGTTTTTGAAATTTATTTTGATAATGGGATTTATCGGATTTTCACTGTTGTGTTTAGGCCGCTGTACACATGCTTGATTTCCTTATGGAGACATATAAATCCATGGGTTTTAAGATTCTTACTTGTCAGGTATATTCCCAGGCGTTGAATAAGGGGTGTTGTGTCCAATTCGTTGAGCAAGGAGTAGGTCTTGTGTATTATATATTTGGCTTATGGAACGGTATCTGTACTAATTTCAATCTCTGGTTTTATGCAGCACCCCAACTCACCTTTCCCCATAAGCAAGCATAAGTTGGTTTTCTAAATTTGAGACCCTGTTCTGTTTTGTAATTCAGTTCATGTGTAGCCAACTTTACGTTCCGTGTATCAGTGATATCTTATGATCTTTCTTTTTCTGTGTGATTATTTCTCGTAGAATCATCGTACTTGAATCAATTCATTATGCCGCTAGGGGCCTGATGACACAGATTTCATTGCTGAGTGATATTCCATTGTACGTACGTACCACAACTTCTTTATCCATGTTTTGCTTTCTCAGATATTTAACTTGTACCGTAGACGAGGTTCTTGTAACCGAGCCATTCCAAATTTTGGGGTGGCTGTGTATTTTTGATTTTAATTTCCCTAAGCTATAGGACCCTAAGTGGAAGTGCCATAGGCTGTGTTGCTTTGTTTCCTACGTGTTTCAGGAAACACCATACACTTCTCCTGAGTGGCTGTTGGCAATGTACATCACACCCATCAGCATAACAAGGCTCCCTGTTCTCCATGACCTGTCCTGCCTTTCTGGATTTTACACTTTTTTCAGATGGCCATTTTGACCGGAGGGCAGTGAGACTTCATTGTAGTGCAGATTTCCTTTTCATGCTTGCTTGGTTGGCCAAAAAGGGCATATGCGTTTTTTCCTGAATATATTCAGGGAAAAACGTATACGCCTTTTTTGGCCAAGTGCATCATTGTCGACATTCTGCCTCTTTACCTATGCTTTAAGTGCAATTCCAGTCTACCCCCTGAAATCGTTTTCCTGAAATTCTGCCCCGCTTTCAAGTCCTCTTCGAAGACTTACTTCAATACATTTTTGGATGATAGCTGTCATTCATCCCTCTGCAGGTTTGTGAATTACAGTGCCCCTGAGCTCCTTTCTTCAACTCGCTTTCTTGTGAGCTGGCCGCAAAACCGCATGATTGTTTCAGGCCCTAATCTGGTTCCGGCAGGGCACGCTGAGCCTTTGGTTAATCCCTCTTCCTGGTGGGAAATGAGCGTTCCATTTGCCCGTGCAGACACCTACAGCTAGTCTCTCATTGGTTCTCCCTATTCCTGTTCATCTTACGCAGAAATTGCAAACTGTGCCAAACAGGAGGTTAAAGGCACTGACTCTCCAAGTGGGGAGAGTGTTAGTAAAGCGTCTGGAATGGTGAACCCGAGTACCAGGGTACGAAACCTGAGATGCATTTGAAAACGTTTCCCAATCACACGGTGGACCATACTCTGGGTTTCCCATGCATGTTTTAGCTGCAGGAAGATTCCCTAAAACCTGGAGAGTTGGGACCCATGGAATGGCTACCATGAAGTATGACTTCAAAGGGTCTGCGTTTGCTCACCGAACCTCACCATTGCAATCAGCCTGAAGTGTCCACCCTTATGTCTCAACCAGCTTTGGGTGTAGAGGTGGTAAATCCAGGTTGCATCACAAGCCCTGAATGAATTATTTAAGAATTGCTCTGTATTTCACTGTCATTGTGTTTTGTTTTTGAAATTTATTTTGATAATGGGATTTATCGGATTTTCACTGCTGCGTTTAGGCCGCTGTACACACGCTTGATTTCCTTATGGAGACATATAAATCCATGGGTCTTAAGATTCTTACTTGTCAGGTATATTCCCAGGCGTTGAATATGGGGTGTTGAGTCCATTTCGTTGAGCAAGGAGTAGGTCTTGTC
The DNA here is from genome assembly GCF_059928025.1 of Delphinapterus leucas. Lineage (NCBI taxonomy): Eukaryota > Metazoa > Chordata > Mammalia > Artiodactyla > Monodontidae > Delphinapterus > Delphinapterus leucas. The sequence goes on from NW_028322253.1 coordinate 7,441,368, forward strand.
TATTATATATTTGGCTTATGGAACAATATCTGTGCTAATTTCAATCTCTGGTTTTATGCAGCACCCCAACTCACCTTTCCCCATAAGCAAGCATAAGTTGGTTTTCTAAATTTGAGACCCTGTTCTGTTTTGTAATTCAGTTCATGTGTAGACAAGTTTACCTTCCGTGTATTAGTGATAACTTATGATGTTTCTTTTTCTATGTGACTTATTTCTCGTAGAATCGTCGTACCTGAATCCACTCATTATGCCGCTATGGGCCTGATAACGTAGATCTCATTGCTGAGTGATATTCCATTGTACGTACGTACCACAACTTGTTTATCCATTTTTTGCTTTCTCGGATATTTAACTTGTACCGTAGACGAGGTTCCTGTAAACACAGCCGTCCCAAACTTTGGGGTGGCTGTGTGTTTTTGATTTTAATTTCCCTAAGCTATAGGACCATAAGTGGAAGTGCCATAGGCTGTGTTGCTTTGTTTCCTACGTGTTTCAGGAAACACCATACACTTCTCCAGAGTGGCTGTTGGCAATTTACATCCCGCCCATCAGCATAACAAGGCTCCCTGTTCTCCATGACCTGTCCTGCCTTTCTGGATTTTACACCTGTTTCAGATGGCCTTTTGGAACGGGGGGCAATGAGACTTCATTGTAGTGCAGATTTCCTTTACACGCTTCCTTGGTTGGCCAAAAAGGGCGTATGCGTTTTTTCCTGAATATATTCAGGAAAAAACGCATACGCCCTTTTTGGCCAAGTGCATCATTGTCGACATTCTGCCTCTTTTCCTATGCTTTAAGTGCAATTCCAGTCTACCCCCTGAAATCGTTTTCCTGAAATTCTGCCCCACTTTCAAGTCCTCTTCGAAGACTTACTTCAATATATTTTTGGACGATAGCTGTCATTCATAACTCTGCAGGTTTGTGAATTACAGTGCCCCTGAGCTCCTTTCTTCAACTTGCTTTCTTGTGAGCTGGCCGCAAAACCGCAGGATTGCTTCAGGCCCTAATCTGGTTCCGGCAGGGCACGCTGAGCCTTTGGTTAATCCCTCTTCCTGGTGGGAAATGAGCGTTCCATTTGCCCGTGCAGACACCTACAGCTAGTCTCTCATTGGTTCTCCCTATTCCTGTTCATCGTGCGCAGAAATTGCAAACTGGGCCAAACAGGAGGTTAAAGGCACTGACTCTCCAAGTGCGGAGAGTGGTAGTAAAGCGTCTGGAACGGTGAACCCGAGTACCAGGGGACGAAACCTGAGATGCATTTGAAAACCTTTCCCAATCACACGGTGAACCATACTCTGGGATTCCCATGCATGTTTTAACTGAAGGAAGAATCCCTTAAACCTGGAGAGTTGGGACCCATGGAATGGGTACCATGCAGTATGACTTCAAAGGGTCTGCGTTTGCTCACCGAACCTCACCAATGCTATCAGCCCGAAGTGTCCAGCCTTATGTCTCACCCAGCTCTGGGTGTAGATGTGGTAAATCCAGGTTGCATCACAAGCCCTGAATGAATTATGTAAGAATTGCTCTCTATTTCACTGTCATTGTGTTTTGTTTGTGAAATTTATTTTGATAATGGGATTTATCGGATTTTCACTGCTGGGTTTCGGCTGCTGTACACACGCTTGATTTCCTTATGGAGACATATAAATCCATGGGTCTTAAGATTCTTACTTGTCAGGTATATTCCCTGGCGTTGAATATGGGGTGTTGAGTCCATTTCGTTGAGCAAGGAGTAGGTCTTGTTTATTATATATTTGGCTTATGGAACGGTATCTGTGCTAATTTCAATCTCTGGTTTTATGCAGCACCCCAACTCACCTTTCCCCATAAGCAAGCATAAGTTGGTTTTCTAAATTTGAGACCCTGTTCCGGTTTGTAAATCAGTTCATGTGTAGACAAGTTTACATTCTCTGTATTAGTGATATCTTATGATGTTTCTCTTTCTGTGTGACTTATTTCTCGTAGAATCGTCGTACCTGAATCCACTCATTATGCCGCTACGGGCCTGATGACGTAGATTGCATTGCTGAGTGATATTACATTGTACGTACGTACCACGACTTCTTTATCCATTTTGTGCTTTCTCGGATATTTAACTTGTACCGTAGACGAGGTTCTTGTAAACAGAGCCGTCCCAAACTTTGGGGTGGCTGTGTGTTTTTGATTTTAATTTCCCTAAGCTATAGGACCATCAGTGGAAGTGCCATAGGCTGTGTTGCTTTGTTTCCTACGTGTTTCAGGAAACACCATACACTTCTCCAGAATGGCTGTTGGCAATTTACATCCCTCCCATCAGCATAATAAGGTTCCGTGTTCTCCATGACCTGTGCTGCCTTTCTGGATTTTACACTTTTTTCAGATGGCCCTTTTGACCGGGGGGCAGTGAGACTTCATTGTAGTGCAGATTTCCTTTACACGCTTGCTTGGTTGGCCAAAAAGGGCGTATGCGTTTTTTCCTGAATATATTCAGGAAAAAACGCATACGCCCTTTTTGGCCAGGTGCATCATTGTCCACATTCTGCCTCTTTTCCTATGCTTTAAGTGCAATTCCAGTCTACCCCCTGAAATCGTTTTCCTGAAATTCTGCCCCGCTTTCAAGTCCTCTTCGAAGACTTACTTCAATACATTTTTGGACGATAGCTGTCATTCATAACTCTGCAGTTTTGTGAGTTACAGTGCCCCTGAGCTCCTTTCTTCAACTCGCTTTCTTGTGATCTGGCCGCAAACCCACATGATTGCTTCAGGCCCTTATCTGGTTCTGGCACGGCATGCTGAGCCTTTGGTTAATTCCTCTTCCTGGTGGGAAATGAGCATTAAATTTGCACGTGCAGACACCTACAGCTAGTCTCTGATTGGTTCTCACTATTCCTGTTCACCTTGCGCAGAATTTCCAAACTGTGCCAAACAGGAGGTTAAAGGCACTGACTCTCCAAGTGGAGAGAGTGTTAGTAAAGGGTCTGGAATGGTGAACCCGTGTAAAAGGGGACAAAAACTGAGATGCATTTGAAAACGCTTCCCAGTCACACGGTGGACCTTACTTTGGGTTTCCCATGCATGTTTTAGCTGAAGGAAGAATCTCTTAAACCTGGAGAGTTGGGACCCATGGAATGGGTACCATGCAGTATGACTTCAAAGGATCTGCATTTCTTCATCGTACCTCACCAGTGCTATCCGCCCGAAGTGTCCAACCTTATGTCTCACTCAGCTCTTGGTGCAGATGTGGTTAATCCAGGTTGCATCACAAGCTCTGAATGAATTATTTAAGAATAGCTCTCTATTTCACTGTCATTATGTTTTGTTTTTGTAATTCATTTTGATAATTGGATTTATCGGATTTTCTCTGCTGCGTTCATAAATCTATACACACGCTTGATTCTCTTTCGGAGACATATAAATCCATGGGTTTGAAGATTCTTACTAGTCAGGTGTATTCCTAGGCGTTGAATATGGGGTGTTTAGTCCATTTCGTTGAGCAACTGGTAGGTCTTGACTATTACATATTTGGCTTATGGAAAGGTATCTGTGCTAATTTCTATCTCTGGTTTTATGCAGCACCCCAGCTCTCCTTTATCCTTAAGCAAGCATATGTTGGTTTTCTAAATTTGAGACCCCATTCTGTTTTGTAATTCAGTTCATTTGTAGCCACGTTTACATTCCATATATTAGTAATATCGTGTGTCTTTTTCTTTTTGAATTATGTGACTTCGAATGATCATACGTAACTCCTCTGTGGTTGTTACAACTGGCCATATTTCATTGATTTCCAGGCTGAGTAATATTCCACTCTACATAAGTCTCACATCTCTATCCATTTTTTCCCTCCAGAGACTTATAAATTATATCCTAGTCGAGGATCTTTTAAACATAGAGGCGGTAAATATTGGGGTGCCTGTGTCCTCTCGATTTTTGTTTTTCCCAAGATATACGTCCATGAGTGCAAGTGCCCTGTGCTCTGTAGCTCATTTTTTAGGTGCTTTAGTAAACACAATACACTTCTCCAGAGTGACCGTTGGCAATATACATTTCCAGTATAAGCCTCAGAGGGCTCCCTTTTCTCCTTGCCCTGTCCTGCATTTCTGGTGTTTACACTTTATGAGGAAGGCTCTTCTGACTGATGCGAAGTGATATGTTTTGTAGTATTGATTTCCAGTGCCCACCTGTTTGGTTGGCTAAAAAAGTGTATGCCCTTTTCTTGAATACATACAGAAAAAGACGCATACACCCTTTTTGGCCAATTGCAATGTTGGCAATGTTCAGCCCCTTTTCTTGTGCTTAATGGCGAGTCCTTTCTACCTCTTCCAATCCCTTTCCTGCCATTCTCCGTTGCTTACAAGTCCTTTCCTCTGACTTTCCTCAAGACATTTTTCAGTGATAGATATTTTCAACTCTGCAGTTTCGTGAATTTTAGTGTCCCTGAGTTCCATTTTTCAACTTGTGTTTATGGGAACTGGCCACAAAGCAGCGGAATTTCCTCAAGCCCTATTCTGTTTCCATGGGCAACCCTAGCCTTTGGTCAATTCGTCTTCCTGATTGGAAATAAGAGTGACATGTGCCTGTCCGAACACCTAGGACTTGTCTCTCATTGTTCCTCCTCCTTCTGCTTCATCCTCTGGACAAATTCCAAACTGTCTGCAACAGGATGTTGACAGTGCTGACATCTCCAAGTGGGGAGACTGTTCGTAAAGACGCTGGAGGGGTGAACCCGAGCACCAGGAGATGAGGAGATGAGATGCCTTTTCCAAACTCTTCCCGATCAGACGGTATACAATCCTCTGGGTGTGACAGGCATGTTTTAGCTGTAGGAAGGGTCCCATTCATGTGAGGAGAACACCAGGGCTTTTACAAAATCAGTGTCTCTCCACAACCCAAACTGGGGAATTTTTTAAGCTACGGCTACACATATGTTCATTAAGGGCCTTGGGAAGTAGGCAGAGTCCAAACTTTAGATGATTGAAGTCTTCAGGGTCAGAAGCACTCACCACCGGCTTCCCTTACGTTCCATTTTAACTGTCATGAATAGATGATGTCAATAAAAATATCTATTCTTTTTCAGATGATTTCCCCTTTATAGGTTATTGTAAAATATTGAGTGTAGTTCCCGGTGCTATACAGTAGTTCCTTGTTGATGATCGATTTTATACATAGCAGTGTGTATGTGTTAATCCCAAACTGTTAATTTATCCCTCCTCCCACCTTTCCCCTTTGGTAATAATAAATTATAAGATTTTATACTTCTCAGAATTGGGGGAGCTGAAAGAGAGGTATCGTTTTCAATGGAAAAGCATTTAAAACAAGATTGAAGCTTTAACCAAGATTATTAGATGTACATCCTTGGAAAGAAATCACTTCGTTTCTCTAATATTGACCTGACAAATAAGACAAACCTTTTCACTGAACTTGCTTCTAATAAAGTGATGGAAATATCAAATGGGAGTGTTAGAAACATCTTATTTTACCCGAGCCTTATACACTGTTCTATGTTAATTACAGTTTGGTTCAAACATCTGTTCATTGAAGTTACAATGTTCTCAATTTCTGTTACTGATCCTCCAGAGTGGACCCCAACAAGTGTCCCCCTGCCCAGTGTCATTGGAGACAACAGATTGAGACTGAGTTTGGTTCAGAAGCAAAGGAAACTTTATATTTTGATCAGAGAATGGAGAGGTGAGAGCATGTGCTACCCCGTGGGCTGTGGGCTGGGCTGCTGTGTAGAGATCCTGTCAGAGTCAGTGGGAGGGAGGGGGCGGAGCTCTCGAGGGCCCGGTTGGCTGCAGCTCAGGCTCTATATCGCAGAGTGTGCACTGTGTCCCAGGAGCTGAGGTGTCGACCCAGCCATTCCGCACTAGGAAGTCTGGTCTGAAGTGCCGGCTGTTGAACCTCTGTATGCGGGACCCTAGGAGCATGTGAAATTAGACAAAGCACAAAGGATAAAAAAGGTTAGACTTTATTTTATTGCCCAGATTCTATTTTTATCTCCCAGGGATTTTTAAGGGGCTTTGCCTGGGAAAAAGCCCTCTTCTGCCTTTTTTCCCCTTCCTCATTCTTAGAGTGCTGAGGGTGCAGACCCTTCTTCTGTAACTGCTGAGTGCTGAGTTAGGAGCCCTCATACCCGTGGGCGAGGGTCAGAACTTCTCCCCAGCAGCCTCCAGGTGACGTTGATTGTCCCCAGGCCTCCTGCCTCCCCGCTCGTCTGCCTGAGCACCAGTATTGGAAGCGTTATAGATTCTAATGACCTTTAAGGGTCCAGGAAGGAGATGTGCAGTGACGCTGTGAGGTCCAGTTTCACCCCGCCCTGCATTTGTTCGGCCACCTTAGGCTGACCGTTTCTGCCAGCCTAGATGCTCTGACCAGTAGTCTGCACTTTCTTCAATGAGGCCCCTGAATTAACGTAAAAAGATCACCAGGTGTCAGGACCCTGCCTGCTCGACTCCCAGACAGCCCAGGGTCAGCGGTGATGAAGGACCATGATGGCCACTGAGTCAACAGCCTTTTGAAGTAAACAGGAGTCCAGCTGGTCTTATTGGCCACCATCATCACAGTGTCTGTAGGCTCTTCTATGGTGACAGCGTGATATACGTTTCCCCCGCCAAGATTATTAGGTCCGCTCTGGGTGCAGTAAGTCCTGCAAGCAGTAGTCTACTCTTTTGGGACACACTCTTGTTGTTTTATGAGAGAAACTCCAGGTCAAGTGATGGTCACATGAGTCGTCATGGTGCCCCTTTACCCCGGTTATCTCTCTGGAGGTTGGAGTTGGAGGGCCTCCTCACTCGAGGTCAGTGTGCTCACGGAGCAAACCCTGCAACTTCAGGGCATGGTTGGGGCTTAGGGTCACCACGTGGGGTCCTTTTCCCTTAGGAGGGAGGTGGCCTTTTGTGCTGCTGATTTCCAGGTTTTCAGATACCGCCAGTATCTTGGCCAGATGTGGCGGTGGGCCAAGCCCATTGGTGACCGTAGTTTATCCTACCGGGATGGCATTCTTGCATTGTTCCATTTCAAGTGGTCCCAGTTTTTGCACTAATACTCCAATAGCGATTCACCATTCACCAGGAATGTAAAGGTCAAAGGGTTTAGCTAAATTAGGGAGTTCCAGGGCAAGGGTCTGAATTGACTGCTCTTTCCATTCTTGAAAGGCCACTTCTGGATTCTATTCAAAAGGATCATCATCTTTTCCTTTCAGTGTTTCATATAGAGGCCCAGCTAGTAGACTGTAGTTAGGGATCCAGAAGCACCAACCCTGGCCTCCCCAGGAACCCCTAAGCTGTCTTCTAGTTTTAGAAATGGGTAAGGCTGTAAATTGTTTCTTCCCTTTCCTGAGATAGGCTTCTCCGACCTTCTGTGAGAATGAAGCCCAGGCAGGTCACCGTAGTCTGTGATATTTGAGCTTTTTATTTGACAACTTCTATCCTTTATTGGCTTGGTAGTTCAGAGGTCTCCTTAGTAGGGCTGGCGATCAGAATGTCGTCTGCATATTGAAGGAGTGTTTCCTTTTCCAGAGGTAGAACTTTTAGGTCTTTAACTGAGCTTTCCCCAAAGATGGTGTGGGAATTTTTGAACCCTTGGGGCAACACGGCCCAGAAGTATTGTTTTAGTTGTATGTTGAGTCCTGCCACTCACAAGCCAAAATTTCTTGTGACTCTGGGACTAATAGAATACAAAAGAAGGCATCATTGAAGACTAATACAGAATACCATGTCCCGGTGGTTGGTAGAATGACCAGCAGGGTGTAGGATTTAGGAACTACTGGAGGTATATCCTCGGTGGCTTCACTGACTGTCCTGACATCCTTTACCAGGACTCCAGCAGCCCATGGGGCTCTCGAGGTCAGGCCAATCCCAGGATATGGAGCTCACCTGGGCAGGTACCCCACCCCCACCGCAGCCCACGGTGCTCTCCTGTTCAGACCCCTCCCAGGATATGGGGTTCCCTGGGCAAGTTCCCCTGCAGCCCATGGGGCTCTCATGGTCAGGCCCCTCCCAGGATACAGAGCTACCCTTGCAGTTACCCTGGCAGGGCTGGGCACACAGGTACCGTGCACATCGCCCTCATTGCAGAGCACTTCCAGCTCACCTGTCACTCAGATCTGACACAGAGCACCTCAGAGCAGGACTTGAACGAAGAAACAGCAGCTCCAACAGGTCTGTGACCCTGGGCATCACTCTGTGTGGCCTCCCTCCACCTGGTCTTCCAGAGACTTCCACTGCACCCGGGGCACCAGGCCTCTGTCTCCACCCACCACCCACACCTCCTCTCCCTGACTCCTGGGTTCCTCTCATTAGGAGAGGGTTTTCTTGAAGTTGTCTCCCACTCATGGGCCAGATAATATAATTAGAAAACAAGCCAGAGCTGCAACCCCTTGTCTATCCTGACTCTCAGGAGCCCACACCTGTTCCTTGGACCTGGCCGATTCAGCAAGTTCCAGTTTCTGCAACTGTGAGCGCCTGAGGGGTGATTATTGGCTGGCCTGGGAAGCCTGACCGTGCCGGCCAGCCCTCCCCAGGTGTGCCTGTTTGAGATCAATATAAACACCGCTCCAGGCAGCAAGAGCCCCTGCAGCTGTGCCTGACGCCATTTTCTCTGCCCTGTCAGCAGCCTCGGGGCTGGACTGGTGGGAGGGAGTGAGAGGCCACGGCTTTGTGGGTGGCCCAGTGTGAGTGGGGCTCTGCTGGACTTTCTGCAGCAGTTACCAAGATGCCACCTGCTAAAGAAGAGGATGTGCCACCCATACCTGCCTCTGGAATTTCTCCCTGGGCAGAGGTGAGTGAGGAAGAAAGCAGTGGGGGCCCGGACAGCAGGGGTATCTCAGGCAGGGAAATGGAAAGCTTCCAGACGAGTACCCAGGGCCAGGACCATCCTGGCTGGCCTGCAGGCACCAAATCGGCTGGCATGCTGTCGCTCATGTGGCTCCATGGCCCTTCCTCTAGGCTTTCAAGTCCTTGTACATATTCAGGTGTTTTACCTGGGAAGGGTGGGAACATTTCAGCAGCAGCTGGCCTGGGGCTCGGCCCACATTTACTCACAGATGCCTTGGCACGGTCCCCCAGCTTTGCAATGAGGACGCTTGTTGTGTGGGGCCTGCTGGCTGAATGGGAGATGATTCCCCACCACTGGCCAACTACAGAATTGTTTACAACTGGAGCAAGTGCCCTGATACGGTTTTCCTCTGTGTAACTGGTGGGTTCTGTTTTTTTTTTCTTTTTTTCATTTTTGGTTCAAGGTAGATTTTATTCCTCTTTTTTGTATTTACAGATATAAGCATGGAAATAATTTATTCATATAAATACATGTATGTGAAGGGAAGAATATTTTTTCTGTTTTACTTTTTGTAATTTTGAATTTTATTTTATTTTTTTATACAGCAGGTTCTTTTTGGTTATCTATTTTATACATATAAATGTATACATGCCAATCCCAATCTCTCAATCCTCCCACCACCACCCCCCAACAGCTTTCCCCCCTTGGTGTCCATACGTTTGTTGTCTACATCTGTTGCTCTATTTCTGCCTTAAAAAACGGTTCATCTGTATAATTTTTCTAGGTTCCACATATATGCATTAATATACAAGATTTGTTTTTCTATTTCTGACTTACTTCACTCTGTATGACAGTCTCTAGATCCATCAACGTCTCTACAAATGACCCAATTTCATTCCTTTTTATGGCTTAGTAATATTCCATTTTATATTTGTACCACATCTTTATGCATTCGTCTGTCTGTGGGCATTTAGGTTGCTTCCATTACCTGGATATTGTAAATAGTGATGCAATGAACATTGAGGTGAATGTCTCTTTTTGATTTATGGTTTTGTCTGGGTATATGCCCAGTAGTGGGATTGCTGTATCATATGGTAATTCTATTCTTAGTTTTATAAGAAACTCCATAATGTTCTCCACAGTGACTGTATCAATTTACATTCCCAACAATAGTGGAAGAGGGTTCCTTATCTCCACACCCTTTCCAGCATTTGCTGTTTGTAGATTTTCTGATGATGCCCATTCTAACAGGTGTGAGGTGATACACCATGGATGAGTCTATTTCGTTGAGCAAAGAGTAGGTCTTGTCTATTACATATTTGGCTTATGGATTGGTATGTGTGCTAATTTCAAGCTCTGGTTTTATACAGCACCCCAACTCAACTTTCCCCTTAAGCAAGCATAAGTTTTTATCTAAATGTGAGACTGTTCGGTTTTGTAATTCAGTTTATGTGTAGCCAAGTTTACACTCCCTCTATTAGTGATATCTTATGATAATTATCTTTCTCTGTGTGACATATTTCTCTTAGAATCATCATACTTAAATCCACTCAATTTGCTGCTACAGGCCTGATGACATTGATTTCATTGCTGAGTGATATTCCATTGTACGTAAGTAGCACAACTCCTTTATCCATTTTTTTCTTTCTGGGATATTTAATTTGTACTGGACTCGAGGTTCTTGTAAACACAGCAGCCCTAAATTTTGTGTTGGCTGTGTCTTGTTGATTTTAATTTTCCTAAGCTATAGGGCCAAAAGTGGAAGTGCCCTAGTCTCCGTAGCTTTGTTTTTCAGATGTTTCAGGATACACCATAAACATCTCCAGAGTGTCTGTTGGCAATTTACATCCCGCCCATCAGCATAACAAGGCTCCCTGTTCTCCATGGCCTGTCCTGTGTTTCTGGTTTTTACACTTTTTTCAGATGGCCCTTTTGATGAATGGGAAATGAGACTTCATTGTAGTACGGATTTCCATTGCTCGAGTGCTTGGTTGGCCAAAAAGGGCATATGCGTTTTTTCCTGAATATATTCAGGAAAAAATGTATACGCACTGTTCGTCCAAGTGCATCACTGTCGAAGATCTGCCGCTTTTCACATGTTTTAAATGCAATTCCAATCTACCTCCTGAAATATGATTCCTCAATTCTGCCTCGTTTTCAAGTCCTCTTTGCAGACTTACTTCAATATATTTTTGCCAATAGCTGTCATTTATAACTCTGCAGGTTTGTGAATTACAGTGCCCGTGATTTCCTTTCTTAACTCGCTTCCTTGAAAGCTGGCCACAAAACCGCAGGTTTGCTTCAGGCCGTAATCAGGGTGTGGCACGGCACTCTGAGCCTTTGGTTAATTCCTCTTCCTGGTGGGAAATTAGAGTTAAATGTGCCCCTCCAGACACCTGCCTCACTCCCAGCCCCTTGGTGATGTGTGTCCTCTGGTTTGAGGCCACATGTGATGGGTTCCTCATCTTTTGATGATGTGGCCCCACTGGTGTGAGGACACTCCTGCCTGCTTCCCATCCCCTTGGTGATGTGGTCCCTCCGGCGAGAGTCTGATCCTGGTTGGGTTCCTCACACTTCTGTGAGGTGGGCCCTCTTCTCTGAGGTCACTCCTGCCTGGCTAGCACACCCCGCCTTGGCGAAGTCGGACCTCTGGTGGCAGTTGGAGCCTGCTGGGAGCCTCCTCCCCTCGGTGATGAGGCCCTCTGGCATCAGGCCCTAACTGCTGGGTTCCCACATTTTCTGATACGTCCTAAGTGGTGCGAGGGCACTCCTGCCAGGTTCCCATCCCCATGGGCATGTGGGCCTTCTGCTCTAAGGTCCCAACACCTGTGTTGTTCACCGTTTCATGATGTTAGCTCTCTGGTGTTAGTTCACTCAGGCCTAGATCCCATAGAGTCTGTGCTCTGAGCCGCCTGCTGGGAGGTTCCTACTGCTGAATTCCTTACCTTTTCTATTCTTTGGGTTCTGTGTTTTCATGCTCCTCCTTCCTGACTCACTCCCAGCCCCTTTGTGATGTAGGTCCTCTGGTTTGAGGCCACATGTGCCGGTTTCCTCACCTTTATTGATGTGGCCCCACTGGTGTGAGGACACTCCTGCCTGGTTCCCATCCACTTGGTGATGGGGGCCCTCTGGTGAGAGCCTGATCCTGGCTGGATTCCTCACCCTTCTGTGAGGTAGACCCTCTGCTGTGAGGTCACTCCTGCCTGGCTGGCACACGTCACCTTGGCGATGTGGGCCCTCAGTTGGGAGTTGGTGCCTGCTGGGAGTCTCCTCCCCTTGGTAATGAGGGCCCTCTGGCGTCAGGCCCTAACTCATGGGCTCCCAAAATTTTCTGATGTGCGCCCTGTCGTGCGAGTACACTCCTGCCGGGGTCCCATGCCCATGGGGATGTTGGCTTTCTGCTCTGAGGTCCCAACGGCTGGGTTGCTCACAGTGTCAGAACGTGGGCCCTCTGCTGTGAGTTCACTCCGGCATGGATCCCATAGCCTCGGTGCTCTGGGCCACCTGCTTGGAGCTTCCAACTGTGGGGTTCCTCACCTTTTTATTCTATGGGCCCTCTGTTGTGAGTCTCCTCCTGCATGCCTCACTCCCAGCCCTTTCGTGATGTGTGTCCCCTTATTTGAGGCCACATGTGCTGTGTTCCTCACCTTTGGCTGATGTGGCCCCACTGGTGTGAGGACACTCCTGCCTGGTTTCCATCCCCTTGGTGATGTGGGCCCTCTGGTTAGAGTCTGATCCTGGTTGGGTTCCTCACACTTCTGTGAGGTGGGCCCTCTGCTGTGAGGTAACTCCTGCCTGGCTTGCTCCCATTGCCTTGGTGACGTCGGCCCTCTGGTGGCATTTGGAGCCTGCTGGTAGCCTCCTCTCCTCGGTGATGAGGGCCCTCTGGCGTCAGGCCCTAACTGCTGGGTTCCCACATTTTCTGATACGTGTTAAGTTGTGCGAGGACACTCCTGCGAGGTTCCTATCCCCATGGGGATGTGGGTCTTCTGCTCTGAGGTTCCACCGGCTGGGTTGCTCACAGTTTCATGATGTGGGCCCTCCGCTGTGAGTTCACTGTGGCCTGGATCCCATAGACTCCATGCTCTGGGCCACCTGCTGGGAGGTTCAAACTGCTGGATTCCTCACATTTTTTATTCTGTGGGCCCTGTGTTGTTAGGCTACTCCTGCTTGCCTCACTCGGAGCACCTTGGAAATGTGGGTCCTCTGGTTTAGGCCACATGTGCTGGGTTCCTCACCTTTCTATAATGTGGCCACACTGGTGTGAGGACACTGCTGCCTTTTTCCGATCCCCTTGGTGATGTGGGCTCTCTGGTGAGAGTCTTATCCTGGCTGGTTTCCTCACCCTTCTGTGAGGTAGACCCTCTGCTGTGAGGTCACTCCTGCCTGGCTGGCACACATCACCTTGGCGACGTGGGCCCTCAGTTGGGAGTTGGTGCCTGCTGGGGGTCTCCACCCCTCGGTAATGAGGGCCCTCTGGCGTCAGACCCTAACTCCTGGGCTCCCAAAATTCTCTGATGTGCGCCCTGTGGTGCGACTACACTCCTGCCAGGTTCCCAACCCCATGGGAATGTGGGCCTTCTGCTCTGAGGTCCCAACGGTGGGTTGCTCAGTTTCATGATGAGGGTCCTCTGGTGTGAGTTCACTCCGCCCTGGAACCAATAGCCTCGCTGCTCCTGGCTGCCTGCGGGGATGTTCCAACTGCGGGATTCCTCACCTTTTTTCTTCTATGGGCCCTCTGTTTTGAGACTCCTCCTGCCTGCCTGACTCCCAGCCCCTTGGTGATGTGTGTCCTCTGGTTTGAGGCTACGTGTGCTGGGTCCCTCACCTTTCGATTATGTGGCCCCACTGGTGTGAGGACACTCCTGCCTGGTTCCTATCCCCTTGGTGATGTGGGCCCTCTGGTGAGAGTCTGATCCTGGCTGGGTTCCTCACCCTTCTGTGAGGTGGACCGTCTGCTGTGAGGTCACTCCTGCCTGGCTGGCACACCCCACCTTGGCAACGTCGGACCTCTTGTGGCAGTTGGAGCCCGCTGGGAGCTTCCTCTCCTCGGTGATGAGGGCCCTCTGGCGTCAGGCCCTAACTTCTGGGCTCCCAAAATTCTCTAATGTGCGCCCTGTGGTGCGAGTACACTCCTGCCAGGTTCCCAACCACATGGGAATGTGGGCCTTCTGCTCTGAGGTCCCAACGGCTGGGTTGCTCACAGTTTCATGATGAGGGCCCTCTGTTTTGTGTTCAGTCAGGCCTGGATCCCATATCCTCGCTGCTCCTGGCCGCCTGCTGGGAGGTTCCAACTGCGGGATTCCTCACCTTTTTTATTCTATGGGCCCTCTGTTTTGAGGCTCCTCCTGCCTGCCTCACTCCCAGCCCCTTGGTGATGTGTGTCCTCTAGTTTGAGGCCACGTGTGCTGGGTCCATCACATTTCGGTGATGTGGCCCCACTGGTGTGAGGACACTCCTGCCTGGTTTCCATTCCCTTGGTGATGTGGGCCCTCTGGTGAGAGTCTGATCCTCTTTGGGTTCCTCACACTTTTGTGTGGTTGGCCCTCTGCTCTGAGGTCACTCCTGCCTGGCTGGCACACACCGCATTGGCGACGTCAGCCCTCTGGTAGCAGTTGGAGCTTGCTGGGAGCCTCCTCTCCTCAGTGATGAGGGCCCTCTGGCGTCTGGCCCTAACTGCTGGGCTCCCCACATTTTCTGATGTGTGCCCACTGGTGCGATGACACTCCTGCTTGGTTCCCTCCCCCATGGGGATGTGGGCCTTGTGCTCTGAGGTCACAACGGCTGGGTTGCTTACAGTATCACGATGAGGGCCCTCTGTTGTGAGTTCATCACTGCCTGGATCCCATAGCCTCGGTGATCTGGGCCGCCTGCTGGGATGTTCCAACGGCTGGATTCCTCACCTTTTTTATACAATGGGCCATGTGTTGGGAGGTTAATCCTGCCTGCCTCGCTCCGAGACCCATGGTGATGTGGGTCCTCTGGTTTGAGGCCACATGTGCTGGGTACCTCAACTTTCGATGATGTGGTCCCACGGGTGTGAGGACACTCCTGCCTGGTTCCCAGCCCCTTGCTGTTGTGGGCACTCTGGTGAGGGTCTGATCCTTCCTGGGTTCCTTAGCCTTCTGTGAGGTGGGCCCTCTGATGTGAGGTCACTCCTGCATGGCTGGCTCACGTCGCCTTGGCGACGTGGGTCTTCTGTTGGCCACTGAAGCATACTGGGAGCCTCCTACCCTCTTTAATGAGGGCCCTGGAAAAAACGCATATGCCCTTTTTGACCAAGTGCAACATTGTCGACATTCTGACTCTTTTCCTATACTTTCAGAGGATTTCCCTTCTACCTCCTGAAATCGTAGTCCTGGAATTCTGCCCCACGTTCAAGTCCTCTTTGTAGCCTTACTTCAATATATTTTTGGATGATAGCTGTCATTCATAACTCTGCAGGTTTGTGAATTACAGTGCCCCTGAGCTCCTTTCTTCAACTCGCTTTCTTGTGAGCTGGCCGCAAAACCGCAGGATTGCTTCAGGCCCTAATCTGGTTCTGGCAGGGCACGCTGAGCCTTTGGCTATTTCCCCTTTCTTGTGGGAAACGAGCGTTCCAGTTGCCCGTGCAGACACCTACAGCTAGTCTCTCATTGGTTCTCCCTATTCCTGTTCATCTTGCGCAGAAATTGCAAACTGTGCCAAACAGGAAGTTAAAGGCACTGACTCTCCATGTGGGGAGAGTGTTAGTAAAGCCTCTGGAATGGTGAACCCGAGAACCAGGGGACGAAACCTGAGATGCATTTGAAAACGTTTCCCAATCACACGGTGGACCATACTCTGGGTTTCCCATGCATGTTTTAGCTGAAGGAAGAATCCCTTAAACCTGGAGAGTTGGGACCCATGGAATGGGTACCATGAAGTATGACTTCAAAGGGTCTGCATTTGCTCACCGAACCTCACCAATGCTATCAGCCCAAAGTGTCCGGCCTTATGTCTCACCCAGCTCTGGGTGTAGATGTGGTAAATCCAGGTTGCAACACAAGCCCTGAATGAATTATTTAAGAATTGCTCTCTATTTCACTGTCATTGTGTTTTGTTTTTGAAATTTATTTTGATAATGGGATTTATCGGATTTTCACTGTTGTGTTTAGGCCGCTGTACACATGCTTGATTTCCTTATGGAGACATATAAATCCATGGGTTTTAAGATTCTTACTTGTCAGGTATATTCCCAGGCGTTGAATAAGGGGTGTTGTGTCCAATTCGTTGAGCAAGGAGTAGGTCTTGTGTATTATATATTTGGCTTATGGAACGGTATCTGTACTAATTTCAATCTCTGGTTTTATGCAGCACCCCAACTCACCTTTCCCCATAAGCAAGCATAAGTTGGTTTTCTAAATTTGAGACCCTGTTCTGTTTTGTAATTCAGTTCATGTGTAGCCAACTTTACGTTCCGTGTATCAGTGATATCTTATGATCTTTCTTTTTCTGTGTGATTATTTCTCGTAGAATCATCGTACTTGAATCAATTCATTATGCCGCTAGGGGCCTGATGACACAGATTTCATTGCTGAGTGATATTCCATTGTACGTACGTACCACAACTTCTTTATCCATGTTTTGCTTTCTCAGATATTTAACTTGTACCGTAGACGAGGTTCTTGTAACCGAGCCATTCCAAATTTTGGGGTGGCTGTGTATTTTTGATTTTAATTTTCCTAAGCTATAGGACCCTAAGTGGAAGTGCCATAGGCTGTGTTGCTTTGTTTCCTACGTGTTTCAGGAAACACCATACACTTCTCCTGAGTGGCTGTTGGCAATGTACATCACACCCATCAGCATAACAAGGCTCCCTGTTCTCCATGACCTGTCCTGCCTTTCTGGATTTTACACTTTTTTCAGATGGCCATTTTGACCGGAGGGCAGTGAGACTTCATTGTAGTGCAGATTTCCTTTTCATGCTTGCTTGGTTGGCCAAAAAGGGCATATGCGTTTTTTCCTGAATATATTCAGGGAAAAACGTATACGCCCTTTTTGGCCAAGTGCATCATTGTCGACATTCTGCCTCTTTACCTATGCTTTAAGTGCAATTCCAGTCTACCCCCTGAAATCGTTTTCCTGAAATTCTGCCCCGCTTTCAAGTCCTCTTCGAAGACTTACTTCAATACATTTTTGGATGATAGCTGTCATTCATCCCTCTGCAGGTTTGTGAATTACAGTGCCCCTGAGCTCCTTTCTTCAACTCGCTTTCTTGTGAGCTGGCCGCAAAACCGCATGATTGTTTCAGGCCCTAATCTGGTTCCGGCAGGGCACGCTGAGCCTTTGGTTAATCCCTCTTCCTGGTGGGAAATGAGCGTTCCATTTGCCCGTGCAGACACCTACAGCTAGTCTCTCATTGGTTCTCCCTATTCCTGTTCATCTTACGCAGAAATTGCAAACTGTGCCAAACAGGAGGTTAAAGGCACTGACTCTCCAAGTGGGGAGAGTGTTAGTAAAGCGTCTGGAATGGTGAACCCGAGTACCAGGGTACGAAACCTGAGATGCATTTGAAAACGTTTCCCAATCACACGGTGGACCATACTCTGGGTTTCCCATGCATGTTTTAGCTGCAGGAAGATTCCCTAAAACCTGGAGAGTTGGGACCCATGGAATGGCTACCATGAAGTATGACTTCAAAGGGTCTGCGTTTGCTCACCGAACCTCACCATTGCAATCAGCCTGAAGTGTCCACCCTTATGTCTCAACCAGCTTTGGGTGTAGAGGTGGTAAATCCAGGTTGCATCACAAGCCCTGAATGAATTATTTAAGAATTGCTCTGTATTTCACTGTCATTGTGTTTTGTTTTTGAAATTTATTTTGATAATGGGATTTATCGGATTTTCACTGCTGCGTTTAGGCCGCTGTACACACGCTTGATTTCCTTATGGAGACATATAAATCCATGGGTCTTAAGATTCTTACTTGTCAGGTATATTCCCAGGCGTTGAATATGGGGTGTTGAGTCCATTTCGTTGAGCAAGGAGTAGGTCTTGTCTATTATATATTTGGCTTATGGAACGATATCTGTGCTAATTTCAATCTCTGGTTTTATGCAGCACCCCAACTCACCTTTCCCCATAAGCAAGCATAAGTTGGTTTTCTAAATTTGAGACCCTGTTCTGTTTTGTAATTCAGTTCATGTGTAGACAAGTTTACCTTCCGTGTATTAGTGATAACTTATGATGTTTCTTTTTCTATGTGACTTATTTCTCGTAGAATCGTCGTACCTGAATCCACTCATTATGCCGCTATGGGCCTGATAACGTAGATCTCATTGCTGAGTGATATTCCATTGTACGTACGTGCCACAACTTGTTTATCCATTTTTTGCTTTCTCGGATATTTAACTTGTACCGTAGACGAGGTTCCTGTAAACACAGCCGTCCCAAACTTTGGGGTGGCTGTGTGTTTTTGATTTTAATTTCCCTAAGCTATAGGACCATAAGTGGAAGTGCCATAGGCTGTGTTGCTTTGTTTCCTACGTGTTTCAGGAAACACCATACACTTCTCCAGAGTGGCTGTTGGCAATTTACATCCCGCCCATCAGCATAACAAGGCTCCCTGTTCTCCATGACCTGTCCTGCCTTTCTGGATTTTACACCTGTTTCAGATGGCCTTTTGGAACGGGGGGCAATGAGACTTCATTGTAGTGCAGATTTCCTTTACACGCTTCCTTGGTTGGCCAAAAAGGGCGTATGCGTTTTTTCCTGAATATATTCAGGAAAAAACGCATACGCCCTTTTTGGCCAAGTGCATCATTGTCGACATTCTGCCTCTTTTCCTATGCTTTAAGTGCAATTCCAGTCTACCCCCTGAAATCGTTTTCCTGAAATTCTGCCCCACTTTCAAGTCCTCTTCGAAGACTTACTTCAATATATTTTTGGACGATAGCTGTCATTCATAACTCTGCAGGTTTGTGAATTACAGTGCCCCTGAGCTCCTTTCTTCAACTTGCTTTCTTGTGAGCTGGCCGCAAAACCGCAGGATTGCTTCAGGCCCTAATCTGGTTCCGGCAGGGCACGCTGAGCCTTTGGTTAATCCCTCTTCCTGGTGGGAAATGAGCGTTCCATTTGCCCGTGCAGACACCTACAGCTAGTCTCTCATTGGTTCTCCCTATTCCTGTTCATCTTGCGCAGAAATTTAAAACTGTGCCAAACAGGAGGTTAAAGGCACTGACTCTCCATGTGGGGAGAGTGTTAGTAAAGCGTCTGGAATGGTGAACCCGAGTACCAGGGGACGTAACTTGAGATCCATTTGAAAACGTTTCCCAATCACACGGTGGACCATACTCTGGGTTTCCCATGCATGTTTTAGCTGAAGGAAGAATCCCTTAAACCTGGAGAGTTGGGGCCCATGGAATGGCTACCATGCAGTATGACTTCAAAGGGTCTGCGTTTGCTCACCGAACCTGAGCAATGCAATCAGCCCGAAGTGTCCAGCCTTATGTCTCACCCAGCTCTGGGTGTAGATGTGGTAAATCCAGGTTGCATCACAAGCCCTGAATGAATTATTTAAGAATTGCTCTCTATTTCACTGTCATAGTGTTTTGTTTTTGAAATTTATTTTGATAATGGGATTTATCGGATTTTCACTGCTGCGTTTAGGCCGCTGTATACACGCTTGATTTCCTTATGGAGACATATAAATCCATGGGTCTTAAGATTCTTACTTGTCAGGTATATTCCCAAGCGTTGAATATGGGGTGTTGAGTCCATTTCGTTGAGCAAGGAGTAGGTCTTGTCTATTATATATTTGGCTTATGGAACGATATCTGTGCTAATTTCAATCTCTGGTTTTATGCAGCACCCCAACTCACCTTTCCCCATAAGCAAGCATAAGTTGGTTTTCTAAATTTGAGACCCTGTTCTGTTTTGTAATTCAGTTCATGTGCAGCCAAGTTTACGTTCCGTGTATTAGTGATATCTTATGATGTTTCTTTTTCTGTGTGACTTATTTCTCGTAGAATCGTCATACCTGAATCCACTCATTATGCCGCTATGGGCCTGATGACCTAGATTTCATTGCTGAGTGATATTCCATTGTACGTACGTACCACAACTTCTTTATCCATTTTTTACTTTCTCATATATTTAACTTGTACCGTAGACGAGGTTCTTGTAAACAGAGCCATCCCAAACTTTGGGGTGGCTGTGTGTTTTTGATTTTAATTTCCCTAAGCTATAGGACCCTAAGTGGAAGTGCCATAGGCTGTGTTGCTGTGTTTCCTACGTGTTTCAGGAAACACCATACACTTCTCCAGAGTGGCTGTTGGCAATTTACATCCCGCCCATCAGCATAACAAGGCTCCCTGTTCTCCATGACCTGTCCTGCCTTTCTGGGTTTTACACTTTTTTCAGATGGCCCTTTTGACCGGGGGGCAGTGAGACTTCATTGTAGTGCAGATTTCCTTTACACGCTTGCTTGGTTGGCCAAAAAGGGCGTATGCGTTTTTTCCTGAATATATTCAGGAAAAAACGCATACGCCCTTTTTGGCCAAGTGCATCATTGTCGACATTCTGCCTCTTTTCCTATGCTTTAAGTGCAATTCCAGTCTACCCCCTGAAATCGTTTTCCTGAAATTCCGCCCCGCTTTCAAGTCCTCTTCGAAGACTTACTTCAATACATTTTTGGACGATAGCTGTCATTCATAACTCTGCAGGTTTGTGAATTACAGTGCCCCTGAGCTCCTTTCTTCAACTCGCTTTCTTGTGAGCTGGCCGCAAAACCGCAGGATTGTTTCAGGCCCTAATCTGGTTCCGGCAGGGCACGCTGAGCCTTTGGTTAATTCCTCTTCCTGGTGGGAAATGAGCGTTCCATTTGCCCGTGCAGACACCTACAGCTAGTCTCTTATTGGTTCTCCCTATTCCTGTTCATCGTGCGCAGAAATTGCAAACTGGGCCAAACAGGAGGTTAAAGGCACTGACTTTCCAAGTGGGGAGAGTGTTAGTAAAGTGTCTGGAACGGTGCACCCGAGTACCAGGGGACGAAACCTGAGATGCATTTGAAAACGTTTCCCAATCACACAGTGGAGCATACTCCGGGTTTCCCATGCATGTTTTAGCTGAAGGAAGAATCCCTTAAACCTGGAGAGTTGGGACCCATGGAATGGGTACCATGCAGTATGACTTCAAAGGGTCTGCGTTTGCTCACCAAACCTCACCAATGCTATCAGCCCAAAGTGTCCAGCCTTATGTCTCAACCAGCTCTGAGTGTAGATGTGGTAAATCCAGGTTGCATCACAAGCCCTGAATGAATTATTTAAGAATTGCTCTCTATTTCACTGTGATTGTGTTTTTTTTTTAAACATCTTTATTGGGGTATAATTGCTTTACATTGGTGTGTTAGTTTCTGCTTTATAACAAAGTGAATCAGTTATACATATACATATGTTCCCATATGTCTTCCCTCTTGCGTCTCCCTCCCTCCCACTCTCCCTATCCCACCCCTCCAGGCTGTCACAAAGCACCAAGCTAATATCCCTGTGCCTTGCAGCTGCTTCCCACTAGCTATCTACCTTACTACGTTTGTTAGTGTGTATATGTCCATGACTCTCTCTCGCCCTGTCAAAGCTCACCCCTCCCCCTCCCCATATCCTCAAGTCCGTTCTCCAGTAGGTCTGCGTCTTTATTCCTGTTTTACCCCTAGGTTCTTCATGACATTTTTTTCCCCTTAAATTCCATATATATGTGTTAGCATACGGTATTTGTCTTTTTCTTTCTGACTTACTTCACTCTGTATGACAGACTCTAGGTCTATCCATCTCATTACAAATAGCTCAATTTCATTTCTTTTTAAGGCTGAGTAATATTCCATTGTATATATGTGCCACATTTTCTTTATCCATTCATCCGATGATGGGCGCTTAGGTTGTTTCCATCTCCGGGCTATTGTAAATAGAGCTGCAATGAACATTTTGGTACATGACTCTTTTTGAATTTTGGTTTTCCCAGGGTATATGCCCAGTAGTGGGATTGCTGGGTCATATGGTAATTCTATTTGTAGTTTTTTAAGGAACCTCCATACTGTTCTCCATAGTGGCTGAACCAATTCACATTCCCACCAGCAGTGCAAGAGTGTTCCCTTTTCTCCACACCCTCTCCAGCATTTATTGTTTCTAGATTTTTTGATGATGGCCATTCTGACTGGTGTGAGATGATATCTCATTGTAGTTTTGATTTGCATTTCTCTAATGATTAATGATGTTGAGCATTCTTTCATGTGTTTGTTGGCATTCTGTATATCTTCTTTGGAGAAATGTCTATTTAGGTCTTCTGCCCATTTTTGGATTGGGTTGTTTGTTTTTTTGTTATTGAGCTGCATGAGCTGCTTGTAAATTTTGGAGATTAATCCTTTGTCATTTGCTTCATTTGCATGTCATTGTGTTTTGTTTGTGAAATTTATTTTGTTAATGGGATTTATCGGATATTCACTGCTGCGTTTAGGCCACTGTACACACGCATGACTTCCTTATGGAGACATATAAATCCATGGGTCTTAAGATTCTTACTTGTCAGGTATATTCCCAGGCGTTGAATATGGGGTGTTGAGTCCATTTCGTTGAGCAACAGTAGGTCTTGTCTATTATATATTTGGCTTATGGAACGGTATCTGTGCTAATTTCAATCTCTGGTTTGATGCAGCACCCCAACTCACCTTTCCCCATAAGCAAGCATAAGTTGGTTCTCTAAATTTGAGACCCTGTTCTGTTTTGTAATTCAGTTCATGTATAGCCAAGTTTATGTTCCGTGTATTAGTGATATCTTATGATGTTTCTTTTTCTGTGTGACTTATTTCTCGTAGAATCGTCGTACCTGAATCCACTCATTATGCCGCTATGGGCCTGATGACGTAGATCTCATTGTTGAGTGATATTCCATTGTACGTACGTACCACAACTTCTTTATCCATTTTTTGCTTTCTCGGATATATAACTTGTACCGTAGACGAGGTTCTTGTAAACAGAGCCGTCCCAAACTTTGGGGTGCCTGTGTGTTTTTGATTTTAATTTCCCTAAGCTATAGGACCCTAAGTGGAAGTGCCATAGGCTGTGTTGCTTTGTTTCCTATGTGTTTCAGGAAACACCATACACTTCTCCAGAGTGGCTGTTGGCAATTTACATCCCGCCCATCAGCATAACAAGGCTCCCTCTTCTCCATGACCTGTCCTGCCTTTCTGGATTTTACACTTTTTTCAGATGGCCCTTTTGACCGGGGGGCAGTGAGACTTCAATGTAGTGCAGATTTCCTTTACACGTTTGCTTGATTGGCCAAAAAGGGCGTATGCATTTTTTCCTGAATATATTCAGGAAAAAACGCATACGCCCTTTTTGGGCAAGTGCATCATTGTCGACATTCTGCCTCTTTTCCTATGCTTTAAGTGCAATTCCAGTCTACCTCCTGAAATCGTTTTCCTGAAATTCTGCCCCGCTTTCAAGTCCTCTTCGAAAACTTACTTCAATACATTTTTGGACGATAGCTGTCATTCATAACTCTGCAATATTGTGAATTACAGTGCCCCTGAGCTCCTTTCTTCAACTCGCTTTCTTGTGAGCTGGCCGCAAAACCGCAGGATTGCTTCAGGCCCTAATCTGGTTCCGGCAGGGCACGCTGAGCCTTTGGTTAATTCCTCTTCCTGGTGGGAAATGAGTGTTCCATTTGCCCGTGCAGACACCTACAGCTGGTCTCTCATTGGTTCTCCCTATTCCTGTTCATCTTGCGCAGAAATTGCAAACTGTGCCAAACAGGAGGTTAAAGGCACTGACTTTCCAAGTGGGGAGAGTTTTAGTAAAGTGTCTGGAACGGTGCACCCGAGTACCAGGGGACGAAACCTGAGATGCATTTGAAAACGTTTCCCAATCACACGGTGGAACATACTCCGAGTTTCACATGCATGTGTTAGCTGAAGGAAGAATCCCTTAAACCTGGAGAGTTGGGACCCATGGAATGGGTACCATGCAGTATGACTTCAAAGGGTCTGCGTTTGCTCACCAAACCTAATCAATGCTATCAGCCCGAAGTGTCCAGCCTTATGTCTCAACCAGCTCTGGGTGTAGATGTGGTAAATCCAGGTTGCATCACAAGCCCTGAATGAATTATTTAAGAATTGCTCTCTATTTCACTGTCATTGTGTTTTGTTTTTGAAATTAATTTTGATAATGGGATTTATCGGATTTTCACTGCTGCGTTTAGGCCGCTGTACACACGCTTGATTTCCTTATGGAGCCATATAAATCCATGGGTCTTAACATTCTTACTTGTCAGGTTAATTTCCAGGCGTTGAATATGGGGTGTTGAGTCCATTTCGTTGAGCAAGGGGTAGGTCTTGTCTATTATATATTTGGCTTATGGAATGGTATCTGTGCTAATTTCAATCTCTGGTTTGATGCAGCACCCCAACTCACCTTTCCCCATAAGCAAGCATAAGTTGGTTTTCTAAATTTGAGACCATGTTCTGTTTTGTAATTCAGTTCATGCTTAGCCAAGTTTACGTTCCGTGTATTAGTGATATCTTATGATGTTTCTTTTTCTGTGTGACTTATTTCTCGTAGAATTGTCGTACCTGAATCCACTCATTATACTGCTACGGGCCTGATGACGTAGATCTCATTGCTGAGTGATATTCCATTGTACGTACGTACCTCAACTTCTTTATCCATTTTTTGCTTTCTCGGATATTTAACTTGTACCGTAGACGAGGTTCTTGTAAACAGAGCCGTCCCAAATGTTGGGGTGGCTGTGTGTTTTTGATTTTAATTTTCCTAAGCTATAGGACCATAAGTAGAAGTGCCATACGCTGTGTTGCTTTGTTTCCTATGTGTTTCAGGAAACACCATATACTTCTCCAGAGTGGCTGTTGGCAATTTACATCCCGACCATCAGCAAAACAAGGCTCCCTCTTCTCCATGACCTGTCCTGCCTTTCTGGATTTTACACTTTATTCAGATGGCCCTTTTGACCGGGGGCAGTGAGACTTCTTTGTAGTGAAGATTTCCTTTACACGCTTGCTTGTTTGGCCAAAAAGGGCGTATGCGTTTTTTCCTGAATATATTCAGGAAAAAACGCATACGCACTTTTTGACCAACTGCATCATTGTGGACATTCTGCCTCTTTTCCTATGCTTTAAGTGCAATTCCAGTCTACCTCCTGAAATCGTTTTCCTGAAATTCTGCCCCGCTTTCAAGTCCTCTTCGAAAACTTACTTCAATACATTTTTGGACGATAGCTGTCATTCATAACTCTGCAGGATTGTGAATTACAGTGCCCCTGAGCTCCTTTCTTCAACTCGCTTTCTTGTGAGCTGGCCGCAAAACCGCAGGATTGCTTCAGGCCCTAATCTAGTTCCGGCAGGGCACGCTGAGCCTTTGGTTAATTCCTCTTCCTGGTGGGAAATGAGCGTTCCATTTGCCCGTGCAGACACCGACAGCTAGTCTCTCATTGGTTCTCCCTATTCCTGTTAATCTTGCGCAGAAATTGCAAACTGTGCCAAACAGGAGGTTAAAGGCACTGACTTTCCAAGTGGGGAGAGTGTTAGTAAAGTGTCTGGAACGGTGCACCCGAGTACCATAGGACGTAACTTGAGATCCATTTGAAAACGTTTCCCATTCACACGGTGGACCATACTCTGGGTTTCCCATGCATGTTTTTGCTGAAGGAAGAATCCCTTAAACCTGGAGAGTTGGGACCCATGGAATGGGTACCATTCAGTACGACTTCAAAGGGTCTGCGTTTGCTCAACAAACCTCACCAATGCTATCAGCCCAAAGTGTCCAGCCTTATGTCTCAACCAGCTCTGGGTGTAGATGTGGTAAATCCAGGTTGCATCACAAGCCCTGAATGAATTATTTAAGAATTGCTCTCTATTTCACTGTCATTGTGTTTTGTTTTTGAAATTTATTTTTATAATGGGATTTATCGGATTTTCACTGTTGCGTTTATGCCGCTGTACACACGCTTGATTCCCTTATGGAGACATATAAATCCATGGGTCTTAAGATTCTTACTTGTCAGGTATATTTCCAGGCGTTGAATATGGGGTGTTGAGTCCATTTCGTTGAGCAAGGAGTAGGTCGTGTCTATTATATATTTGCCTTATGGAACGGTATCTGTGCTAATTTCAATCTCTGGTTTGATGCAGCACCCCAACACACCTTTCCCCATAAGCAAGCATAAGTTGGTTTTCGAAATTTGAGACCCTGTTCTGTTTTGTAATTCAGTTCATGTGTAGCCAAGTTTACGTTCCGTGTATTAGTGATATCTTATGATGTTTCTTTTTCTGTGTGACTTATTTCTCGTAGAATCGTCGTACCTGAATCCACTCATTATGCTGCTACGGGTCTGATGAGGTAGATCTCATTGCTGGGTGATATTCCATTGTACGTACGTACCACAACTTCTTTATCCATTTTTTGCTTTCTCGGATATTTAACTTGTACCGTAGACGAGGTTCTTGTAAACAGAACCATCCCAAACTTTGGGGTGGCTGTGTGTTTTTGATTTTAATTTCCCTAAGCTATAGGACCCTAAGTGGAAGTGCCATAGGCTGTGTTGCTTTGTTTCCTACGTGTTTCAGGAATCACCATACACATCTCCAGAGTGGCTGTTGGCAATTTACAACCCGCCCATCAGCATAACAAGGCTCCCTGTTCTCCATGACCTGTCCTGCCTTTCTGAATTTTACACTTGTTTCAGATGGCCCTTTTGACCGGGGGGCAGTGAGACGTCACTGTACAGCACATTTCTTTAACATGCTTGCTTGGTTGGCCAAAAAGGGCGTATGCGTTTTTTCCTGAATATATTCAGGAGAAAACGCATACGCCCTTTTTGGCCTAGGGCATCAATGTCGACGTTCTGCCTCTTTTCCTATGCTTTAAATGCAATTCCAGTCTACCCCCTGAAATCGTTTTCCTGCAATTCTGCTCCCCTTACAAATCCTCTTCACAGCCTTCCTTCAATATATTTTTGGACGATAGCTGTCATTTATAACTCTGCATGTTTGTGAATTACAGTGCCCCTGATCTCCTTTCTTCAACTCGCTTTCTTGTGAGCTGGCCACAAAATCGCAAGATTGCTTAAGGCCCTAATCTGGTTCCGGCACGGCATGCTGAGCCTTTGGTTAATTCCTCTTCCTGGTGGGAAATGAGCACTAAATTTGCCCGTGCAGACGCCTACAGCTAGTCTCTCATTGGTTCTCCCTATTCCTGTTCATCTTGCGCAGAAATTGCAAACTGTGCCAAACAGGAGGTTAAAGGCACTGACTCTCCAAGTGGGGAGAGTGTTAGTAAAGGGTCTGGAATGGTCAACCCGAGTAAAAGGGGACGAAAACTGAGATGCATTTGAAAACGTTTCCCAGTCACACGGTGCACCATACTGTGGGTTTCCCATGCGTGTTTTAGCTGAAGGAAGAATCCCTTAAACCTGGAGAGTTGGGACCCATGGAATGGGTACCATGCAGTATGACTTCAAAGGGTCTGCATTTGCTCATCGAACCTCACCAATGCTATCAGCCATGAAGTGTCCAACCTTATGTCTCACTCAGCTCTGGGTCTAGATGTGGTAAATCCAGGTTGCATCACAATCCCTGAATGATTTATTTAAGAATTGATCTCTATTTCACTGTCATTGTGTTTTGTTTTTGTAATTCATTTTGATAATGGGATTTATCGGATTTTCTCTGCTGCGTTCATGCAGCTGTACACACACCTGATTCTCTTACGGAGACATATAAATCCATGGGTTTGAAGATTCTTACTAGTCAGGTGTATTCCTAGGCATTGAATATGTGGTGTTTAGTCCATTTCGTTGAGTAAGGGGTAGGTCTTGACTATTACATATTTGGCTTATGGAAAGGTATCTGTGCTAATATTTATCTCTGGTTTTATGCAGCACCCCAACTCACCTTTCAAATTAAGCAATCATAAGTTGGTTTTCTAAATTTGAGACCCTGTTCTGTTTTGTAATTCAGTTCATGTGTAGCCAAGTTTACATTCCGTGTATTAGTGATATCTTATGATGTTTCATTTTCTGTGTGACTTATTTCACTTAGAATCATCGTACCTGAATCCACTCATTATGCCGCGACGGGCCTAATGACATAGATTTCATTGGTGAGTGATATTCCATTGTACGTACGTACCACAAATTCTTTATCCATTTTTCGCTTTCTGGGATATTTAACATGTACCGTAGATGAAGTTCTTGTAAACCGAGGCGTCCGAAACATTGGGGTGGCTGTGCGTTTTTTATTTTAATTTCCCTAATCTATAGGACCATAAGTGGAAGTGCCATAGGCTGTGTTGCTTTGTTTCCAATGTGTTTCCGGAAACACCATAAACTTCTCCAGAGTGGCTGTTGGCAATTTACATCCCGCCCATCAGCGTAACAAGCCTCCTTGTTCTCCATGACCTGTCCTGCCTTTCTGGATTTTACACTTTTTTCAGATGGCCCTTTTGACCGGGGGGCAGTGAGACTTCATTGTAGTGCAGATTTCCTTTACACGCTTGCTTGGTTGGCCAAAAAGGGCGTATGCGTTTTTTCCTGAGTATATTCAGGAAAAAACACATACACCCTTTTTGGCCAAGTGCATCATTGTGGACATTCTGCCTCTTTTCCTATGCTTTAAGTGCAATTCCAGTCTACCCCCTGAAATCGTTTTCCTGAAATTCTGCCCCGCTTTCAAGTCCTATTCGAAGTCTTACTTCACTACATTTTTGGACGATAGGTGTCATTCATAACTCTGCAGGTTTGTGAATTACAGTGCCCCTGAGCTCCTTTCTTCAACTTGCTTTCTTGTGAGCTGCCCGCAAAACCGCAGTATTGCTTCAGGCCCTAATCTGCTTCCGGAAGGGCACGCTGAGCCTTTGGTTAATTCCTCTTCCTGGTGGGAAATGAGCGTTCCATTTGCCCGTGCAGACACCTACAGCTAGTCTCTCATTGGTTCTCCCTATTCCTGTTCATCTTGCGCAGAAATTGCAAACTGTGACAAACAGGAGGTTAAAGGCACTGACTCTCCAAGTGAGGAGAGTGTTAGTAAAGCGTCTGGAACTGTGCACCCGAGTACCAGGGGTCGAAACCTGAGATGCATTTGAAAACGTTTCCCAATCACACGGTGGACCATACTCTGGGTTTCCCATGCATGTTTTAGCTGAAGGAAGAATCCCTTAAACCTGGAGAGTTGGGACCCATGGAATGGCTACCATGCAGTATGACTTCAAAGGGTCTGCGTTTGCTCACCGAACCTCACCAATGCTATCAGCCCGAAGTGGCCAGCCTTATGTCTCACCCAGCTCTGTGTGTAGATGTGGTAAATCCAGGTTGCATCACAAGCCCTGAATGAATTATTTAAGAATTGCTCTCAATTTCACTGTCATTGTGTTTTGTTAGTGAAATTTATTTTGATAATGGCATTTATCGGATTTTCACTGCTGCGTTTAGGCCGCTGTACACACGCTTGATTTCCTTATGGAGACGTATAAATCCATGGGTCTTAAGATTCTTACTTGTCAGGTATATTACCAGGCGTTGAATATGGGGTGTTGAGTCCATTTCGTTGAGCAAGGAGTAGGTCTTGTCTATTATATATTTGGCTTATGGAATGGTATCTGTGCTAATTTCAATCTCTGGTTTGATGCAGCACCCCAACTCACCTTTCCCCATAAGCAAGCATAAGTTTGTTTTCTAAATTTGAGACCCTGTTCTGTTTTGTAATTCAGTTCATGTGTAGCCAAGTTTACGTTCCGTGTATTAGTGATATCTTATGATGTTTCTTTTTCTGTGTGACTTATTTCTCGTAGAATCGTCGTACCTGAATGCACTCATTATGCCGCTACGGGCCAGATGACGTAGATCTCATGGCTGAGTGATATTCCATTGTACGTACGTACCACAATTTCTTTATCCATTTTTTGCTTTCTCGGATATTTAACTTGTACCGTAGACGAGGTTCTTGTAAACAGAGCCGTCCCAAACTTTGGGGTGGCTGTGTGTTTTTGATTTTAATTTCCCTAAGCTATAGGACCCTAAGTGGAAGTGCCATAGGCTGTGTTACTTTGTTTCCTACGTGTTTCAGGAAACACCATACACTTCTCCAGAGTGGCTGTTGGCAATTTACATCCCGCCAATCAGCATAACAAGGCTCCCTGTTCTCCAGGACCTGTCCTGCCTTTCTGGATTTTACACTTTTTTCAGATGTCCCTTTTAACCGGGGGGGAGTGAGACTTCATTGTATTGCAGATTTCCTTTACACGCTTGCTTGGTTGGCCAAAAAGGGCGTATGCGTTTTTTCCTGAAAGGAAAAAACGCATACGCCCTTTTTGGCCAAGTGCATCATTGTCGACATTCCGCCTCTTTTCCTATGCTTTAAGTGCAATTCCAGTCTACGCCCTGAAATCGTTTTCCTGAAATTCTGCCCCACTTTCAAGTCCTCTTCGAAGACTTACTTCAATACATTTTTGGACGATAGCTGTCATTCATAAATCTGCAGGTTTGTGAATTACAGTGCCCCTGAGCTCCTTTCTTCAACTCGCTTTCTTGTGAGCTGGCCGCAAAACCGCTAGATTGCTTCAGGCTCTAATCTGGTTCCTGCAGGGCACGCTGAGCCTTTGGTTAATTCCTCTTCCTGGTGGGTAATGAGCGTTCCGTTTGCCCGTGCAGACACCTACAGTTGGTCTCTCATTGGTTCTCCCTATTCCTGTTCATCTTGCGCAGAAATTGCAAACTGTGCCAAACAGGAGGTTAAAGGCACTGACTCTCCAAGTGGGGAGAGTGTTAATAAAGCGTCTGGAACGGTGAACCCGAGTACCAGGGGACGAACCCTGAGATGCATTTGAAAACGTTTCCCAATCACACGGTGGACCATACTCTGGGTTTCCCATGCATGTTTTAGCTGAAGGAAGAATCCCTTAAACCTGGAGAGTTGGGACCCATGGAATGGGTACCATGCAGTATGACTTCAAAGGGTCTGCGTTTGCTCACCCAACCTCACCAATGCTATCAGCCCGAAGTATCCAGCCTTATGTCTACCCCAACTCTGGGTGTAGCTGTGGTAAATCATGTTGCATCACAAGCCCTGAATGAATTATTTAAGAATTGCTCTCTATTTAACTGTCATTGTGTTTTGTTTTTGAAATTTATTTTTTATAATGGGATTTATCGGATTTTCACTGTTGGGTTTAGGCCGCTGTACACATGCTTGATTTCCTTATGGAGACATATAAATCCATGGGTTTTAAGATTCTTACTTGTCAGGTATATTCCCATGTGTTGAATAAGGGGTGTTGAGTCCATTTCGTTGAGCAAGGAGTAGGTCTTGTCTATTATATATTTGGCTTATGGAACGGTATCTGTGCTAATTTCAATCTCTGGTTTTATGCAGCACCCCAACTCACCTTTCCCCATAAGCAAGCATAAGTTGGTTTTCTAAATATGAGACCCTGTTCTGTTTTGTAATTCAGTTCATGTGTAGCCAAGTTTACGTTCCGTGTATTAGTGATATCTTATGATGTTTCTTTTTCTGTGTGACTTATTTCTCGTAGAATCGTCGTACCTGAATCCACTCATTATGCCGCTACGGGCTGATGACGTAGATCGCATTGCTGAGTGAAATTCCATTGTACGTACGTACGACAACTTTTTATCCATTTTTTGCTTTCTCAGATATTTAACTTGTACCGTAGACGAGGTTCTTGTAAACAGAGCTGTCCCAAACTTTGGGGTGGCTGTGTGTTTTTGATTTTAATTTCCCTAAGCTATAGGACCCTAAGTGGAAGTGCCATAGGCTGTGTTGCTTTGTTTCCTACGTGTTTCAGGAAACACCATACACTTCTCCAGAGTGGCTGTTGGCAATTTACATCCCTCCCATCAGCATAATAAGGTTCCTTGTTCTCCATGACCTGTCCTGCCTTTCTGGATTTTACACTTTTTTCAGATGGCCCTTTTGACCGGGGGGCAGTGAGACTTCATTGTAGTGCAGATTTCCTTTACACGCTTGCTTGGTTGACCAAAAAGGGCGTATGCGTTTTTTCCTGAATATATTGAGGAAAAAACGGATACCCCCTTTTTGGCCAAGTGCATCATTGTGGACTTCTGCCTCTTTTCCTATGCTTTAAGTGCAATTCCAGTCTACCCCCTGAAATCGTTTTCCTAAAATTCTGCCCCGCTTTCAAGTCCTCTTCGAAGATTTACTTCAATACATTTTTCGACAATAGCTGTCATTCATAACTCTGCAGGTTTGTGAATTACAGTGCCCCTGAGCTCCTTTCTTCAACTCGCTTTCTTGTGAGCTGGCCGCAAAACCGCAGGATTGCTTCAGGCCCTAATCTGGTTCCGGCAGGGCACGCTGAGCCTTTGGTTAATCCCTCTTCCTGGTGGAAAATGAGCGTTCCATTTGCCCGTGCAGACACCTACAGCTAGTCTCTCATTGGTTCTCCCTATTCCTGTTCATCTTGCGCAGAAATTGCAAACTGTGGCAAACAGGAGTTTAAAGGCACTGACTCTCCAAGTGGGGAGAGTGTTAGTAAAGCGTCTGGAACGGTGAACCTGAGTACCAGGGGACGAACCTTGAGATGCATTTGAAAACGTTTCCCAATCACACGGTGGACCATATTCTGGGTTTCCCATGCATGTTTTAGCTGAAGGAAGAATCCCTTAAACCTGGAGAGTTGGGACCCATGGAATGGGTACCATGCAGCATGACTTCAAAGGGTCTGCGTTTGCTCACCGAACCTCACCAATGCTATCAGCACGAAGTGTCCAGCCTTATGTCTCACCCAGCTCTGGGTGTAGATGTGGTAAATCCAGGTTGCATCACAAGCCCTGAATGAATTATTTAAGAATTGCTCTCTATTTCACTGTCATTGTGTTTTTTTTTTAAACATCTTTATTTGGGTATAATTGCTTTACAATGGTGTGTTAGTTTCTGCTTTATAACAAAGTGAATCAGTTATACATATACATATGTTCCCATATGTCTTCCCTCTTGCGTCTCCCTCCCTCCCACTCTCCCTATCCCACCCCTCCAGGCTGTCACAAAGTACAAAGCTAATATCCCTGTGCCTTGCGGCTGCTTCCCACTAGCTATCTACCTTACTACGTTTGTTAGTGTGTATATGTCCATGACTCTCTCTCGCCCTGTCAAAGCTCACCCCTCCCCCTCCCCATATCCTCAAGTCCGTTCTCCAGTAGGTCTGCGTCTTTATTCCTGTCTTACCCCTAGGTTCTTCATGACATTTTTTTCCCCTTAAATTCCATATATATGTGTTAGCATACGGTATTTGTCTTTTTCTTTCTGACTTACTTCACTCTGTATGACAGACTCTAGGTCTATCCATCTCATTACAAATAGCTCAATTTCATTTCTTTTTAAGGCTGAGTAATATTCCATTGTATATATGTGCCACATTTTCTTTATCCATTCATCCGATGATGGGCGCTTAGGTTGTTTCCATCTCCGGGCTATTGTAAATAGAGCTGCAATGAACATTTTGGTACATGACTCTGTTTGAATTTTGGTTTTCCCAGGGTATATGCCCAGTAGTGGGATTGCTGGGTCATATGGTAATTCTATTTGTAGTTTTTTAAGGAACCTCCATACTGTTCTCCATAGTGGCTGAACCAATTCACATTCCCACCAGCAGTGCAAGAGTGTTCCCTTTTCTCCACACCCTCTCCAGCATTTATTGTTTCTAGATTTTTTGATGATGGCCATTCTGACTGGTGTGAGATGATATCTCATTGTAGTTTTGATTTGCATTTCTCTAATGATTAATGATGTTGAGCATTCTTTCATGTGTTTGTTGCCATTCTGTATATCTTCTTTGGAGAAATGTCTATTTAGGTCTTCTGCCCATTTTTGGATTGGGTTGTTTGTTTATTTGTTATTGAGCTGCATGAGCTGCTTGTAAAATTTGGAGATTAATCCTTTGTCATTTGCTTCATTTGCATGTCATTGTGTTTTGTTTGTGAAATTTATTTTGTTAATGGGATTTATCGGATTTTCACTGCTGCGTTTAGGCCACTGTACACACGCTTGACTTCCTTATTTAGACATATAAATCCATGGGTCTTAAGATTCTTACTTGTCAGGTATATTCCCAGGCGTTGAATATGGGGTGTTGATTCCATTTCGTTGAGCAAGGAGCAGGTCTTGTCTATTATATATTTGGCTTATGGAACGGTATCTGTGCTAATTTCAATCTCTGGTTTGATGCAGCACCCCAACTCACCTTTCCCCATAAGCAAGCATAAGTTGGTTTTCTAAATTTGAGACCCTGTTCTGTTTTGTAATTCAGTTCATGTGTAGCCAAGTTTACGTTCCGTGTATTAGTGATATCTTATGATGTTTCTTTTTCTGTGTGACTTATTTCTCGTAGAATCGTCGTACCTGAATCCACTCTTTATGCCGCTACGGGCCTGATGACGTAGATCTCATTGTTGAGTGATATTCCATTGTACGTACGTACCACAACTTCTTTATCCATTTTTTGCTTTCTCGGATATTTAACTTGTACCGTAGACGAGGTTCTTGTAAACAGAGCCGTCCCAAACTTTGGGGTGGCTGTGTGTTTTTGATTTTAATTTCCCTAAGCTATAGGACCTAAGTGGAAGTGCCATAGGCTGTGTTGCTTTGTTTCCTACGTGTTTCAGGAAACACCATACACTTCTCCAGAGTGGCTGTTGGCAATTTACATCCCGCCCATCAGCATAACAAGGCTCCCTGTTCTCCATGACCTGTCCTGCCTTTCTGGATTTTACACTTTTTTCAGATGGCCCTTTTGACCGGGGGGCAGTGAGACTTCAATGTAGTGCAGATTTCCTTTACACGCTTGCTTGGTTGGCCAAAAAGGGCGTATGCGTTTTTTCCTGAATATATTCAGGAAAAAACGCATACGCCGTTTTTGGCCAAGTGCATCATTGTGGACATTCTGCCTCTTTTCCTATGCTTTAAGTGCAATTCCAGTCTACCCCCTGAAATCGTTTTCCTGATATTCTGCCCCACTTTCAATTCCTCTTCGAAGACTTACTTCAATACATTTTTGGACGATAGCTGTCATTCATAACTCTGCAGGTTTGTGAATTACAGTGCCCCTGGGCTCTTTTCTTCAACTCGCTATCTTGTGAGCTGGCCGCAAAACCGCAGGATTGCTTCAGGCCCTAATCTGGTTCCGGCAGGGCACGCTGAGCCTTTGGTTAATTCCTCTTCCTGGTGGGAAATGAGCGTTCCATTTGCCCGTGCAGACACTTACAGCTAGTCTCTCATTGGTTCTCCCTATTCCTGTTCATCTTGCGCAGAAATTGCAAACTGTGCCAAACAGAAGGTTAAAGGCACTGACTTTCCAAGTGGGGAGAGTGTTAGTAAAGTGTCTGGAACGGTGCACCCGAGTACCAGGGGATGAAACCTGAGATGCATTTGAAAACGTCTCCCAATCACACGGTGGAACATACTCCGGGTTTCCCATGCATGTTTTAGCTGAAGGAAGAATCCCTTAAACCTGGAGAGTTGGGACCCATGGAATGGGTACCATGCAGTATGACTTCAAAGGGTCTGCGTTTGCTCACCAAACCTCACCAATGCTATCAGCCCAAAGTGTCCAGCCTTATGTCTCAACCAGCTCTGGGTGTAGATGTGGTAAATCCAGGTTGCATCACAAGCCCTGAATGAATTATTTAAGAATTGCTCTCTATTTCACTGTCATTGTGTTTTTTTTTTTTAAACATCTTTATTGGGGTATAATTGCTTTACAATGGTGTGTTAGTTTCTGCTTTATAACAAAGTGAATCAGTTATACATATACATATGTTCCCATATGTCTTCCCTCTTGCGTCTCCCTCCCTCCCACTCTCCCTATCCCACCCCTCCAGGCTGTCACAAAGTACAAAGCTAATATCCCTGTGCCTTGCGGCTGCTTCCCACTAGCTATCTACCTTACTACGTTTGTTAGTGTGTATATGTCCATGACTCTCTCTCGCCCTGTCAAAGCTCACCCCTCCCCCTCCCCATATCCTCAAGTCCGTTCTCCAGTAGGTCTGCGTCTTTATTCCTGTCTTACCCCTAGGTTCTTCATGACATTTTTTTTCCCCTTAAATTCCATATATATGTGTTAGCATACGGTATTTGTCTTTTTCTTTCTGACTTACTTCACTCTGTATGACAGACTCTAGGTCTATCCATCTCATTACAAATAGCTCAATTTCATTTCTTTTTAAGGCTGAGTAATATTCCATTGTATATATGTGCCACATTTTCTTTATCCATTCATCCGATGATGGGCGCTTAGGTTGTTTCCATCTCCGGGCTATTGTAAATAGAGCTGCAATGAACATTTTGGTACATGACTCTGTTTGAATTTTGGTTTTCCCAGGGTATATGCCCAGTAGTGGGATTGCTGGGTCATATGGTAATTCTATTTGTAGTTTTTTAAGGAACCTCCATACTGTTCTCCATAGTGGCTGAACCAATTCACATTCCCACCAGCAGTGCAAGAGTGTTCCCTTTTCTCCACACCCTCTCCAGCATTTATTGTTTCTAGATTTTTTGATGATGGCCATTCTGACTGGTGTGAGATGATATCTCATTGTAGTTTTGATTTGCATTTCTCTAATGATTAATGATGTTGAGCATTCTTTCATGTGTTTGTTGCCATTCTGTATATCTTCTTTGGAGAAATGTCTATTTAGGTCTTCTGCCCATTTTTGGATTGGGTTGTTTGTTTATTTGTTATTGAGCTGCATGAGCTGCTTGTAAAATTTGGAGATTAATCCTTTGTCATTTGCTTCATTTGCATGTCATTGTGTTTTGTTTGTGAAATTTATTTTGTTAATGGGATTTATCGGATTTTCACTGCTGCGTTTAGGCCACTGTACACACGCTTGACTTCCTTATTTAGACATATAAATCCATGGGTCTTAAGATTCTTACTTGTCAGGTATATTCCCAGGCGTTGAATATGGGGTGTTGATTCCATTTCGTTGAGCAAGGAGCAGGTCTTGTCTATTATATATTTGGCTTATGGAACGGTATCTGTGCTAATTTCAATCTCTGGTTTGATGCAGCACCCCAACTCACCTTTCCCCATAAGCAAGCATAAGTTGGTTTTCTAAATTTGAGACCCTGTTCTGTTTTGTAATTCAGTTCATGTGTAGCCAAGTTTACGTTCCGTGTATTAGTGATATCTTATGATGTTTCTTTTTCTGTGTGACTTATTTCTCGTAGAATCGTCGTACCTGAATCCACTCTTTATGCCGCTACGGGCCTGATGACGTAGATCTCATTGTTGAGTGATATTCCATTGTACGTACGTACCACAACTTCTTTATCCATTTTTTGCTTTCTCGGATATTTAACTTGTACCGTAGACGAGGTTCTTGTAAACAGAGCCGTCCCAAACTTTGGGGTGGCTGTGTGTTTTTGATTTTAATTTCCCTAAGCTATAGGACCTAAGTGGAAGTGCCATAGGCTGTGTTGCTTTGTTTCCTACGTGTTTCAGGAAACACCATACACTTCTCCAGAGTGGCTGTTGGCAATTTACATCCCGCCCATCAGCATAACAAGGCTCCCTGTTCTCCATGACCTGTCCTGCCTTTCTGGATTTTACACTTTTTTCAGATGGCCCTTTTGACCGGGGGGCAGTGAGACTTCAATGTAGTGCAGATTTCCTTTACACGCTTGCTTGGTTGGCCAAAAAGGG
Source organism: Delphinapterus leucas (assembly GCF_059928025.1). Lineage (NCBI taxonomy): Eukaryota > Metazoa > Chordata > Mammalia > Artiodactyla > Monodontidae > Delphinapterus > Delphinapterus leucas. The sequence continues at coordinate 7,478,824 of NW_028322253.1, forward strand.
CGTATGCGTTTTTTCCTGAATATATTCAGGAAAAAACGCATACGCCGTTTTTGGCCAAGTGCATCATTGTGGACATTCTGCCTCTTTTCCTATGCTTCAAGTGCAATTCCAGTCTACCCCCTGAAATCGTTTTCCTGATATTCTGCCCCACTTTCAATTCCTCTTCGAAGACTTACTTCAATACATTTTTGGACGATAGCTGTCATTCATAACTCTGCAGGTTTGTGAATTACAGTGCCCCTGGGCTCTTTTCTTCAACTCGCTATCTTGTGAGCTGGCCGCAAAACCCGCAGGATTGCTTCAGGCCCTAATCTGGTTCCGGCAGGGCACGCTGAGCCTTTGGTTAATTCCTCTTCCTGGTGGGAAATGAGCGTTCCATTTGCCCGTGCAGACACTTACAGCTAGTCTCTCATTGGTTCTCCCTATTCCTGTTCATCTTGCGCAGAAATTGCAAACTGTGCCAAACAGAAGGTTAAAGGCACTGACTTTCCAAGTGGGGAGAGTGTTAGTAAAGTGTCTGGAATGGTGCACCCGAGTACCAGGGGATGAAACCTGAGATGCATTTGAAAACGTCTCCCAATCACACGGTGGAACATACTCCGGGTTTCCCATGCATGTTTTAGCTGAAGGAAGAATCCCTTAAACCTGGAGAGTTGGGACCCATGGAATGGGTACCATGCAGTATGACTTCAAAGGGTCTGCGTTTGCTCACCAAACCTCACCAATGCTATCAGCCCAAAGTGTCCAGCCTTATGTCTCAACCAGCTCTGGGTGTAGATGTGGTAAATCCAGGTTGCATCACAAGCCCTGAATGAATTATTTAAGAATTGCTCTCTATTTCACTGTCATTGTGTTTTTTTTTTTAAACATCTTTATTGGGGTATAATTGCTTTACAATGGTGTGTTAGTTTCTGCTTTATAACAAAGTGAATCAGTTATACATATACATATGTTCCCATATGTCTTCCCTCTTGCGTCTCCCTCCCTCCCACTCTCCCTATCCCACCCCTCCAGGCTGTCACAAAGTACAAAGCTAATATCCCTGTGCCTTGCGGCTGCTTCCCACTAGCTATCTACCTTACTACGTTTGTTAGTGTGTATATGTCCATGACTCTCTCTCGCCCTGTCAAAGCTCACCCCTCCCCCTCCCCATATCCTCAAGTCCGTTCTCCAGTAGGTCTGCGTCTTTATTCCTGTTTTACCCCTAGGTTCTTCATGACATTTTTTTCCCCTTAAATTCCATATATATGTGTTAGCATACGGTATTTGTCTTTTTCTTTCTGACTTACTTCACTCTGTATGACAGACTCTAGGTCTATCCATCTCATTACAAATAGCTCAATTTCATTTCTTTTTAAGGCTGAGTAATATTCCATTGTATATATGTGCCACATTTTCTTTATCCATTCATCCGATGATGGGCGCTTAGGTTGTTTCCATCTCCGGGCTATTGTAAATAGAGCTGCAATGAACATTTTGGTACATGACTCTGTTTGAATTTTGGTTTTCCCAGGGTATATGCCCAGTAGTGGGATTGCTGGGTCATATGGTAATTCTATTTGTAGTTTTTTAAGGAACCTCCATACTGTTCTCCATAGTGGCTGAACCAATTCACATTCCCACCAGCAGTGCAAGAGTGTTCCCTTTTCTCCACACCCTCTCCAGCATTTATTGTTTCTAGATTTTTTGATGATGGCCATTCTGACTGGTGTGAGATGATATCTCATTGTAGTTTTGATTTGCATTTCTCTAATGATTAATGATGTTGAGCATTCTTTCATGTGTTTGTTGCCATTCTGTATATCTTCTTTGGAGAAATGTCTATTTAGGTCTTCTGCCCATTTTTGGATTGGGTTGTTTGTTTTTTTGTTATTGAGCTGCATGTAAAATTTGGAGATTAATCCTTTGTCATTTGCTTCATTTGCATGTCATTGTGTTTTGTTTGTGAAACTTATTTTGTTAATGGGATTTATCGGATTTTCACTGCTGCGTTTAGGCCACTGTACACACGCTTGACTTCCTTATTTAGACATATAAATCCATGGGTCTTAAGATTCTTACTTGTCAGGTATATTCCCAGGCGTTGAATATGGGGTGTTGATTCCATTTCGTTGAGAAAGGAGCAGGTCTTGTCTATTATATATTTGGCTTATGGAACGGTATCTGTGCTAATTTCAATCTCTGGTTTGATGCAGCACCCCAACTCACCTTTCCCCATAAGCAAGCATAAGTTGGTTTTCTAAATTTGAGACCCTGTTCTGTTTTGTAATTCAGTTCATGTGTAGCCAAGTTTACGTTCCGTGTATTAGTGATATCTTATGATGTTTCTTTTTCTGTGTGACTTATTTCTCGTAGAATCGTCGTACCTGAATCCACTCTTTATGCCGCTACGGGCCTGATGACGTAGATCTCATTGTTGAGTGATATTCCATTGTACGTACGTACCACAACTTCTTTATCCATTTTTTGCTTTCTCGGATATTTAACTTGTACCGTAGACGAGGTTCTTGTAAACAGAGCCGTCCCAAACTTTGGGGTGGCTGTGTGTTTTTGATTTTAATTTCCCTAAGCTATAGGACCTAAGTGGAAGTGCCATAGGCTGTGTTGCTTTGTTTCCTACGTGTTTCAGGAAACACCATACACTTCTCCAGAGTGGCTGTTGGCAATTTACATCCCGCCCATCAGCATAACAAGGCTCCCTGTTCTCCATGACCTGTCCTGCCTTTCTGGATTTTACACTTTTTTCAGATGGCCCTTTTGACCGGGGGGCAGTGAGACTTCAATGTAGTGCAGATTTCCTTTACACCCTTGCTTGGTTGGCCAAAAAGGGCGTATGCGTTTTTTCCTGAATATATTCAGGAAAAAACGCATACGCCCTTTTTGGCCAAGTGCATCATTGTGGACATTCTGCCTCTTTTCCTATGCTTTAAGTGCAATTCCAGTCTACCCCCTGAAATCGTTTTCCTGATATTCTGCCCCACTTTCAATTCCTCTTCGAAGACTTACTTCAATACATTTTTGGACGATAGCTGTCATTCATAACTCTGCAGGTTTGTGAATTACAGTGCCCCTGGGCTCTTTTCTTCAACTCGCTATCTTGTGAGCTGGCCGCAAAACCGCAGGATTGCTTCAGGCCCTAATCTGGTTCCGGCAGGGCACGCTGAGCCTTTGGTTAATTCCTCTTCCTGGTGGGAAATGAGCGTTCCATTTGCCCGTGCAGACACTTACAGCTAGTCTCTCATTGGTTCTCCCTATTCCTGTTCATCTTGCGCAGAAATTGCAAACTGTGCCAAACAGAAGGTTAAAGGCACTGACTTTCCAAGTGGGGAGAGTGTTAGTAAAGTGTCTGGAACGGTGCACCCGAGTACCAGGGGATGAAACCTGAGATGCATTTGAAAACGTCTCCCAATCACACGGTGGAACATACTCCGGGTTTCCCATGCATGTTTTAGCTGAAGGAAGAATCCCTTAAACTTGGAGAGTTGGGACCCATGGAATGGGTACCATGCAGTATGACTTCAAAGGGTCTGCGTTTGCTCACCAAACCTCACCAATGCTATCAGCCCAAAGTGTCCAGCCTTATGTCTCAACCAGCTCTGGGTGTAGATGTGGTAAATCCAGGTTGCATCACAAGCCCTGAATGAATTATTTAAGAATTGCTCTCTATTTCACTGTCATTGTGTTTTTTTTTTTTAAACATCTTTATTGGGGTATAATTGCTTTACAATGGTGTGTTAGTTTCTGCTTTATAACAAAGTGAATCAGTTATACATATACATATGTTCCCATATGTCTTCCCCCTTGCGTCTCCCTCCCTCCCACTCTCCCTATCCCACCCCTCCAGGCTGTCACAAAGTACAAAGCTAATATCCCTGTGCCTTGCGGCTGCTTCCCACTAGCTATCTACCTTACTACGTTTGTTAGTGTGTATATGTCCATGACTCTCTCTCGCCCTGTCAAAGCTCACCCCTCCCCCTCCCCATATCCTCAAGTCCGTTCTCCGGTAGGTCTGCGTCTTTATTCCTGTTTTACCCCTAGGTTCTTCATGACATTTTTTTCCCCTTAAATTCCATATATATGTGTTAGCATACGGTATTTGTCTTTTTCTTTCTGACTTACTTCACTCTGTATGACAGACTCTAGGTCTATCCATCTCATTACAAATAGCTCAATTTCATTTCTTTTTAAGGCTGAGTAATATTCCATTGTATATATGTGCCACATTTTCTTTATCCATTCATCCGATGATGGGCGCTTAGGTTGTTTCCATCTCCGGGCTATTGTAAATAGAGCTGCAATGAACATTTTGGTACATGACTCTGTTTGAATTTTGGTTTTCCCAGGGTATATGCCCAGTAGTGGGATTGCTGGGTCATATGGTAATTCTATTTGTAGTTTTTTAAGGAACCTCCATACTGTTCTCCATAGTGGCTGAACCAATTCACATTCCCACCAGCAGTGCAAGAGTGTTCCCTTTTCTCCACACCCTCTCCAGCATTTATTGTTTCTAGATTTTTTGATGATGGCCATTCTGACTGGTGTGAGATGATATCTCATTGTAGTTTTGATTTGCATTTCTCTAATGATTAATGATGTTGAGCATTCTTTCATGTGTTTGTTGCCATTCTGTATATCTTCTTTGGAGAAATGTCTATTTAGGTCTTCTGCCCATTTTTGGATTGGGTTGTTTGTTTTTTTGTTATTGAGCTGCATGAGCTGCTTGTAAAATTTGGAGATTAATCCTTTGTCATTTGCTTCATTTGCATGTCATTGTGTTTTGTTTGTGAAACTTATTTTGTTAATGGGATTTATCGGATTTTCACTGCTGCGTTTAGGCCACTGTACACACGCTTGACTTCCTTATTTAGACATATAAATCCATGGGTCTTAAGATTCTTACTTGTCAGGTATATTCCCAGGCGTTGAATATGGGGTGTTGATTCCATTTCGTTGAGAAAGGAGCAGGTCTTGTCTATTATATATTTGGCTTATGGAACGGTATCTGTGCTAATTTCAATCTCTGGTTTGATGCAGCACCCCAACTCACCTTTCCCCATAAGCAAGCATAAGTTGGTTTTCTAAATTTGAGACCCTGTTCTGTTTTGTAATTCAGTTCATGTGTAGCCAAGTTTACGTTCCGTGTATTAGTGATATCTTATGATGTTTCTTTTTCTGTGTGACTTATTTCTCGTAGAATCGTCGTACCTGAATCCACTCTTTATGCCGCTATGGGCCTGATGACGTAGATCTCATTGTTGAGTGATATTCCATTGTACGTACGTACCACAACTTCTTTATCCATTTTTTGCTTTCTCGGATATTTAACTTGTACCGTAGACGAGGTTCTTGTAAACCGAGCCGTCCCAAACTTTGGGGTGGCTGTGTGTTTTTGATTTTAATTTCCCTAAGCTATAGGACCTAAGTGGAAGTGCCATAGGCTGTGTTGCTTTGTTTCCTACGTGTTTCAGGAAACACCATACACTTCTCCAGATTGGCTGTTGGCAATTTACATCCCGCCCATCAGCATAACAAGGCTCCCTGTTCTCCATGACCTGTCCTGCCTTTCTGGATTTTACACTTTTTTCAGATGGCCCTTTTGACCGGGGGGCAGTGAGACTTCAATGTAGTGCAGATTTCCTTTACACGCTTGCTTGGTTGGCCATAAACGGCGTATGCGTTTTTTCCTGAATATATTCAGGAAAAAACGCATACGCCGTTTTTGGCCAAGTGCATCATTGTGGACATTCTGCCTCTTTTCCTATGCTTTAAGTGCAATTCCAGTCTACCCCCTGAAATCGTTTTCCTGAAATTCTGCCCCACTTTCAATTCCTCTTCGAAGACTTACTTCAATACATTTTTGGACGATAGCTGTCATTCATAACTCTGCAGGTTTGTGAATTACAGTGCCCCTGGGCTCTTTTCTTCAACTCGCTATTTTGTGAGCTGGCCGCAAAACCGCAGGTTTGCTTCAGGCCCTAATCTGGTTCCGGCAGGGCACGCTGAGCCTTTGGTTAATTCCTCTTCCTGGTGGGAAATGAGCGTTCCATTTGCCCGTGCAGACACTTATAGCTAGTCTCTCATTGCTTCTCCCTATTCCTGTTCATCTTGCGCAGAAATTGCAAACTGTGCCAAACAGAAGGTTAAAGGCACTGACTTTCCAAGTGGGGAGAGTGTTAGTAAAGTGTCTGGAACGGTGCACCCGAGTACCAGGGGATGAAACCTGAGATGCATTTGAAAACGTCTCCCAATCACACGGTGGAACATACTCCGGGTTTCCCATGCATGTTTTAGCTGAAGGAAGAATCCCTTAAACCTGGAGAGTTGGGACCCATGGAATGGGTACCATGCAGTATGACTTCAAAGGGTCTGCGTTTGCTCACCAAACCTCACCAATGCTATCAGCCCAAAGTGTCCAGCCTTATGTCTCAACCAGCTCTGGGTGTAGATGTGGTAAATCCAGGTTGCATCACAAGCCCTGAATGAATTATTTAAGAATTGCTCTCTATTTCACTGTTATTGTGTTTTTTTTTTTTAAACATCTTTATTGGGGTATAATTGCTTTACAATGGTGTGTTAGTTTCTGCTTTATAACAAAGTGAATCAGTTATACATATACATATGTTCCCATATGTCTTCCCTCTTGCGTCTCCCTCCCTCCCACTCTCCCTATCCCACCCCTCCAGGCTGTCACAAAGTACAAAGCTAATATCCCTGTGCCTTGCGGCTGCTTCCCACTAGCTATCTACCTTACTACGTTTGTTAGTGTGTATATGTCCATGACTCTCTCTCGCCCTGTCAAAGCTCACCCCTCCCCCTCCCCATATCCTCAAGTCCGTTCTCCAGTAGGTCTGCGTCTTTATTCCTGTCTTACCCCTAGGTTCTTCATGACATTTTTTTCCCCTTAAATTCCATATATATGTGTTAGCATACGGTATCTGTCTTTTTCTTTCTGACTTACTTCACTCTGTATGACAGACTCTAGGTCTATCCATCTCATTACAAATAGCTCAATTTCATTTCTTTTTAAGGCTGAGTAATATTCCATTGTATATATGTGCCACATTTTCTTTATCCATTCATCCGATGAAGGGCGCTTAGGTTGTTTCCATCTCCGGGCTATTGTAAATAGAGCTGCAATGAACATTTTGGTACATGACTCTGTTTGAATTTTGGTTTTCCCAGGGTATATGCCCAGTAGTGGGATTGCTGGGTCATATGGTAATTCTATTTGTAGTTTTTTAAGGAACCTCCATACTGTTCTCCATAGTGGCTGAACCAATTCACATTCCCACCAGCAGTGCAAGAGTGTTCCCTTTTCTCCACACCCTCTCCAGCATTTATTGTTTCTAGATTTTTTGATGATGGCCATTCTGACTGGTGTGAGATGATATCTCATTGTAGTTTTGATTTGCATTTCTCTAATGATTAATGATGTTGAGCATTCTTTCATGTGTTTGTTGCCATTCTGTATATCTTCTTTGGAGAAATGTCTATTTAGGTCTTCTGCCCATTTTTGGATTGGGTTGTTTGTTTTTTTGTTATTGAGCTGCATGAGCTGCTTGTAAAATTTGGAGATTAATCCTTTGTCATTTGCTTCATTTGCATGTCATTGTGTTTTGTTTGTGAAATTTATTTTGTTAATGGGATTTATCGGATTTTCACTGCTGCGTTTAGGCCACTGTACACACGCTTGACTTCCTTATTTAGACATATAAATCCATGGGTCTTAAGATTCTTACTTGTCAGGTATATTCCCAGGCGTTGAATATGGTGTGTTGATTCCATTTCGTTGAGCAAGGAGCAGGTCTTGTCTATTATATATTTGGCTTATGGAACGGTATCTGTGCTAATTTCAATCTCTGGTTTGATGCAGCACCCCAACTCACCTTTCCCCATAAGCAAGCATAAGTTGGTTTTCTAAATTTGAGACCCTGTTCTGTTTTGTAATTCAGTTCATGTGTAGCCAAGTTTATGTTCCGTGTATTAGTGATATCTTATGATGTTTCTTTTTCTGTGTGACTTATTTCTCGTAGACTCCTCGTACGTTAATCCACTCATTATGCCCCTACGGGCCTGATGACGTAGATCTCATTGTTGAGTGATATTCCATTGTACGTACGTACCACAACTTCTTTATCCATTTTTTGCTTTCTCGGATATTTAACTTGTACCGTAGACGAGGTTCTTGTAAACAGAGCCGTCCCAAACTTTGGGGTGGCTGTGTGTTTTTGATTTTAATTTCCCTAAGCTATAGGACCTAAGTGGAAGTGCCATAGGCTGTGTTGCTTTGTTTCCTACGTGTTTCAGGAAACACCATACACTTCTCCAGAGTATCTGTTAGCAATTTACATCCCGCCCATCAGCATAACAAGGCTCCCTGTTCTCCATGACCTGTTCTGCCTTTCTGGATTTTACCCTTTTTTCAGATGGCCCTTTTGACCGGCGGGCAGTGAGACTTCAATGTAGTGCAGATTTCCTTTACACGCTTGCTTGGTTGGCCAAAAAGGGCGTATGCGTTTTTTCCTGAATATATTCAGGAAAAAACGCATACGCCCTTTTTGGCCAAGTGCATCATTGTGGACATTCTGCCTCTTTTCCTATGCTTTAAGTGCAATTCCAGTCTACCCCCTGAAATCGTTTTCCTGAAATTCTGCCCCACTTTCAATTCCTCTTCGAAGACTTACTTCAATACATTTTTGGACGATAGCTGTCATTCATAACTCTGCAGGTTTGTGAATTACAGTGCCCCTGGGCTCTTTTCTTCAACTCGCTATATTGTGAGCTGGCCGCAAAACCGCAGGATTGCTTCAGGCCCTAATCTGGTTCCGGCAGGGCACGCTGAGCCTTTGGTTAATTCCTCTTCCTGGTGGGAAATGAGTGTTCCATTTGCCCGTGCAGACACTTACAGCTAGTCTCTCATTGGTTCTCCCTATTCCTGTTCATCTTGCGCAGAAATTGCAAACTGTGCCAAACAGAAGGTTAAAGGCACTGACTTTCCAAGTGGGGAGAGTGTTAGTAAAGTGTCTGGAACGGTGCACCCGAGTACCAGGGGATGAAACCTGAGATGCATTTGAAAACGTTTCCCAATCACACGGTGGAACATACTCCGGGTTTCCCATGCATGTTTTAGCTGAAGGAAGAATCCCTTAAACCTGGAGAGTTGGGACCCATGGAATGGGTACCATGCAGTATGACTTCAAAGGGTCTGCGTTTGCTCACCAAACCTCACCAATGCTATCAGCCCAAAGTGTCCAGCCTTATGTCTCAACCAGCTCTGGGTGTAGATGTGGTAAATCCAGGTTGCATCACAAGCCCTGAATGAATTATTTAAGAATTGCTCTCTATTTCACTGTCATTGTGTTTTTTTTTTAAACATCTTTATTGGGGTATAATTGCTTTACAATGGTGTGTTAGTTTCTGCTTTATAACAAAGTGAATCAGTTATACATATACATATGTTCCCATATGTCTTCCCTCTTGCGTCTCCCTCCCTCCCACTCTCCCTATCCCACCCCTCCAGGCTGTCACAAAGTACAAAGCTAATATCCCTGTGCCTTGCGGCTGCTTCCCACTAGCTATCTACCTTACTACGTTTGTTAGTGTGTATATGTCCATGACTCTCTCTCGCCCTGTCAAAGCTCACCCCTCCCCCTCCCCATATCCTCAAGTCCGTTCTCCAGTAGGTCTGCGTCTTTATTCCTGTCTTACCCCTAGGTTCTTCATGACATTTTTTTTCCCCTTAAATTCCATATATATGTGTTAGCATACGGTATTTGTCTTTTTCTTTCTGACTTACTTCACTCTGTATGACAGACTCTAGGTCTATCCATCTCATTACAAATAGCTCAATTTCATTTCTTTTTAAGGCTGAGTAATATTCCATTGTATATATGTGCCACATTTTCTTTATCCATTCATCCGATGATGGACGCTTAGGTTGTTTCCATCTCCGGGCTATTGTAAATAGAGCTGCAATGAACATTTTGGTACATGACTCTGTTTGAATTTTGGTTTTCCCAGGGTATATGCCCAGTAGTGGGATTGCTGGGTCATATGGTAATTCTATTTGTAGTTTTTTAAGGAACCTCCATACTGTTCTCCATAGTGGCTGAACCAATTCACATTCCCACCAGCAGTGCAAGAGTGTTCCCTTTTCTCCACACCCTCTCCAGCATTTATTGTTTCTAGATTTTTTGATGATGGCCATTCTGACTGGTGTGAGATGATATCTCATTGTAGTTTTGATTTGCATTTCTCTAATGATTAATGATGTTGAGCATTCTTTCATGTGTTTGTTGGCATTCTGTATATCTTCTTTGGAGAAATGTCTATTTAGGTCTTCTGCCCATTTTTGGATTGGGTTGTTTGTTTTTTTGTTATTGAGCTGCATGAGCTGCTTGTAAAATTTGGAGATTAATCCTTTGTCATTTGCTTCATTTGCATGTCATTGTGTTTTGTTTGTGAAATTTATTTTGTTAATGGGATTTATCGGATTTTCACTGCTGCGTTTAGGCCACTGTACACACGCTTGACTTCCTTATTTAGATATATAAATCCATGGGTCTTAAGATTCTTACTTGTCAGGTATATTCCCAGGCGTTGAATATGGGGTGTTGATTCCATTTCGTTGAGCAAGGAGCAGGTCTTGTCTATTATATATTTGGCTTATGGAACGGTATCTGTGCTAATTTCAATCTCTGGTTTGATGCAGCACCCCAACTCACCTTTCCCCATAAGCAAGCATAAGTTGGTTTTCTAAATTTGAGACCCTGTTCTGTTTTGTAATTCAGTTCATGTGTAGCCAAGTTTACGTTCCGTGTATTAGTGATATCTTATGATGTTTCTTTCTCTGTGTGACTTATTTCTCGTAGAATCATCGTACCTGAATCCACTCTTTATGCCGCTACGGGCCTGATGACATAGATCTCATTGTTGAGTGATATTCCATTGTACGTACGTACCACAACTTCTTTATCCATTTTTTGCTTTCTCGGATATTTAACTTGTACCGTAGACGAGGTTCTTGTAAACAGAGCCGTCCCAAACTTTGGGGTGCCTGTGTGTTTTTGATTTTAATTTCCCTAAGCTATAGGACCTAAGTGGAAGTGCCATAGGCTGTGTTGCTTTGTTTCCTACGTGTTTCAGGAAACACCATACACTTCTCCAGAGTGGCTGTTGGCAATTTGCGTCCCGCCCATCAGCATAACAAGGCTCCCTGTTCTCCATGACCTGTTCTGCCTTTCTGGATTTTACACTTTTTTCAGATGGCCCTTTTGACCGGGGGGTAGTGAGACTTCAATGTAGTGCAGATTTCCTTTACACGCTTGCTTGGTTGGCCAAAAAGGGCGTATGCGTTTTTTCCTGAATATATTCAGGAAAAAACGCATACGCCCTTTTTGGCCAAGTGCATCATTGTGGACATTCTGCCTCTTTTCCTATGCTTTAAGTGCAATTCCAGTCTACCCCCTGAAATCGTTTTCCTGAAATTCTGCCCCACTTTCAATTCCTCTTCGAAGACTTACTTCAATACATTTTTGGACGATAGCTGTCATTCATAACTCTGCAGGTTTGTGAATTACAGTGCCCCTGGGCTCTTTTCTTCAACTCGCTATCTTGTGAGCTGGCCGCAAAACCGCAGGATTGCTTCAGGCCCTAATCTGGTTCCGGCAGGGCACGCTGAGCCTTTGGTTAATTCCTCTTCCTGGTGGGAAATGAGCGTTCCATTTGCCCGTGCAGACACTTACAGCTAGTCTCTCATTGGTTCTCCCTATTCCTGTTCATCTTGCGCAGAAATTGCAAACTGTGCCAAACAGAAGGTTAAAGGCACTGACTTTCCAAGTGGGGAGAGTGTTAGTAAAGTGTCTGGAACGGTGCACCCGAGTACCAGGGGATGAAACCTGAGATTAATTTGAAAACGTTTCCCAATCACACGGTGGAACATACTCCGGGTTTCCCATGCATGTTTTAGCTGAAGGAAGAATCCCTTAAACCTGGAGAGTTGGGACCCATGGAATGGGTACCATGCAGTATGACTTCAAAGGGTCTGCGTTTGCTCACCAAACCTCACCAATGCTATCAGCCCAAAGTGTCCAGCCTTATGTCTCAACCAGCTCTGGGTGTAGATGTGGTAAATCCAGGTTGCATCACAAGCCCTGAATGAATTATTTAAGAATTGCTCTCTATTTCACTGTCATTGTGTTTTTTTTTTTAAACATCTTTATTGGGGTATAATTGCTTTACAATGGTGTGTTAGTTTCTGATTTATAACAAAGTGAATCAGTTATACATATACATATGTTCCCATATGTCTTCCCTCTTGTGTCTCCCTCCCTCCCACTCTCCCTATCCCACCCCTCCAGGCTGTCACAAAGTACAAAGCTAATATCCCTGTGCCTTGCGGCTGCTTCCCACTAGCTATCTACCTTACTACGTTTGTTAGTGTGTATATGTCCATGACTCTCTCTCGCCCTGTCAAAGCTCACCCCTCCCCCTCCCCATATCCTCAAGTCCGTTCTCCAGTAGGTCTGCGTCTTTATTCCTGTCTTACCCCTAGGTTCTTCATGACATTTTTTTCCCCTTAAATTCCATATATATGTGTTAGCATACGGTATTTGTCTTTTTCTTTCTGACTTACTTCACTCTGTATGACAGACTCTAGGTCTCTCCATCTCATTACAAATAGCTCAATTTCATTTCTTTTTAAGGCTGAGTAATATTCCATTGTATATATGTGCCACATTTTCTTTATCCATTCATCCGATGATGGGTGCTTAGGTTGTTTCCATCTCCGGGCTATTGTAAATAGAGCTGCAATGAACATTTTGGTACATGACTCTGTTTGAATTTTGGTTTTCCCAGGGTATATGCCCAGTAGTGGGATTGCTGGGACATATGGTAATTCTATTTGTAGATTTTTAAGGAACCTCCATACTGTTCTCCATAGTGGCTGAACCAATTCACATTCCCACCAGCAGTGCAAGAGTGTTCCCTTTTCTCCACACCCTCTCCAGCATTTATTGTTTCTAGATTTTTTGATGATGGCCATTCTGACTGGTGTGAGATGATATCTCATTGTAGTTTTGATTTGCATTTCTCTAATGATTAATGATGTTGAGCATTCTTTCATGTGTTTGTTGGCATTCTGTATATCTTCTTTGGAGAAATGTCTATTTAGGTCTTCTGCCCATTTTTGGATTGGGTTGTTTGTTTTTTTGTTATTGAGCTGCATGAGCTGCTTGTAAATTTTGGAGATTAATCCTTTGTCATTTGCTTCATTTGCATGTCATTGTGTTTTGTTTGTGAAATTTATTTTGTTAATGGGATTTATCGGATTTTCACTGCTGCGTTTAGGCCACTGTACACACGCTTGACTTCCTTATGGAGACATATAAATCCATGGGTCTTAAGATTCTTACTTGTCAGGTATATTCCCAGGCGTTGAATATGGGGTGTTGAGTCCATTTCGTTGAGCAACAGTAGGTCTTGTCTATTATATATTTGGCTTATGGAACGGTATCTGTGCTAATTTCAATCTCTGGTTTGATGCAGCACCCCAACTCACCTTTCCCCATAAGCAAGCATAAGTTGTTTTTCTAAATTTGAGACCCTGTTCTGTTTTGTAATTCAGTTCATGTGTAGCCAAGTTTATGTTCCGTGTATTAGTGATATCTTATGATGTTTCTTTTTCTGTGTGACTTATTTCTCGTAGACTCCTCCTACGTTAATCCACTCATTATGCCGCTAAGGGCCTGATGACGTAGATCTCATTGTTGAGTGATATTCCATTGTACGTACGTACCACAACTTCTTTATCCATTTTTTGCTTTCTCGGATATATAACTTGTACCGTAGACGAGGTTCTTGTAAACAGAGCCGTCCCAAACTTTGGGGTGCCTGTGTGTTTTTGATTTTAATTTCCCTAAGCTATAGGACCCTAAGTGGAAGTGCCATAGGCTGTGTTGCTTTGTTTCCTACGTGTTTCAGGAAACACCATACACTTCTCCAGAGTGGCTGTTGGCAATTTACATCCCGCCCATCAGCATAACAAGGCTCCCTGTTCTCCATGACCTGTCCTGCTTTTCTGGATTTTACACTTTTTTCAGATGGCCCTTTTGACCGGGGGGCAGTGAGACTTCAATGTAGTGCAGATTTCCTTTACACGCTTGCTTGGTTGGCCAAAAAGGGCGTATGCGTTTTTTCCTGAATATATTCAGGAAAAAACGCATACGCCCTTTTTGGCCAAGTGCATCATTGTGGACATTCTGCCTCTTTTCCTATGCTTTAAGTGCAATTCCAGTCTACCCCCTGAAATCGTTTTCCTGAAATTCTGCCCCACTTTCAATTCCTCTTCGAAGACTTACTTCAATACATTTTTGGACGATAGCTGTCATTCATAACTCTGCAGGTTTGTGAATTACAGTGCCCCTGGGCTCTTTTCTTCAACTCGCTATCTTGTGAGCTGGCCGCAAAACCGCAGGATTGCTTCAGGCCCTAATCTGGTTCCGGCAGGGCACGCTGAGCCTTTGGTTAATTCCTCTTCCTGGTGGGAAATGAGCGTTCCATTTGCCCGTGCAGACACCTACAGCTAGTCTCTCATTGGATCTCCAAATTCCTGTTCATCTTGCGCAGAAATTGCAAACTGTGCCAAACAGAAGGTTAAAGGCACTGACTTTCCAAGTGGGGAGAGTGTTAGTAAAGTGTCTGGAACGGTGCACCCGAGTACCAGGGGATGAAACCTGAGATTAATTTGAAAACGTTTCCCAATCACACGGTGGAACATACTCCGGGTTTCCCATGCATGTTTTAGCTGAAGGAAGAATCCCTTAAACCTGGAGAGTTGGGACCCATGGAATGGGTACCATGCAGTATGACTTCAAAGGGTCTGCGTTTGCTCACCAAACCTCACCAATGCTATCAGCCCAAAGTGTCCAGCCTTATGTCTCAACCAGCTCTGGGTGTAGATGTGGTAAATCCAGGTTGCATCACAAGCCCTGAATGAATTATTTAAGAATTGCTCTCTTTTTCACTGTCATTGTGTTTGTTTTTTTTAAACATCTTTATTGGGGTATAATTGCTTTACAATGGTGTGTTAGTTTCTGATTTATAACAAAGTGAATCAGTTATACATATACATATGTTCCCATATGTCTTCCCTCTTGCGTCTCCCTCCCTCCCACTCTCCCTATCCCACCCCTCCAGGCTGTCACAAAGTACAAAGCTAATATCCCTGTGCCTTGCGGCTGCTTCCCACTAGCTATCTACCTTACTACGTTTGTTAGTGTGTATATGTCCATGACTCTCTCTCGCCCTGTCAAAGCTCACCCCTCCCCCTCCCCATATCCTCAAGTCCGTTCTCCAGTAGGTCTGCGTCTTTATTCCTGTCTTACCCCTAGGTTCTTCATGACATTTTTTTCCCCTTAAATTCCATATATATGTGTTAGCATACGGTATTTGTCTTTTTCTTTCTGACTTACTTCACTCTGTATGACAGACTCTAGGTCTCTCCATCTCATTACAAATAGCTCAATTTCATTTCTTTTTAAGGCTGAGTAATATTCCATTGTATATATGTGCCACATTTTCTTTATCCATTCATCCGATGATGGGCGCTTAGGTTGTTTCCATCTCCGGGCTATTGTAAATAGAGCTGCAATGAACATTTTGGTACATGACTCTGTTTGAATTTTGGTTTTCCCAGGGTATATGCCCAGTAGTGGGATTGCTGGGACATATGGTAATTCTATTTGTAGATTTTTAAGGAACCTCCATACTGTTCTCCATAGTGGCTGAACCAATTCACATTCCCACCAGCAGTGCAAGAGTGTTCCCTTTTCTCCACACCCTCTCCAGCATTTATTGTTTCTAGATTTTTTGATGATGGCCATTCTGACTGGTGTGAGATGATATCTCATTGTAGTTTTGATTTGCATTTCTCTAATGATTAATGATGTTGAGCATTCTTTCATGTGTTTGTTGGCATTCTGTATATCTTCTTTGGAGAAATGTCTATTTAGGTCTTCTGCCCATTTTTGGATTGGGTTGTTTGTTTTTTTGTTATTGAGCTGCATGAGCTGCTTGTAAATTTTGGAGATTAATCCTTTGTCATTTGCTTCATTTGCATGTCATTGTGTTTTGTTTGTGAAATTTATTTTGTTAATGGGATTTATCGGATTTTCACTGCTGCGTTTAGGCCACTGTACACACGCTTGACTTCCTTATGGAGACATATAAATCCATGGGTCTTAAGATTCTTACTTGTCAGGTATATTCCCAGGCGTTGAATATGGGGTGTTGAGTCCATTTCGTTGAGCAACAGTAGGTCTTGTCTATTATATATTTGGCTTATGGAACGGTATCTGTGCTAATTTCAATCTCTGGTTTGATGCAGCACCCCAACTCACCTTTCCCCATAAGCAAGCATAAGTTGTTTTTCTAAATTTGAGACCCTGTTCTGTTTTGTAATTCAGTTCATGTGTAGCCAAGTTTATGTTCCGTGTATTAGTGATATCTTATGATGTTTCTTTTTCTGTGTGACTTATTTCTCGTAGACTCCTCCTACGTTAATCCACTCATTATGCCGCTAAGGGCCTGATGACGTAGATCTCATTGTTGAGTGATATTCCATTGTACGTACGTACCACAACTTCTTTATCCATTTTTTGCTTTCTCGGATATATAACTTGTACCGTAGACGAGGTTCTTGTAAACAGAGCCGTCCCAAACTTTGGGGTGCCTGTGTGTTTTTGATTTTAATTTCCCTAAGCTATAGGACCCTAAGTGGAAGTGCCATAGGCTGTGTTGCTTTGTTTCCTACGTGTTTCAGGAAACACCATACACTTCTCCAGAGTGGCTGTTGGCAATTTACATCCCGCCCATCAGCATAACAAGGCTCCCTGTTCTCCATGACCTGTCCTGCTTTTCTGGATTTTACACTTTTTTCAGATGGCCCTTTTGACCGGGGGGCAGTGAGACTTCAATGTAGTGCAGATTTCCTTTACACGCTTGCTTGGTTGGCCAAAAAGGGCGTATGCGTTTTTTCCTGAATATATTCAGGAAAAAACGCATACGCCCTTTTTGGCCAAGTGCATCATTGTGGACATTCTGCCTCTTTTCCTATGCTTTAAGTGCAATTCCAGTCTACCCCCTGAAATCGTTTTCCTGAAATTCTGCCCCACTTTCAATTCCTCTTCGAAGACTTACTTCAATACATTTTTGGACGATAGCTGTCATTCATAACTCTGCAGGTTTGTGAATTACAGTGCCCCTGGGCTCTTTTCTTCAACTCGCTATCTTGTGAGCTGGCCGCAAAACCGCAGGATTGCTTCAGGCCCTAATCTGGTTCCGGCAGGGCACGCTGAGCCTTTGGTTAATTCCTCTTCCTGGTGGGAAATGAGCGTTCCATTTGCCCGTGCAGACACTTACAGCTAGTCTCTCATTGGTTCTCCCTATTCCTGTTCATCTTGCGCAGAAATTGCAAACTGTGCCAAACAGAAGGTTAAAGGCACTGACTTTCCAAGTGGGGAGAGTGTTAGTAAAGTGTCTGGAACGGTGCACCCGAGTACCAGGGGATGAAACCTGAGATGCATTTGAAAACGTTTCCCAATCACACGGTGGAACATACTCCGGGTTTCCCATGCATGTTTTAGCTGAAGGAAGAATCCCTTAAACCTGGAGAGTTGGGACCCATGGAATGGGTACCATGCAGTATGACTTCAAAGGGTCTGCGTTTGCTCACCAAACCTCACCAATGCTATCAGCCCAAAGTGTCCAGCCTTATGTCTCAACCAGCTCTGGGTGTAGATGTGGTAAATCCAGGTTGCATCACAAGCCCTGAATGAATTATTTAAGAATTGCTCTCTATTTCACTGTCATTGTGTTTTTTTTTTTAAACATCTTTATTGGGGTATAATTGCTTTACAATGGTGTGTTAGTTTCTGCTTTATAACAAAGTGAATCAGTTATACATATACATATGTTCCCATATGTCTTCCCTCTTGTGTCTCCCTCCCTCCCACTCTCCCTATCCCACCCCTCCAGGCTGTCACAAAGTACAAAGCTAATATCCCTGTGCCTTGCGGCTGCTTCCCACTAGCTATCTACCTTACTACGTTTGTTAGTGTGTATATGTCCATGACTCTCTCTCGCCCTGTCAAAGCTCACCCCTCCCCCTCCCCATATCCTCAAGTCCGTTCTCCAGTAGGTCTGCGTCTTTATTCCTGTCTTACCCCTAGGTTCTTCATGACATTTTTTTCCCCTTAAATTCCATATATATGTGTTAGCATACGGTATTTGTCTTTTTCTTTCTGACTTACTTCACTCTGTATGACAGACTCTAGGTCTCTCCATCTCATTACAAATAGCTCAATTTCATTTCTTTATAAGGCTGAGTAATATTCCATTGTATATATGTGCCACATTTTCTTTATCCATTCATCCGATGATGGGCGCTTAGGTTGTTTCCATCTCCGGGCTATTGTAAATAGAGCTGCAATGAACATTTTGGTACATGACTCTGTTTGAATTTTGGTTTTCCCAGGGTATATGCCCAGTAGTGGGATTGCTGGGTCATATGGTAATTCTATTTGTAGATTTTTAAGGAACCTCCATACTGTTCTCCATAGTGGCTGAACCAATTCACATTCCCACCAGCAGTGCAAGAGTGTTCCCTTTTCTCCACACCCTCTCCAGCATTTATTGTTTCTAGATTTTTTGATGATGGCCATTCTGACTGGTGTGAGATGATATCTCATTGTAGTTTTGATTTGCATTTCTCTAATGATTAATGATGTTGAGCATTCTTTCATGTGTTTGTTGGCATTCTGTATATCTTCTTTGGAGAAATGTCTATTTAGGTCTTCTGCCCATTTTTGGATTGGGTTGTTTGTTTTTTTGTTATTGAGCTGCATGAGCTGCTTGTAAATTTTGGAGATTAATCCTTTGTCATTTGCTTCATTTGCATGTCATTGTGTTTTGTTTGTGAAATTTATTTTGTTAATGGGATTTATCGGATTTTCACTGCTGCGTTTAGGCCACTGTACACACGCTTGACTTCCTTATGGAGACATATAAATCCATGGGTCTTAAGATTCTTACTTGTCAGGTATATTCCCAGGCGTTGAATATGGGGTGTTGAGTCCATTTCGTTGAGCAACAGTAGGTCTTGTCTATTATATATTTGGCTTATGGAACGGTATCTGTGCTAATTTCAATCTCTGGTTTGATGCAGCACCCCAACTCACCTTTCCCCATAAGCAAGCATAAGTTGTTTTTCTAAATTTGAGACCCTGTTCTGTTTTGTAATTCAGTTCATGTGTAGCCAAGTTTATGTTCCGTGTATTAGTGATATCTTATGATGTTTCTTTTTCTGTGTGACTTATTTCTCGTAGACTCCTCGTACGTTAATCCACTCATTATGCCGCTATGGGCCTGATGACGTAGATCTCATTGTTGAGTGATATTCCATTGTACGTACGTACCACAACTTCTTTATCCATTTTTTGCTTTCTCGGATATATAACTTGTACCGTAGACGAGGTTCTTGTAAACAGAGCCGTCCCAAACTTTGGGGTGCCTGTGTGTTTTTGATTTTAATTTCCCTAAGCTATAGGACCCTAAGTGGAAGTGCCATAGGCTGTGTTGCTTTGTTTCCTACGTGTTTCAGGAAACACCATACACTTCTCCAGAGTGGCTGTTGGCAATTTACATCCCGCCTATCAGCATAACAAGGCTCCCTGTTCTCCATGACCTGTCCTGCCTTTCTGGATTTTACACTTTTTTCAGATGGCCCTTTTGACCGGCGGGCAGTGAGACTTCAATGTAGTGCAGATTTCCTTTACACGCTTGCTTGGTTGGCCAAAAAGGGCGTATGCGTTTTTTCCTGAATATATTCAGGAAAAAACGCATACGCCCTTTTTGGCCAAGTGCATCATTGTGGACATTCTGCCTCTTTTCCTATGTTTTAAGTGCAATTCCAGTCTACCCCCTGAAATCGTTTTCCTGAAATTCTGCCCCACTTTCAATTCCTCTTCGAAGACTTACTTCAATACATTTTTGGACGATAGCTGTCATTCATAACTCTGCAGGTTTGTGAATTACAGTGCCCCTGGGCTCTTTTCTTCAACTCGCTATCTTGTGAGCTGGCCGCAAAACCGCAGGATTGCTTCAGGCCCTAATCTGGTTCCGGCAGGGCACGCTGAGCCTTTGGTTAATTCCTCTTCCTGGTGGGAAATGAGCGTTCCATTTGCCCGTGCAGACACTTACAGCTAGTCTCTCATTGGTTCTCCCTATTCCTGTTCATCTTGCGCAGAAATTGCAAACTGTGCCAAACAGAAGGTTAAAGACACTGACTTTCCAAGTGGGGAGAGTGTTAGTAAAGTGTCTGGAACGGTGCACCCGAGTACCAGGGGATGAAACCTGAGATGCATTTGAAAACGTTTCCCAATCACACGGTGGAACATACTCCGGGTTTCCCATGCATGTTTTAGCTGAAGGAAGAATCCCTTAAACCTGGAGAGTTGGGACCCATGGAATGGGTACCATGCAGTATGACTTCAAAGGGTCTGCGTTTGCTCACCAAACCTCACCAATGCTATCAGCCCAAAGTGTCCAGCCTTATGTCTCAACCAGCTCTGGGTGTAGATGTGGTAAATCCAGGTTGCATCACAAGCCCTGAATGAATTATTTAAGAATTGCTCTCTATTTCACTGTCATTGTGTTTTTTATTTTTAAACATCTTTATTGGGGTATAATTGCTTTACAATGGTGTGTTAGTTTCTGCTTTATAACAAAGTGAATCAGTTATACATATACATATGTTCCCATATGTCTTCCCTCTTGTGTCTCCCTCCCTCCCACTCTCCCTATCCCACCCCTCCAGGCTGTCACAAAGTACAAAGCTAATATCCCTGTGCCTTGCGGCTGCTTCCCACTAGCTATCTACCTTATTACGTTTGTTAGTGTGTATATGTCCATGACTCTCT
Source organism: Delphinapterus leucas (assembly GCF_059928025.1). Classification (NCBI taxonomy): domain Eukaryota; kingdom Metazoa; phylum Chordata; class Mammalia; order Artiodactyla; family Monodontidae; genus Delphinapterus; species Delphinapterus leucas. The sequence continues at coordinate 7,499,802 of NW_028322253.1, forward strand.
CTCGCCCTGTCAAAGCTCACCCCTCCCCCTCCCCATATCCTCAAGTCCGTTCTCCAGTAGGTCTGCGTCTTTATTCCTGTCTTACCCCTAGGTTCTTCATGACATTTTTTTCCCCTTAAATTCCATATATATGTGTTAGCATACGGTATTTGTCTTTTTCTTTCTGACTTACTTCACTCTGTATGACAGACTCTAGGTCTCTCCATCTCATTACAAATAGCTCAATTTCATTTCTTTTTAAGGCTGAGTAATATTCCATTGTATATATGTGCCACATTTTCTTTATCCATTCATCCGATGATGGGCGCTTAGGTTGTTTCCATCTCCGGGCTATTGTAAATAGAGCTGCAATGAACATTTTGGTACATGACTCTGTTTGAATTTTGGTTTTCCCAGGGTATATGCCCAGTAGTGGGATTGCTGGGTCATATGGTAATTCTATTTGTAGATTTTTAAGGAACCTCCATACTGTTCTCCATAGTGGCTGAACCAATTCACATTCCCACCAGCAGTGCAAGAGTGTTCCCTTTTCTCCACACCCTCTCCAGCATTTATTGTTTCTAGATTTTTTGATGATGGCCATTCTGACTGGTGTGAGATGATATCTCATTGTAGTTTTGATTTGCATTTCTCTAATGATTAATGATGTTGAGCATTCTTTCATGTGTTTGTTGCCATTCTGTATATCTTCTTTGGAGAAATGTCTATTTAGGTCTTCTGCCCATTTTTGGATTGGGTTGTTTGTTTTTTTGTTATTGAGCTGCATGAGCTGCTTGTAAATTTTGGAGATTAATCCTTTGTCATTTGCTTCATTTGCATGTCATTGTGTTTTGTTTGTGAAATTTATTTTGTTAATGGGATTTATCGGATTTTCACTACTGCGTTTAGGCCACTGTACACACGCTTGACTTCCTTATGGAGACATATAAATCCATGGGTCTTAAGATTCTTACTTGTCAGGTATATTCCCAGGCGTTGAATATGGGGTGTTGAGTCCATTTCGTTGAGCAACAGTAGGTCTTGTCTATTATATATTTGGCTTATGGAACGGTATCTGTGCTAATTTCAATCTCTGGTTTGATGCAGCACCGCAACTCACCTTTCCCCATAAGCAAGCATAAGTTGTTTTTCTAAATTTGAGACCCTGTTCTGTTTTGTAATTCAGTTCATGTGTAGCCAAGTTTATGTTCCGTGTATTAGTGATATCTTATGATGTTTCTTTTTCTGTGTGACTTATTTCTCGTAGACTCCTCGTACGTTAATCCACTCATTATGCCCCTACGGGCCTGATGACGTAGATCTCATTGTTGAGTGATATTCCATTGTACGTACGTACCACAACTTCTTTATCCATTTTTTGCTTTCTCGGATATTTAACTTGTACCGTAGACGAGGTTCTTGTAAACAGAGCCGTCCCAAACTTTGGGGTGCCTGTGTGTTTTTGATTTTAATTTCCCTAAGCTATAGGACCCTAAGTGGAAGTGCCATAGGCTGTGTTGCTTTGTTTCCTACGTGTTTCAGGAAACACCATACACTTCTCCAGAGTGGCTGTTGGCAATTTACATCCCGCCCATCAGCATAACAAGGCTCCCTGTTCTCCATGACCTGTCCTGCCTTTCTGGATTTTACACTTTTTTCAGATGCCCTTTTGACCGGAGGGCAGTGAGACTTCAATGTAGTGCAGATTTCCTTTACACG